>NC_092097.1:19866636-20192054 GCF_045679555.1 Salvelinus alpinus
TGGCTTAAATAATCACGTTCATTGCATAGAAAGACTTTGCTGACAATTTCTACCAAGGACCTATGGATATGTTCTCTTGGTAATGTTAATGGAACTTTGGATATTAGGATGATACACATGGCACACTATTTCAGGATATTAAGAAAACAATTAAATAGCGGCATGTCTTTCAATTACACATTTACTATATGCAAATGTTAAAACATGTGTTATTAGAAAATTGCAGGAAATTGTTATGTTTGTCCAGAGGGAGCCTGTGTGTGTGTGAATCTGTATTGGTGTTTCTGTGTGTGTGTGTGTGTGTGTGTGTGTGTGTGTGTGTGTGTGTGTGTGTGTGTGTGTGTGTGTGTGTGTGTGTGTGTGTGTGTGTGTGTGTGTGTGTGTGTGTGTGTGTGTGTGTGTGTGTGTGTGTGTGTGTGCGCGTATGCACGCACATGTGTGTAAGTTGTGTGTGTGTGTGGCGGTGGTATAATGCCCTTCCTGTGGTGAGCGCTGTCTGTTTGGTGGGGCACTGCTGATTGCTCCTTTTTCATCAGACTGTCATGGCTGGACCTCAGGAGGACCTCACACTGGCCCATTGACCTCCACTTCTCTAGGTCAACCTTCCCCTCCTCTAGAAACCTCTCTCCCTCTGGAAGGCTCAGGTAAAGTTCACTTAGTATCTCTTAGCAGTTGTTTGAATTGGTCTCAATGTGTTGATTTTTATGTTGGGGTTAACTCTGCTCAGTAGATCCAACTCATACCTTAGCAACCAAGACATTGCTTTAGTGTGAATCAATCATACATTCCTATGTCATAACATTTATACATTTATACTTGACTACTATTGATATTAATGATACGTTTATTAACATTTCCCTCTTCACATACGATATTCCAGTGCAGTGAAGAAAGACACCCATTTACCGGTGCTATCGTCAACGAGACAGTGATTGAGCTGTCCACCAGTCCACTTCGTCAACTGTCAACGGCAGGGAGATTCCACTAAGCAGAAGGGCCTGAGGTTATTGAGTCCTTTTGATAGTGTCAGAGCATGGAGGGCCTGTAATCCATCTCTTCAGCTTTTTACTGATGGGCTCCTCAACCATCCCCCAGCCCCAGGCCTGCTGGGCAAGTAAGTTAGTCATGCTAGCTAACCTCTCTGTTACAGTCTGCTACAGTCACTTGGCAGGGAAGTGTCACATTTTAAAACAGTTTGATCGATGTGAGTAATGGCTTTGTCACCATACACTCTCTGACATCTAGAAAAATACATTAAAAAATCTAAATAATTTTAGTTCTGTTCTGTTACCTTGGAAATATGGGGACAGGTTAGAATGTAAAGAGTGTTGAGAAGTAGAGCTTTGTTTTAGTTTTTGTCTAGAGGTTTTCTGTTTTGTTTTTTAAACTTTTGACTAGATGGGTCAAAAGGAAGTGGCCAGAGTGAAAAAGTTGGTTCTATACAGACTACACAGGGTAAGCCAATAATACCTTCAGAACATAACTAATTGGAATTCAATGGAATTCACCTCAACCCTTACAGGTATACAGTATAGCTATTTTGTGTGACAAATGTGTCTGTGAAAAATAATCTCCTCATCATTATATTTTTATTTTGTTGTTTTTGCAGAAGTTAGCATCTTGGTTTTCTTTTGGTGTTGGTTTTAATGAATGTCTTATGTCTGTGACGTCCAGAGCAGAATGGTCCTATTCATCTTCACTGATGGACAGCTTTAACCACCTCTACGCCCTCAACCAATTAGGTTGGACGGTAAGTTTGAACAAATACAGATATTTTGTGTCCTCAGGGACGACTTTTAGTGTTTGTGGAAAAGTAAATGTGCACATGGTTTGTAACTTCAGTGGGAGCTGTGTTGTGTAGTGAATCCCATATTGTGTGGAGCAATTCAACTATATCTTCTCTCTATCCTCTCTTTTCTGTATGAATTAGTAAATAGGCAGTCTCCTCTCATCTGTTTCTCCCCTCCTCTTCCTGAGGCCAGCAGATTCTACCATGTTTGATTAGAGATTTAATAGCCACAGACAGTCTTGGCAGTCGCAGCAGTTATTGACGGCAAAGTATGCATCTGTCCTATCAGCTTTTTAGCCGATTGCATTACATTTGATTAGAATACAAATAACCCCAAAACTTTATTTTCTCTTCAATAGCAACATTTTGGAACTACTTTCTGGAATGGAATATTTTTTTTGTGTAAAGGCCCAGATTATTTCCCCTGTTCTTTATCAGGAAAAACTAAATGTTCAGATTTTTCACCATCCCACTCACACACTCAGACTTGAGCCAATCAGTTTGAACCAGTCAGTACCAGCACTGATATTGTAGCGGCTCACAGCAGCATGGGGAGGCTCTACTGACAATGCATTCATCAATAATAAAGTAACAAAGTTGAACAAATCAGAGTTGGAATTATAGCTGTTAGGATATCCATAATTTTGCTCCATATGAACCCAAAACTGAGATAAATAGACAGCACAAGTAGGATGTACAGCAGCTCAAATAACAGTTGGTAAAACTCTTACACACAGCAAATTGGCCAATTTTACCTAGGGTTGTTTTTTGTGTGGAGCATTTTCTAGTGCTGATTCAGGTGTTAAATTAACTCTGTGTGTAAAATTAACACTCATTGGTGTTAATAACTAGTGTTAAACCAAAACCACTCCCATCATTATCATATTACCCAACATGCTCTATTGCAGGTTGATTTTTAGAATTGTTTGTTTTTGTGGATTTCCGGTTCCGGTGGCTGAAATGTGTGGCTTTCTCGTGGCTTTTCTTAACACAAAATAACTATGAATTAACAGACTTATTTTAAAATAATTGCTAACATAAACATCACATTAAGGTGTGGGACATTTATTACAAGGAACAATAGCAGGTCTATTTCTCTCCAGTAGCTGACATATTATGTCTGTTCACAATTCACCTGTGGGAACATGGCGGCTCTTAACTTCTCTAGGATATGTGGGACGCTAATGTCCCACTTGGCCAAAATCCAGAAAAAATGTAGCGCGCCAAAATGAAATATATTACTATAAAAATCAATCTTTCATGAAATCCCACATGAAAGACACCAAATTAAAGCTACACATATGAATCCAGCCAACATGTCTGATTTCAAAAAGGATTTACAGGGAAAGCATACCAAACAATTATGTTAGCTCAGTACATAGCCACAGAAAAACACAGCCATTTTCCCAGCAAAATATAGTAGTAACAAAAAGCAGAAATAGAGATAAAATGAATCACTAACCTTTGAAGATCTTCATCAGATGACACTCATATGACATCATGTTACACAATACATTTATGTTCTGTTTGATAATGTGCATATTTATATCCACAAATCTCGGTTTACATTGGCGCCATGTTCAGAAATGCCTCCAAAATATCCGGAGTAATTACAGAGAGCCACGTCAAATAACAGAAATACTGATCATAAACTTTGATGAAAGATACATGTTTTACATATAATTAAAGATACACTTGTTCTTAATGCAAACGATGTGTCAGATAAAAATAAAAAAAACTTTACGTAAAAAGCACACCATGCAATAATCTGAGACGGCGCTCAGATTTAACAACATTTCTCCGCCATGTTGGAGTCAACAGAAATACGAAATGACATCATAAATATTCCCTTACCTTTGATTATCTTCATCAGAATGCAGTGCCAGGAATCCTAGTTCCACAATAAATCGTTGTTTTGTTCGATAATGTCCATTACTGTCACGTTCTGACCTTTTATTTCCTTTGTTTTGTCTTTATTTAGTATGGTCAGGAGCTGCCAGAGCCGCCCGCCAGTCAGGAGCTGCCAAAGCCGCCCGCCAGTCAGGAGCTACCAGAGCCGCCCGCCAGTCCGAAGCCGCCCGTCAGTCCGGAGCTACCCCTCAGTCATGAGCTACCTCTCAGTCATGAGCTACCCCTCAGTCATGAGCTACCCCTCAGTCCTGAGCTGCCCCTCAGTCCGGAGCTGACCCTCAGTCCGGAGGAGTTTCCTCAGTCCAGAGGCGCCCCTCAGTCCAGAGGCGCTCCTCAGTCCAGTGGGGCCCTTTATTAGGGTTCCCAGGCCAAGGTCGGCGGTAAGGATCGCCGCTCAAAGGACACTAAGAAAGCGGACAAAGAGTGGGGTCCACGTCCAGCGCCAGAGCCGCCACCGCGGACAGATGCCCACCCAGACCTTCCCCTATAGGTTCAGGTTTTGCGGCCGGAGTCCGCACCTTGGGGGGGGGGGGGGGGGTACTGTCACGTTCTGACCTTTATTTCCTTTGTTTTGTCTTTATTTAGTATGGTCAGGGCGTGAGTTGGGCTGGGCAGTCTATGTTTGTATTTCTATGTTTTCCTATTTCTGTGTTTGGCCTGATATGGTTCTCAATCAGATGCAGGTGTTTTGTGTTGTCTCTGATTGGGAACCATATTTAGGTAGCCTGTTTTGTGTTGGGTTTTGTGGGTGGGTGGTTTTCAGTCTTTGTGTGTCTGCACCAGATAGAACTGTTTCGGTTGTCACTTTTGTTGTTTTGTATTTTGAGTGTTCACCTTGATTAAAACAAGATGAACAATTACCACGCTGCGCATTGGTCCTCCGATCCTTCTAACTTATCCTCCTCAGACGAGGAAGACGACAGCCGTTACAATTACTTATGTCCAATTAGCTAATTTTGCTAGCATGTGTAGTACACATGTCCAAACGCTCGCGCAGATGCAGGCAAACGTCAGACGAAAACTTCAAAAAGTTATATTACAAGTCGAATAAACTGGTCAGACTTAGTAGAGAATCAATCCTCAGGATGTTGTTATCATATATATCCAATAATGTTCCAACCGGAGCATTCTTTTCAGTCTCTATAAGTAATGGAACGCATGACGATATCATGAGGAAAGTGCGTGACCAAGAACCGGCACTCTGCCAGACCACTGACTCAAACACCTTCCATCCGGTCCCACAACACAGCATAAGCTTCATTCCACGTTCTACTGACTGTTGACATCTAGTGGAAGGCGTAGGAAGTGCAAACAGATCCATAAATTACAGGGAATTGAATAGGCTATGACTTTAACATTGACCACTCTCAGAATTCTCACTTCCTGTTTGGAATTTTTCTCAGGTTTTTGCCTGCCAAATGAGTTCTGTTATCTTCTTCAGGCTGCAAGCCCGACACCGGTACACTTATGACAACATCCAGCTCAAGTGCAGGGCGCGAAATTCAAAATATATATTTTTTAAATATTTAACTTTCACACATTAACAAGTCCAATACAGCATTTGAAAGATAAACATCTTGTGAATCCAGCCAACATGTCCGATTTTTAAAATGTTTTACAGCGAAAACACCACGTATATTTATGTTAGCTCACCACCAAATACAAAAAAGGACAGACATTTTTCACAGCACAGGTAGCATGCAGGTAGCATGCACAAAGCCAACCTAACTAACCTAGAACCAACCAAACTAACCAAGAAACAACTTCATCAGATGACAGTCTTATAACATGTTATACAATAAATCTATGTTTTGTTCGAAAAATGTGCATATTTGAGCTATAAATCAGTTTTACATTACTGCTACCATCACAGCTACAGTCAGAAATAGCACGGGAGTAGCCAGAGTAAATACAGAAACCAACGTCAAATACCTAATTACTCATCATAAAACATTTCTGAAAAATATATGGTGTATAGCAAATGAAAGACAAAGATCTTGTGAATACAGCCAATATATCTGATTTTTTAAGTGTTTTACAGCGAAAACACAATATAGCGTTATATTAGCTTACTACAATCGCTAACACACAACAGCATTGATTCAAGGAAAAAGGTGGCGATTGCACAGTTCGACAGATATATGAAATAGCATCCTACCTTTGCTGATCTTCCATCAGAATGTTGTACAAGGGGTCCTTTGTCCAGAACCGTCTTTGTTTGGATTCAGAACGACCTCTTTCCCTCTTGAATTAGCAAGCACACTGGCCATGCGGCGCTAAGCTCTCCTTCGTGAACAAAGTCAAACAACGCAACACGCCTAACGTCCCGAATACATTCCAATAATATAATAAAACTATATTGAAAACACATACTTTAGGATGATATTGTGACATGTATCAAATAAAATCTAAGCCGGAGATTGTATTCGCCCATAACGACAGCTTTCCAGAAGGCGATTCCAGGTCCAACTTCGCGCTTTCGAAAAGAAAAAAAAATGGCGGACCTCTCATTCCAAGATGATGTATTCCACCTCAGAACAAGATAATCAACGCATTTCTGCTCTCACTTCCTCTTGACATCCAGGGGAAGGTGTATGACGTGTATGTATACTCCTAAGTGTCATGCCCATTTATAGGCAAGCTCTTGAACAGAGACCTCGCGTTCAGAAATCTCACTTCCGGATAGGAAGTGGGCTGCAGAATGAGTTCTGTTTCACTTAGAAATCCTGTTTGGATTTCTTCTGAGGCTGGTAGATTTTCAACCAAGCTCCCATTGAAATTACAGCGAGATATGGATGAGTGTTCCCTTCCTATGGCTTCCACTAGATGTCATCAGTCAATAGAACTTTGTCTGATGACTCTACTGTGAAGGGGGGCCGAAGGACACAGGAATGAGTTACCACTGGCATGAGGTGACCATGCTTTGACCGCGCACGTTCACGTGAGAGGCAGCATCGCTCATCTGAAGTCAATGTAACTCTCCGGTTGGAACGTTATTCAAGATGTATGTTAACAACATTCTAAAGATTTCTTCAAAACATTGTTTGACATGTTTCTACTGACTGTTACGGAACTTTTGGACATTTCGTCACATTTTAGTGAACGCGCTTTGTGACTTTGGAATTGTTTACCAAACGCGCTAACCAAAGTAGCTAATTGGACATAAATAACGGACATTATCGAACAAATCAAGCATTTATTGTGGACCTGGGATTCCTGGGAGTGCATTCTGATGAAGATCATCAAATGTAAGGGAATATTTATCATGTCATTTCTGGTTTCTGTTGACTCCAACATGGCGGCTAATTTGACTCTTGTTCTGAGCTCCGTCTCAGATTATTGCATGGTTTGCTTTTTCCGTAAAGTTTTTTTGAAATCTGACACAGCGGTTGCATTAAGGAGAGGTATATCTATAATTCCATGTGTATAACTTGTATTATTATCTACATTTATGATGAGTATTTCTGTTGAAAGGATGTGGCCATGCACTATCACTGGATGTTTTTGGAACTAGTGAATGTAACGCGCCAATGTAAACTCAGAATGTTTTATATAAATATGAACTTTATCAAACAAAACATGCATGTATTGTGTAACATGAAGTCCAATGAGTGTCATCTGATGAAGATCACCAAAGGTTAATGATTCATTTTAGCTATATTTCTGCTTTTTGTGACTGCTATCTGTCGCTGGAAAAATGGCTGTGCTTATTGTGGTTTGGTGTGACCTAACATAATCGTTTGTAGTGCTTTCGCTGAAAAGCATATTTGAAATCGGACACTTGGTGGGATTAACAACAAGATTACCTTTAAAATTGTGTAAGAAACATGTATGTCTGAGGAATTTTAATTATGAGATTTCTGTTGTTTTGAATTTGGCGCCCTGCACTTTTACTGGCTGTTGTCATATCATCCCGTTACTGGGATTGCAGCCATAAGAAGTTTTAAGTCAAACAGCAAATTGTTCACCTCGCAGTGGATTCGGGGGCTGTTACCTATGCGGCGAAGAGGATCAGCGTCTACCCAGATATGAGTGCCAAACTGCTTAAACAGAGAGCTACCTACAACGAAGTGAGATCCCAGCTGCGCAAGCTAAACCTGAGACGCAGCTTCATCCACCTGACAAAGCTCATCTTGACCTCCCGGGAAATAAAACACACACGTTTTCCACTGCCAAGGAGGCTCAAGACTTCTTCGATAAGCACATCAAGTACAACACACAAGGGGTAGGCCAACCGATCTAGGCTAACTCCAATATGGCTGGCTCAATATTCAGGTATGCTATCCACGCACAATCACACAGCCTAGCCTATGGCTGTGATGCTGCCCTCAGGATAAGTCAATGATGAGGACACCCTCTCAATTGGGTAAAAGGAACACTACTGTTATTATTATTATTGCTGAACATGGGACTTCGTTATGATTATATTGCCTATGTTCAAAGATAATTAGACAATGATGACTCCTGTAATGGTTCCACCTGTCACCAGAGGGCAACAGAGACCGTCCTAGAGACATTAATAAAACTCAGGGGTGTCCAATTTTCTCATTATGATTTTACTTTTTAAAGAGGAGTGTTTTCTGTTGTCCTTTGCAGAAGCTTGAAATATTTACCGTGTCGATTTTGTTTCCTGAGTGAGATTGAGACTTTGTGTTTGTTGTTTTTCAAGTGTACTGTGATTCTGCGGCTACTGTTTCTCAGTAAAGTATTATGTTTATCCTTAACCACTGATTCCTCGTCTGGTCTCTTCACCTCGGTCCAACCGTACCATGTCACAGCAAGCTTCTGCCCAAACATGGACCCAGCAGAGATCACCCAGATCAAGAATGTTGTAACCCATCAAGGAGCACTGCTGGGGCGGCAGCAAGAACAAATCTCCCAAATATCAGAGACCCTCTGGGCACTTACCGACTCCCTCCAACCACAGTCCAAGCTCAACCCAGGAGGAGCCAATGTTCAAGTCTCATCGCCCAGTGCTACAGGCGTTGCCGTCGTTCCTCCAGGGAACCTGCACCGGGAACCCAAGATCCCAGCCCCTGAGTGGTATGACGACCACCCGAGAGGATGCAAGGTGTTCCTCACTCAGTAAGGGGTTCCTTACTCTGGTGTTCAAGCTACAGTCCTCCTTGTTCCACACTGATCGGACCATGATCGCCTACATCACATCTCTACTCCCAGGCAAGGCCCTGGTGTGGAAACAGCAGTTGCTATCCTGCAACAAGTCTTCAACCACCCAGTCGGCGGACGAGAAGCGGCCAGCTGACTGTTCAACATCTGCTAAGGGGCCAGACCAGTGGTTGACTTCGCCATTGAGTTCCACACCCTCGCCGCCGAGAGAGGGTGGAATACAGAGGCCCTGGTCACCTCTTTCCTCCAGGGTTTGTCTAACTCCAAGGATGAATTGGCCTCTCGGGAACTGGGAGAGGACCTCGAGTCCCTGATAACGCTGGCAATCAGGATCGCCAACCGCCTACGGGAACGAGTGAGACAGCACCTTTTATACACCACCCCAGTATTCCGGTTTCCTGAGCACATCAAGCCCGCCAAACCCAGCATTGAGGAGCCCATGCAGTTGGGATGCACACGTCTGAGCCCACAGGTGCGTGACAGGAGCATGCGCAAAGGCTGCTGCCTCTACTGCGGAGGTCTCGGCCATCTCCGTGCTACATGCCCAGAGCTGACGGGAAACCGCAGGGCTCGATAGGACAAGAGGAGACCCTGACGAGCTGTGCAGTTACCACCCGGCTACCCAGTCTCCATCTGTCACTACCCGCAACCCTTCACTGGGACAACCATCAGCACCATATTCAAGCTTTCGTGGACTCCGGGGCCGCAGATAATTTAATTGATCAGGGCTTCGCCAGAGAATTACAAATCCCCTGCTTCCCCTGATTCAAGCCCTCGATGGACAGCCCATTGGCTTCAGTCAGGTGGAACAACAGACCAAGCCCATTCTATTGCAGGATGGGGTGAACCACTCCAAGACTCTTAGTTTTCTTATGATCACTGCTTCTGAGAACCCCCTTATCCAAGGGTACCCTTGGCTAGCACTACATAACCCACTATTCTCCTGGTCCATGGGACACCTACTAGACTGGGGTAAGGACTGCCAGACTAAATGTATAAGACCCCCACCAAGAGCCTCGCCATGTCCTCCTGCATCCATCGAAGACCAAGACTTCTCCACTCTCCCTCCCAAATACTTTGACCTCCAGGAGACCTTCAGTAAGAGACAATTCTTTACCAAACTGGACCTCTGTAAAGCTTAATATCTGTTGATATCTGGATCTCCCGGGTGGCGCAGTGGTCTAGGGCACTGCGCCACCAGAGTCTCTGGGTTTACGCCCAGGCTGGGCTGGGTTCGCGCCCAGGCTCTGTCGCAGCCGGCCGCAACCGGGAGATCCGTGGGGCGACGCACAATTGGCATAGCGTCGTCCGGGTTAGGGAGGGTTTGGCCGGTAGGGAGGGTTTGGCCGGTAGGGATATACTTGTCTCAGTATGTAAAAAATGTAATAAAATGTATGCACTCTACTGTAAGTCGCTCTGGATAAGAGCGTCTGCTAAATGACTAAAATGTAAATGTAAAATGTATGTAAATGTTGAGAATCAGGGAGGGAGATGAGTGGAAAACGGCCTTTAATGCACCGCTGTTTCAGATTTTAAAAAAACTTTACGGAAAAAGCAAACCATGCAATAATCTGAGTACGGCACTCCGACGACAAATCAACCCAAAGAGATATCCGCCATGTTGGAGTCAACAGAAGTCAGAAATAGCATTATACATATTCACTTACCTTTGATGATCTTCATCAGAATGCACTCCCAGGAATCCCAGTTCCACAATAAATGTCTGTTTTGTTCAATAATGTCCATCATTTATGTCCAAATTCCTCCTTGTTGTTCGCGCGTTCAGTACACAATCTAAACTAACGACGCGCGGGCAGGTACAGGCAAAAGTTCAGACGAAAAGTCATATTACAGTCCGTAGAAACATGTCAAACAAAGTATAGAATCAATCTTTAGGATGTTTTTAACATAAATCTTCAATAATGTTCCAACAGGAGAATTCCTTTGTCTTCAGAAATGCAATGGAACTCAAGCTAACTCTCACATGAACGGCATGGTCAGCGCATGGTCAGCTCATGGCAGACCTTACTCAATCCCCTCTCATTTGCCCCCACTTCACAGTAGAAGCATCAAACACGGTTTTAAAGACTGTTGACATCTAGTGGAAGCCTTAGGAAGTGCATTTCCACTGTATCTTGGATAAGCAAAGAGTTGAAAAACTACAAACCTCAGATTTCCCACTTCCTGGTTGGATTTTTTCTCTGGTTTTTGCCTGCCATATGAGTTCTGTTATAGTCACAGACATCATTCAAACAGTTTTAGAAACGTCAGAGTGTTTTCTATCCAAATCTACTAATAACATGCATATCCTAGCATGTGAGCCTGAGTAGCAGGCAGTTTACTCTGGGCACGCTTTTCATCCGGACGTGAAAATACTGCCACCTACCCCAAAGAAGTTAAGTGTCTCCTATGCTTATATCATATCTTTCCTGTGTCCAGTGATGAGAGGAGCATCTTTATGCTGATCAGACCTGCCCTCAGGTTACGATGCCAGTCTTCTTTTCACCTCATTGAACACCTGATTTACTTAACAAAAGGCACATCACATCTAGGTGGTCCAGGTAAGTCATGACATAGCACAAGCAATGGGGAGGCAGATGACATCAATACTGCCCGTCAAACCAACTCCTTGAATGCCCTATTCCTTGACGTTGGTAATTGTGTCTAAAAAAACACTATTTTGTTCAAAACATGTTTTTTTACCCTTTAGTGTGTGTACTTTACTGTATTTACACTTGGGATATCACTTTTCAACCGGAAAAGTTAACATCACTGGAGGATGTCTTTAAAGGGAAGCTCAGTGGTGAAAGCCTTCCTCCCCCTCCCCCTTGACAGAATCCATGTACAGTACTTATGATGACTGTGACAGCGTGTAATTAGATTTTTATGGACAGCGTCATGGGTCATAACATAGAACACTAGAGGGCTCAACTTTTTACTGCCCTCCCTGAAGTTTAACAACCTTCCACTTGTATTCCTGCTGGACTCCTCTCGTACCCTTTCAGTTGTCATAAAGGTGCTCTCCTCCTCCCTCACCTGGCCTCCTCTAGCGAGAGAAAATATATATTTTCTAAATAAACCTCTCCCCATCTCTACCCGTCACATACACACTATTAGAAAAAAAAAGTTTTTCCTTATCTGGTAACCTAACCAGGAAAACTTGGACCCTTTAGGTATGCCAGTGATTAATCAGTTGTAAAAAGGTTGGATACGGGCTATGATGGGACCTGTTTTTTCAAATCAGGTCACATGGTTTAAAAAAAACCTCTGGCCATGGGGAGGATGACAACCCGGTTAAACTGCAGCAAATGAATTATATTTAGACTAGACTAACAGGGGGGTTCCCTCTACCCAGGCACAGAGGCAACAACTGATGGACAATATAACTCACAGGGCTGAGCTTGCTTTATGCATGTTTGTATAGCACAGGCCTATGCAACTGTAGGCCTAATAAAAAAAAATTGACTCACATTCTATGTCATCACTATTAAATTGACTGATTAATTCCATGTAATAATTTTGGATTAAAAAGGTCTAGTCAGCCTAGCCAGCCCAAGTTTGCATTAAAACCACATGTGATCACATTCACATTTTTACCTGACAAACAAATGGACTTTAAATACATAACGTTACCAATTTGTTTACCCTGACCAGATGGACGAGACGCATAGGCTGTATGCAGCGGCTATTGTTAGTAGCCTACGGTTGATCAAACTGAAAAATAGTCTCGTTTTCATCCCATATAATGCAACATTTATGTAAAGAGTTTTTGCTTGTGTCTGTCCAGAGTGATGATGTGTTATCACCTTTGCTAAATAAATACTGGAGGAAAGTGGAAAGCTTACATGGGCTTGCGCAAAAAAATGCGTTACGTCAACCTTTCTTTTTAATCTCACTTTTAATGGATGATGCAATGGATTCGATCAAATTATTCTGAATTGATTTCGACATCCCAAAGAAGACAGTACAAACTTCCATAAGCTCATCAAGTAAAGCATCGTAACGTTCAATTACCTCTGCATGCTCCTTGTAGTTGACCTTGTTAGCTGAACTTTCCCACTCATCGTGCCCCTAAGTAAAAGCCAACTCTTCCCAATAAACTGCTTGTGAACCTGTTTTATTTTACCTTCTCTTTGTGTTGCGCAGTTTGAATACGCAGACGTTCGTCCATAACATGATCGGTGCAGCTTTTCCCCAGAAACTTGAATCTGATGTGGGCAATAAATCCACTACATTGTTGTTAGCATTAGCTAGCCATTCTGGTGGAGAAAACTGCACTCTGGTATTTAGCTAGTTAGCTACTTGCTACTAAAGTTGAACTATCTCGACACAAAAAATAAAGTTCTAAAACCAAGAAAACAATATATAATCTACCTCCTACGTCTCCTGTAGTTTGAAGAAACTAATCTGAATTGAATAATATCCTAGAAATTCTCAAATATAACTCTTAATCTTTATCCAATATGTCACCAACTCACCAAGCTTCTCAACACATAGAACTCCCATAATGCTCTGTGGCACAACAAAAATACACTACCCTAGTGTCACGACTTCCACCGAAGGTGGATACTCTCCCTGTTCGGGCGGCGCTCGTCGTCGCCGGCCTACTAGCTGCCACGATCCCATTTCTTTTTCGTTTGGTTTGGTCTGTCTTGTGTTCACCTGTGTCTAGTTTAGGCTAATCAGTGGGGTATTTAATCTTGCCCTACCCGCTAGGTTTTGTGCGGGATTGTTTGTGTTACTGTCGTTGGCTTGGGTTGCGGTTTTCCCTGTTAAGCAGGTTTATTTTCACGGGACTGTTTTTCCCTGCACGTTAGTTTAGTAGAGGATTGTGTTCCTCCGTTTTCGACTAGACTGCGTTCCTGTTTTTAGTGGCTGCTTTTGTGGTCCTGTAGTTGTTTTGGTGGACCAGTAAATAAAACGCCCTTCTTGAAATTCTTGCTCTCCTGCGCCTGACTCCAGACCCACCTCTCCTAGGGAGATACTGACACCTAGGTTCGTTCTCTGATCCTAATCCTACAATTGGATGGACAACATGTCAGTTCATATTGCAAAAGCTTTGATTGGTTGGAGGACGTCTTCCGGAAGTGGTCATAATTATCTTCTAGGTCTATGGAAGGGGGTAAGGCCGACAAGCCTCCTATGTTTGTATTGAAGTCAATGTAGCCAGAGGAGGACAGGGAATAGCTCTCCTCCGGCTAAACCATGGTGCTAGCCTAGAGTGTGTTGTTGAGACTACTGTAGACCTTCATTACAAAATAGTGAGTTTTAATCAGGTATTTGGTGACGTCAATATATTTAGTATAGTTTTATCTTTAAAGGATAACTTTTTTAATGTTCAATTATTTTAAATTTTTCAGAATTTCACTGAGTAGGATGGTCCTCCCCTTCCTCCTCTGAGGAGCCTCCACTGTTTGATGAGAACTCGGACACCATCACAACCTTACTGGACAAGGCCACAATCAACAGCCGGATCAATTCTATGCGAAGGAGATGTGTCACGCTGCAAGAGGCATTTGGTGGTCACACCAGATACGAACTGGTTTTCTGATCCCCTACCTTTTTTAAAATAAATTATATGTGACCAAGATGCATATCTGTATTCCCAGTTGTGTAAAACCAAATGGTTTTCCTATGGGGACAGCTGAAGAACCCTTTAAGGTTGCAGATAACATTTTTTTTTCTAAGGGTGCAGGTGTTGGGCCAGAGAATGGGCCTCACCTTAGGAGCATATTCACATTTATGGGAGCCGATTGGAGCAGTAGCATTAATGGATGGTATTTTGGGCTGTGTAGTAATGAAACTGGCACATGGCACAGAACCCCATGGGTGACATGCTGGATCCACTGTATGCCAGGGATATTAAAATCAGTCTGGTTGGGTTTATTTCTCCTCAGACAGACAGAGTTCCTGTAGTGAAGCATTGCAGCTCACTTTGTGAATAACTGAAACCACTTTTTCCTTGACATTTTCGTAGGATGCTTGATTTGATATATTTCAATAATGCATTTGCATCAATTTCAACCATGCTCTGATTCTACATATCGTTTTTTTTTTTTCAAATTGCTAGGACCCCTTCCACAGAGTATGACACAGATGGAATGGGATATCATACAAGCTGTGGATGTACGTGTGCAAATGCTTGTGACTGTGTTCTGTAATGCAGGGTAATCTCTCTTCATTGTGAGTGCAAAGGAACTGCAGTTTTGGCAGTTCGCTCATCGCTTGTTTGAAAAACGCATGTATGGATTTCTATCTGTCTGCCATTCTCGTTAATGTACGTTATTTTGTTCTAATGTCGGAATAATATTTTTTTATGTGCAGCAACCAGCACTCTCAAATTAATCAGTTTGCTTTTCAAAGCAACTTAACAGACTGAAAGTCCATAATGGAGTACTTCATTATAGATTTTTTTAAATGTTCCTTTCAAGCTGCATAGAATAGAGGCTTCTTTTGATATCCATCCAGAAAAATATGGGCATCTGGGAGATGCGGAGAAACAAAACACCATTTAAATGATTTGCCTTTGAATCTTCTCTCATAAGCACTTTCTGTGAAAGTCAACAAAGTACAACTGAAGTTGACATAAGTTGTGTCTGGAGATTTCATTGAGAGGGGACTTCAAACTGAACTGACCAGACACCCGGGTGTGTGTGTGCAGGGTGTGTCTTTGTGTGTGTTCATGTCTGTCTGTGTGCGTGCATGTCTGTGCGCTTACATTATGTGTGTGCATGTCTGCTTCTGCCTGTGTATGTGTGTGTGTGCTTGCATGTCTGTGCAAGTGTATGTGCACATTTGTATGTATGTATGTGTGTGTGTGTGTGTGTGTGTGTGTGTGTGTGTGTGTGTGTGTGTGTGTGTGTGTGTGTGTGTGTGTGTGTGTGTGTGTGTGTGTGTGTGTGTGCGCGTGGGTTATCTGGTTTGTTTGTATGGCGAACATGAAGCATTCAGCTACCAGCCCGTTACAAGGTGCCAGGGTAGATTGCTTTGGCATGGTGAGGCGTAATGCCTCTATTGGGCAAAATACATTTTGCGAATGTTAAGCCGCTGTTGCATGTATGCCTGTGATAAGCTGATCATAAACGAAAGGATTTATGATACTGCATTAAGGAGCTGCATTTATTCATTCAACTATTATTTAGTGTATAATGGTGAGGGGAAGATTTAAAGAAATGCATTTTTGAAGGGATAGCAGCAGGATGTAGCATTAACAAGACAGGGAATTAAATTACAGTTTTTTTTATTATTTTTTTGCTTGGAGTGTCTTCATTTACTGAACTGATCAGAGATACGGGAGGAAGAGAGACCTCAAATGATCCATATTTTTGGCAGCAGACAGACGAGCAGTGTAAAATGATGATACATGTAGGTCTAAGCTGATAACGGCGCTCTTTCTTTCTCTCACTGCTGTGTGAATGTGAATGTGTGAATGTATTTTCACAAATAGAGGTACTGGTACCTACTGCATGTTTGTATGTTTCTATTCATTGTTTCCACATAATCAATGACTTAACCCAGTTACTGCAATGCTGCATTACTTTATCTCAGTCAAAAGTAGACATTTGGACTGGTTTGTACACCTTTGGTTTGCATTTAGATACATTACAAGGACCTGTGGTAATGTCAGTTGATGGCAAAAACAAGGACACTTCACATAAGAAGTCCTGTCTAGGGTTGCAAAGCTACCGGTAGTTTACCAAAGATTCCGGAATCTTCAGTAATTTAGGTAATTCATGTGGTAGTACTCAATTGTCATACTTGAGTAAAAGCCTAAAGTATTTGGTTTTAAATATACTTAAGAATAAAAAGTAAATGGAATTGTTAAAATGTACTTAAGTATCAAAAGTACAAGTATTAACCATTTCAAATTCCTTATATTAAGCAAACCAGATGGCACCACAATTTTATATATTTATTTATTGGCAGATAGGCAGGGGCACACGCCAACACTCAGACATAATTTACAAACAAAGCATTTGTGTTTAGTGAGATCAGAGGCAGTAGAGATGACCAGGGATGTTCTCTAGATAAGTGTGTGAATTGGACCATTTTCCTGTCAAAATGTACTTTTGGGTGTCAGGGAAAATCTATGGAGTAAAAAGTACATTATTTTCTTTAGGAATGTAGTGAAGTAAAAGTTGGCAAAAATATAAATAGTAAAGTATTGATACCTCTCCAAAAACGACTTAAGTAGTACTTTAAAATACACTGCTCAAAAAAATAAAGGGAACACTTAAACAACACAATGTAACTCCAAGTCAATCACACTTCTGTGAAATCAAACTGTCCACTTAGGAAGCAACACTGATTGACAATAAATTTCACATGCTGTTGTGCAAATGGAATAGATAAAAGGTGGAAATTATAGGCAATTAGCAAGACACCCCCAAAAAAAGAGTGATTCTGCAGGTGGTGACCACAGACCACTTCTCAGTTCCTATGCTTCCTGGCTGATGTTTTGGTCACTTTTGAATGCTGGCGGTGCTTTCACTCTAGTGGTAGCATGAGACGGAGTCTACAACCCACACAAGTGGCTCAGGTAGTGCAGTTCATCCAGGATGGCACATCAATGCGAGCTGTGGCAAAAAGGTTTGCTGTTTCTGTCAGCGTAGTGTCCAGAGCATGGAGGCGCTACCAGGAGACAGGCCAGTACATCAGGAGACGTGGAGGAGGCCGTAGGAGGGCAACAACCCAGCAGCAGGACCGCTACCTCCGCCTTTGTGCAAGGAGGTGCACTGCCAGCGCCCTGCAAAATGACCTCCAGCAGGCCACAAATGTGCATGTGTCTGCTCAAACGGTCAGAAACAGACTCCATGAGGGTGGTATGAGGGCCCGACGTCCACAGGTGGGGGTTGTGCTTACAGCCCAACACCGTGCAGGACGTTTGGCATTTGCCAGAGAACACCAAGATTGGCAAATTCGCCACTGGCGCCCTGTGCTCTTCACAGATGAAAGCAGGTTCACACTGAGCACATGAGCACATGTGACAGACGTGACAGAGTCTGGAGACGCCGTGGAGAACGTTCTGCTGCCTGCAACATCCTCCAGCATGACCGGTTTGGCGATGGGTCAGTCATGGTGTGGGGTGGCATTTCTTTGTGGGGCCGCACAGCCCTCCATGTGCTCGCCAGAGGTAGCCTGACTGCCATTAGGTACCGAGATGAGATCCTCAGACCCCTTGTGAGACCATATGCTGACACATGCACATTTATGGCCTGCTGGAGGTCATTTTGCAGGGCTCTGGCAGTGCACCTCCTTGCACAAAGGCGGAGGTAGCGGTCCTGCTGCTGGGTTGTTGCCCTCCTACGGCCTCCTCCACGTCTCCTGATGTACTGGCCTGTCTCCTGGTAGCGCCTCCATGCTCTGGACACTACGCTGACAGACACAGCAAACCTTTTTGCCACAGCTCGCATTGATGTGTCATCCTGGATGAACTGCACTACCTGAGCCACTTGTGTGGGTTGTAGACTCCGTCTCATGCTACCACTAGAGTGAGAGCACCGCCAGCATTCAAAAGTGACCAAAACATCAGCCAGGAAGCATAGGAACTGAGAAGTGGTCTGTGGTCACCACCTGCAGAATCACTCCTTTTTTGGGGGTGTCTTGCTAATTGCCTATAATTTCCACCTTTTGTCTATTCCATTTGCACAACAGCATGTGAAATTTATTGTCAATCAGTGTTGCTTCCTAAGTGGACAGTTTGATTTCACATAAGTGTGATTGACTTGGAGTTACATTGTGTTGTTTAAGTGTTCCCTTTATTTTTTTGAGCAGTGTATTTTTATTTAAGTACTTTACACCACTGGGTAATTAACTTAACTTTGGAAATTTATACTTGAATAACTTTTTAAAAGTATGAATATATAGTATTGATTTGTTTATATCTGTGTCCATAATATCCATGAGTTTCTACTAGATAAACCATATGGTTAAAGGTAAAATAGCCTAATTAATGAAAAAGGCATCCAATCAACAATGGCATTATTTTCTATTAACTCGGCAACTCTTCCCTACTATTGCATTTTTTCACAACTACCACCAGTTTAACACCAGCACATTGACAACAAATAAATATTGACATAGTAAAATAAATAAAAGTGTGTAAAAAATAAATTGATATATATATACTGTATATTGCTGAAACCATCATATTAAACACCAATGGTATTCACTAAATTGATGGTTTGTATGTAGGATAATGTTTTACAGCTTTGTCATGAAATCTTTAATTAAAAAATATCTTATTTTATTATTTTATATATTTTACATGTGATAAGGCCACACAGAGGGCCAGAGATAATTACATATACCTGTAAAAATCTCAAGTACCCAAAAGGGCCACTAGATGTCTTGTGCTAGAGTATGTAAAATCCTTGAAAGATACCAAAATGCTGGTAGTTTAATGATAAACTTTGAAAGTTTCAAGTAATATACTCTCCCTTTGCAGCCCTAGTCCTGTCACCATAATCTTCAGACTTTTGAGACTAGAAAAAAGGTACAATATGCTGCCAGGACGATATCTTGCAAATGCCCTGGTAAAGGAATAAAATAATAATTTTGTTGGTTGTGTAAATATTCATGCTTGTTTCTGACAATGTTCTGTGTAGAAATCGAGGACACTCCTCCATACATGAACGCCTGAAACTTTTTTATTTGTATTATGTGGGATTAGGTTTGGGTGGTATCCAGATTTTCATACCTTCATACCGCTCCTGTACCATATCGGGGTATACGGTATTACCGGCAGTGCATACAAGTGGCTCTATTTCTTTCCAAAAAGCTATTTTTTTACGCACAAAACAATTTATGCAGCAGGAATCTTGATCCAAGCAGGGATTGATTGTCTATGCTTTATACAAGAAGCTTGATGTCGCAAGCTAGCCACTTAGTGTGTGCCACGCTAGTGTTAGCAAGGGCTACAGTGACCCCCTCATACTGCTAATGCTGATATTATGCAAAGCTCCAGATTTCTAACTGAGTCCCTCTGACAGGCTAATTGCCTTGACAGCTCTTGTTAGAGATGTTTTATGGGTGTGCAGCGGAGGCTCCCAGAGTCAGGCCCGTGTGAATCCATGCCAGGCAGCTTGCCTGGCGGAAGTGGGGGGGGGGTCAGGTGCAACTCCCTGGAGGGGGAGGGGTATCCAGGGCTGGGTCTGGGTTCGGCGGAGGTCTTTAGAATGGTCAACAGCTGGGATGTTGGCATGCTGTGTCAGGTCCTCGTATCCTCCTGACCCCGCCGCTGCCCGGTGCATCTAGATGAGGTAAGTCGTGCAGTAGCATGAGGTCACAGAGGCACTGTCATTAGAGGGGAGGTCAGAGAGCTATAATCAGTTACATCTTAAAAAGGCTGCTTCCTGACAGCCACACCACAGGTAGTCATACATCATACGGGACTGGCTAGCTGTTGATGCCTGTTTACCCTCCCTCCCTCACTGTCTCTGGCCATTGTGTGAATCCATTCAGCACTATTGCAGTGTAGTTATCTGCTTATAATGTAAGAGATGGAGTATTGTTTACATGATAGATGTGTGAACTTGTATTATGGATGGCTATTATTTATTTAGCTGAATGTTAGGATAGAAAAGTCTTAATGTGTTTATTTTTTTATCATGTGTTGGTCATTGTTGCATGTTCCGTCATTGTAAGTCATTTTTATTTAATTTTTTTCACCTTTATTTAACCAGGTAGGCCAGTTGAGAACAAGTTCTCATTTACAACTGCGACCTGGCCAAGATAAAGCAAAGCAATGCGACAAAAACAACAACACAGAGTTACACATGGGATAAACAAACGTACAGTCAAGAACACAATAGAACAATCTGTAGTGTGTGCAGATGAAGTGAGGAGGTAAGGCAATTAATAGGCCAATAGTGGCGAAGTAGTTACAATTTAGCAATTTACACTGGAGTGATATATGTGCAGATGAGGATGTGCAAGTAGAAATACTGGTGTGCAAAAGAGCAGAAAAACAAATATGGGGATGTGGTAGGTAGTTGGTTGGATGGGCTATTTACAGTGTACAGCTGCAGCGATCGGTAAGCTGCTCTGACAGGTGCATTGATGTGCTACAACAATTTCCCAAATTGGGATTTAAAAAGTAATACTCTACTCTACTTTCTACTCTACTCTCTTAAAATATATGTTTCCACTGGGATCCTGGCTGATCAGGTTATATCAGCCAGACTAACCCCATTAGAAATGATGTCTCACCAGGTTAGGCTTTGTTTTTTACACCAACCACCACTGTGATGAAAGCATCCATGTGACCTATCAATAAAACATACACAGGGTTCTTCTTGCAGTTTGACTACCGATGATGGGTCTTCTCTCTAGCATGTTTGTTCAAGGGTAAATCCATTTGAATTCAATCACTTTTTGACAGCATCCCTTTTAATTTAAACAAAACTTTCCATACGTGTTTTCCCATAGAAGAAGTGGTCAGAAAGTGACTTTTTAGACCTGAATGCCAAAACATTCAGAGGATAAAGTTGCTCAAAGTTGGCCTATTTTGCATACCCCACCATACCATAACATATCCATGTCTTAATCACTGGAAAATATAAAGATAAAGATAAATGGTTGATTTTGATATAATTTAAAAGCTTACAAACAGTGTTGTCAAACTATTTGAGTATTTCTTGAAAATTTCACACTACTCTATTTCACACCATATGAGAGTTTTGTATTGTGCCTGCCATCGTTTGAGACACAACATGCTCTTGAATACAGGGTGG
Source organism: Salvelinus alpinus (assembly GCF_045679555.1). NCBI lineage: Eukaryota > Metazoa > Chordata > Actinopteri > Salmoniformes > Salmonidae > Salvelinus > Salvelinus alpinus. Next base: position 19,888,198 of record NC_092097.1, read on the forward strand.
GTGTCACTTCATTCAAAGAAATATAATTCATAGAATGGACCTATCCCTTTAGACCACTGCAATTTAGCTGGTACTTTACATCAAATCAAATCAAATCAAATTGTATTTGTCACATACACATGGTTAGCAGATGTTAATGCGAGTGTAGCGAAATGCTTGTGCTTCTAGTTCCGACAATGCAGTAATAACCAACAAGTAATCTAACCTAACAATTCCACAACTACTACCTTATACACACAAGTGTAAAGGGATAAAGAATATGTACATAAAGATATATGAATGAGTGATGGTACAGAACGGCATAGGCAAGATGCAGTAGATGGTGTAGAGTACAGTCTATACATATGAGATGAGTAATGTAGGGTATATAAACATAAAGTGGCATAGTTTAAAGTGGCTAGTGATACATGTATTACATAAAGATGCAGTAGATGATATAGAGTACAGTATATACATATACATATGAGATGAGTAATGTAGGGTATGTAAACATTATATTAAGTGGCATTGCTAAAGTGGCTAGTGATAAATTTTTACATAATTTCCATCAATTCCCATTATTAAAGTGGCTGGAGTTGAGTCAGTATGTTGGCAGCGGCCACTAAATGTTAGTGGTGGCTGTTTAACAGTCTGATGGCCTTGAGATAGAAGCTGTTATTCAGTCTCCCGGTCCCTGCTTTGATGCACCTGTACTGACCTCGCCTTCTGGATGATAGCGGGGTGAACAGGCAGTGGCTCGGGTGGTTGTTTTCCTTGATGATCTTTATGGCCTTCCTGTGACATCGGGTGGTGTAGGTGTCCTGGAGGGCAGGTAGTTTGACCCCGGTGATGCGTTGTGCAGACCTCACTACCCTCTGGAGAGCCTTACGGTTGTGGGCGGAGCAGTTGCCGTACCAGGCGGTGATACAGCCCGATAGGATGCTCTCGATTGTGCATCTGTAGAAGTTTGTGAGTGCTTTTGGTGACAAGCCAAATTTCTTCAGCCTCCTGAGGTTGAAGAGGCGCTGCTGCGCCTTCTTCACAACGCTGTCTGTGTGGGTGGACCAATTCAGTTTGTCCGTGATGTGTACACAGAGGAACTTAAAAATTTCCACCTTCTCCACTACTGTCCCGTCGATGTGGATAGGGGGGTGCTCCCTCTGCTGTTTCCTGAAGTCCACAATCATCTCCTTTGTTTTGTTGACGTTGAGTGTGAGGTTATTTTCCTGACACCACACTCCGAGGGCCCTCACCTCCTCCCTGTAGGCCGTCTCGTCGTTGTTGGCAATCAAGCCTACCACTGTAGTGTCGTCCGCAAACTTGATGATTGAGTTGGAGGCGTGCATGGCCACGCAGTCGTGGGTGAACAGGGAGTACAGGAGAGGGCTCAGAACGCACCCTTGTGGAGCCCCAGTGTTGAGGATCAGCGGGGTGGAGATGTTGTTACCTACCCTCACCACCTGGGGGCGGCCCGTCAGGAAGTCCAGGACCCAGTTGCACAGGGCGGGGTCGAGACCCAGGGTCTCGAGCTTGATGACGAGTTTGGAGGGTACTATGGTGTTAAATGCTGAGCTGTAGTCGATAAACAGCATTCTCACTTAGGTATTCCTCTTGTCCAGATGGGTTAGGGCAGTGTGCAGTGTGGTTGGGATTGCGTCGTCTGTGGACCTATTGGGTCGGTAAGCAAATTGGAGTGGGTCTAGGGTGTCAGGTAGGGTGGAGGTGATATGGTTCTTGACTAGTCTCTCAAAGAACTTCATGATGACGGAAGTGAGTGCTACGCGGCGGTAGTCGTTTAGCTCAGTTACCTTAGCTTTCTTGGGAACAGGAACAATGGTGGCCCTCTTGAAGCATGTGGGAACAGCAGACTGGGATAAGGATTGATTGAATATGTCCTTAAACACACCAGCCAGCTGGTCTGCGCATGCTCTGAGGACGCGGCTGGGAATGCCGCCTGGGCCTGCAGCCTTGCGAGGGTTAACACGTTTAAATGTTTTACTCACCTCGGCTGCAGTGAAGGAGAGCCCGCAGGTTTTGGTAGCGGGCCGTGTCAGTGGCACTGTATTGTCCACAAAGCGAGCAAAAAAGTTATTTAGTCTGTCTGGGAGCAAGACATCCTGGTCCGCGACGGGGCTGGTTTTCTTTTTGTAATCCGTGATTGACTGTAGACCCTGCCACATACCTCTTGTGTCTGAGCTGTTGAATTTCGACTCTACTTTGTCTCTATACTGGCACTTAGCTTGTTTGATTGCCTTGTGGAGGGAATAGCTACACTGTTTGTATTCGGTCATGTTTCCGGTCACCTTGCCCTGGTTAAAAGCAGTGGTTCGCGCTTTCAGTTTCACGCGAATGCTGCCATCAATCCACGGTTTCTGGTTTGGGAATGTTTTAATCGTTGCTGTGGGTACGACATCGTCATTGCACTTTCTAATGAACTCGCTCACCGAATCAGCGTATTCGTCAATGTTGTTGTTCGATGCAATGCGGAACATATCCCAATCCACGTGATCGAAGCAGTCTTGAAGCGTGGAATCAGATTGGTCGGACCAGCGTTGAACAGACCTAAGCACGGGAGCTTGCTGTTTTAGTTTCTGTTTACATTTACATTTAAGTCATTTAGCAGACGCTCTTATCCAGAGCGACTTACAAGTTGGTGCATTCACCTTATGATATCCAGTGGAACAACCACTTTACAATAGTGCATCTAACTCTTTTAAGGGGGGGGGGGGGGGGGGGGGTTAGAAGGATTACTTTATCCTATCCTAGGTATTCCTTAAAGAGGTGGGGTTTCAGGTGTTTCCGGAAGGTGGTGATTGACTCCGCTGACCTGGCGTCGTGGGGGAGTTTGTTCCACCATTGGGGTGCCAGAGCAGCGAACAGTTTTGACTGGGCTGAGCGGGAGCTGTACTTCCTCAGAGGTAGGGAGGCGAGCAGGCCAGAGGTGGATGAACGCAGTGCCCTTGTTTGGGTGTAGGGCCTGATCAGAGCCTGAAGGTACGGAGGTGCCGTTCCCCTCACAGCTCCGTAGGCATGGTCTTGTAGCGGATGCGAGCTTCAACTGGAAGCCAGTGGAGAGAGCGGAGGAGCGGGGTGACGTGAGAGAACTTGGGAAGGTTGAACACCAGACGGGCTGCGGTGTTCTGGATGAGTTGTAGGGGTTTAATGGCACAGGCAGGGAGCCCAGCCAACAGCGAGTTGCAGTAATCCAGACGGGAGATGACAAGTGCCTGGATTAGGACCTGCGCCGCTTCCTGTGTGAGGCAGGGTCGTACTCTGTGAATGTTGTAGAGCATGAACCTACAGGAACGGGTCACCGCCTTGATGTTAGTTGAGAACGACAGGGTGTTGTCCAGGATCACGCCAAGATTCTTAGCACTCTGGGAGGAGGACACAATGGAGTTGTCAACCGTGATGGCGAGATCATGGAACGGGCAGTCCTTCCCCGGGAGGAAGAGCAGCTCCGTCTTGCCGAGGTTCAGCTTGAGGTGGTGATCCGTCATCCACACTGATATGTCTGCCAGACATGCAGAGATGCGATTCGCCACCTGGTTATCAGAAGGGGGAAAGGAGAAGATTAGTTGTGTGTCGTCTGCATAGCAATGATAGGAGAGACCATGTGAGGATATGACAGAGCCAAGTGACTTGGTGTATAGCGAGAATAGGAGAGGGCCTAGAACAGAGCCCTGGGGGACACCAGTGGTGAGAGCACGTGGTGCGGAGACAGATTCTCGCCACGCCACCTGGTAGGAGCGACCTGTCAGGTAGGACGCAATCCAAGCGTGGGCCGCGCCGGAGATGCCCAACTCGGAGAGGGTGGAGAGGAGGATCTGATGGTTCACAGTATCAAAGGCAGCCGATAGGTCTAGAAGGATGAGAGCAGAGGAGAGAGAGTTAGCTTTAGCAGTGCGGAGCGCCTCCGTGACACAGAGAAGAGCAGTCTCAGTTGAATGACTAGTCTTGAAACCTGACTGATTTGGATCAAGAAGGTCATTCTGAGAGAGATAGCAGGAGAGCTGGCCAAGGACGGCACGTTCAAGAGTTTTGGAGAGAAAAGAAAGAAGGGATACTGGTCTGTAGTTGTTGACATCGGAGGGATCGAGTGTAGGTTTTTTCAGAAGGGGTGCAACTCTCGCTCTCTTGAAGGCAGAAGGGACGTAGCCAGCGGTCAAGGATGAGTTGATGAGCGAGGTGAGGTAAGGGAGAAGGTCTCCGGAAATGGTCTGGAGAAGAGAGGAGGGGATAGGGTCAAGCGGGCAGGTTGTTGGGCGGCCGGCCGTCACAAGACGCAAGATTTCATCTGGAGAGAGAGGGGAGAAAGAGGTCAAAGCACAGGGTAGGGCAGTGTGAGCAGAACCAGCGGTGTTGTTTGACTTAGCAAACGAGGATCGGATGTCGTCGACCTTCTTTTCAAAATGGTTGACGAAGTCATCCGCAGAGAGGGAGGAGGGGGGGGGGGGAGGGGGAGGAGGATTCAGGAGGGAGGAGAAGGTTTGTAGGCTGGAAGCAACAAAATGGAGTCGTGGTCAGCTTTTCCGAAAGGAGGGCGGGGGAGGTCCTTATATGCGTCGCGGAAGTTAGTATAACAATGATCCAAGGTTTTACCAGCCCTGGTAGCACAATCGATATGCTGATAGAATTTAGGGAGTTTTGTTTTCAGATTAGCCTTGTTAAAATCCCCAGCTACGATGAATGCAGCCTCAGGGTGTGTGGTTTCCAGTTTACATAAAGTGAGATAAAGTTCGTTCAGGGCCATCGATGTGTCTGCTTGGGGGGGAATATATACGGCTGTGATTATAATCGAAGAGAATTCCCTTGGTAGATAATGCGGTCGACATTTGATTTTGAGGAATTCTAAATCAGGTGAACAGAATGACTTGAGTTCCTGTGAACCTGTGATCACACCACGTCTCGTTAATCATAAGGCATACACCCCCGCCATTCTTCTTATCAGAAAGATGTTTGTTTCTGTCGGCGCGATGCGTGAAGAAACCAGCTGGCTGCACCGACTCCGTTAACGTCTCTCGAGTGAGCCATGTTTCCGTGAAGCAAAGAACGTTACAGTCTCTGATGTCTCTCTGGAAGGCAACCCTTGCTGGGATTTCATCAACCTTGTTGTCAAGAGACTGGACATTGGCGAGTAGTATGCTAGGGAGTGGAGCGCGATGTGCCCGTCTCCGAAGCTTGACCAGAAGACCGCTTCGTTTGCCCCTTTTACGGCGTCGTTGTTTAGGGTCGCCGGCTGGGATGAGATCCATTGCACTGGGTGGAAGGCAAAACACAGGATCCGCTTCGGGAGAGTCATATTCCTGGTTGTAATGATGGTGAGTTGACGTTGCTCTTATATTCAGTAGTTCCTCCCGACTGTATGTAATGAAACCTAAGATTACCTGGGGTACCAATGTAAGAAATAACACATAAAAAAACAAAATACTGCATAGTTTCCTAGGAACGCGAAGCGAGGCGGCCATCTCTGTCGGCGCCGGAAGTGGGATGTAAATTGAATGTACATTTTAACTTCTAATATCTACCAGGAAGATGACCACCGGTCCACCCACTGTCTAATATCAACTTAAATGGTTACGTCTATATTTCTATGATTTCAATAGGTTTCCTATGGAGGATTTGAGAGTACAATTTAAAACAACAGATGTTCCCATTCAAGTCAACATTCTCTGATGTGTGGACCTCCAACCATCTTTGTAGTACCATTGAGAGTTGAAATATCTATTTTATTCCCATTTTAGTGCATTTTTCAGCCAAAACAGGACACCCACCCTTTATTCAAAAGCATGTTGTGTCTCAACCGGTGGCGGGAACAACACAAAAACGTTAGGGTCTAAGCTTTATGCAAATAAATTAAATGTATTTAAGCATTTTCAGATAATTGATATTAAAGGTAGAAAAGCGTTTTAACAGTTTATATTTTCCAGTAATGAAGACATGGACGTCTCATGGTATGGTGGGGTATGCCAAATTGATAAACTTACCTCTGGAATGAGCTTTTCTAAAATGGGCAAATATGTATGGAAGGTTTCGTTCAAATCAAAAGGGGTGCTGTCAAAAAGTGATTTATTCAAATGGATTTACCCTAAACTAAATGGTGTTGATGTTGCGAAAGGTTGTGTATGTGCATGCTCGTGGATCTGTGTATCTCTGTGTGTACCAGTATGTATTTCCCATCTGTATCATCATTCACAGGTGTTCATTCAAAACACGCTTTGTTTTCTTACCTCCCTGTGTCTTCCCTGACTGGATAGGATAGGATAATTGGTATCTGAGAGACTGTGTGTTTTCTCATCCAACATGGCGAACAAAATCTACAACCCACAACGGCTGCTGTCTAACAAGCGATGCATGTGAATACTGCTCTGTCTCAGCCTGTAGAGATTAATAATGGGTTGGTGGGCTGCGAAGCGAGACTGTGCCGCTTCTGAGGAGCCACTGTTTATTAATTGTGACCTCTCGCTTCCAGGGGTTCACGCCTGATAATGTATGACATGAATTATGGAAGATGGACCCATTTCAGAGCCAGCCCACCCCCCGGATGTTTTCGGGGGTCGGGTTGAGCGTTTGTGTGTGTGACAGGCGTTATTGGAGAGACAGGGCGCTAATTCGTGTAACATGACAGAACGAGATGGAACACAACGAGAGGAAGATGGCGTGGTGTCTCCTGACAGGCCTGCTTGTGGAAATGTCCTCCATTTTGTTTTCAGAACACATCAGGGGATGTCACCAAGGACACAGGGTTCCATAAAAGCATGCTTTCCACTGTGCTCAGTGGACACTTTCAGTATTGCAGTTAACTGAAGTCGATCCCAAAAAGACAATTCCCATCGACGTTCCCACAGAGAAGTCTAATCAGAAAATTCCTAAAAAGACACTTTTGTGATCACCTTTGTGCCCAAAATATCTATTGAATTATTCAAGTAATTTTTTTCCATCACTCACACCCGAAGACATTAACATTCTAGATTAAACCAATGTCTGTCATGTTTCTGGATGACGTGATGACGTTGTCGCTGCTCCAGTGTGCACTGAGTGCTTGTCATTATCGGCTCTGTAAAGCAGATGGCAACCACCACAAACGTGAGTATATTATGCTGGAAAAAAACATCTGTCAATCTTAGATTATGTCTCTGTTTCATACAGTATATACAGTGGGGAGAACAAGTATTTGATACACTGACGATTTTGCAGGTTTTCCTACTTACAAAGCATGTAGAGGTCTGTAATTTTTATCATAGGTACACTTCAACTGTGAGAGAAGGAATCTAAAACAAAAATCCAGAAAATCACATTGTATGATTTTTAAGTAATTAATTGGCATTTTATTGCATGACATAAGTATTTGATACATCAGAAAAGCAGAACTTAATATTTGGTACAGAAACCTTAGTTTGCAATTACAGAGATCATACGTTTCCTGTAGTTCTTGACCAGGTTTGCACACACTGCAGCAGGGATTTTGGCCCACTCCTCCATACAGACCTTCTCCAGATCCTTCAGGTTTCGGGGCTGTCGCTGGGCAATACGGACTTTCGGCTCCCTCCAAAGATTTTCTATTGGGTTCAGGTCTGGAGACTGGCTAGGCCACTCCAGGACCTTGAGATGCTTCTTACGGAGCCACTCCTTAGTTGCCCTGGCTGTGTGTTTCGGGTCGTTGTCATGCTGGAAGACCCAGCCACGACCCATCTTCAATGCTCTTACTGAGGGAAGGAGGTTGTTGGTCAAGATCTCGCGATACATGGCCCCATCCATCCTCTCCTCAATACGGTGCAGTTGTCCTGTCCCCTTTGCAGAAAAGCATCCCCAAAGAATGATGTTTCCACCTCCATGCTTCACGGTTGGGATGGTGTTCTTGGGGTTGTACTCATCCTTCTTCTTCCTCCAAACACGGCGAGTGGAGTTTAGAGCAAAAAGCTCTATTTTTGTCTCATCAGACCACATGACCTTCTCCCATTCCTCCTCTGGATCATCCAGATGGTCATTGGCAAACTTCAGACGGGCCTGGACATGCGCTGGCTTGAGCAGGGGGACCTTGCGTGCGCTGCAGGATTTTAATCCATGACGGCGTAGTGTGTTACTAATGGTTTTCTTTGAGACTGTGGTCCCAGCTCTCTTCAGGTCATTGACCAGGTCCTGCCGTGTAGTTCTGGGCTGATCCCTCACATTCCTCATGATCATTGATGCCCCACGAGGTGAGATCTTGCATGGAGCCCCAGACCGAGGGTGATTGACCGTCATCTTGAACTTCTTCCATTTTCTAATAATTGTGCCAACAGTTGTTGCCTTCTCACCAAGCTGCTTGCCTATTGTCCTGTAGCCCATCCCAGCCTTGTACAGGTCTACAATTTATCCCTGATGTCCTTACACAGCTCTCTGGTCTTGGCCATTGTGGAGAGGTTGGAGTCTGTTTGATTGAGTGTGTGGACAGGTGTCTTTTATACAGGTAACGAGTTCAAACAGGTGCAGTTAATACAGGTAATGAGTGGAGAACAGGAGGGCTTCTTAAAGAAAAACTAACAGGTCTGTGAGAGCTGGAATTCTTACTGGTTGGTAGGTGATCAAATACTTATGTCATGCAATAAAATGCAAATTAATTACTTAAAAATCATACAATGTGATTTTCTGGATTTTTGTTTTAGATTCCGTGTCTCACAGTTGAAGTGTACCTATGATAAAAATGACAGACCTCTACATGCTTTGTAAGTAGGAAAACCTGCAAAATCGGCAGTGTATCAAATACTTGTTCTCCCCACTGTAGCTCAATGGATGCCATAGAAAGATGACAATTAGCCTCTCTCTCTAAACGGTCTAATGTCATTCAGGCCACCTCTGTGACATAGGGATTTAAAAAGAGACCCCCTTATCTCATCAATAGTCATCCATTGTGTTATGAACATTAACGAGAGAAACAATATTGTTAGTTCCCTTGCATCCTCTCTATTTTCTTCCAGGGCTGTTTCTCCATGAGAATGGGTCTATTAGACAGCACCAGCGTAGTTTGATGAAGAACAGAGCTGCCTGTCTAACTGGTGGACAGATAAGTGATTGTCATTTATACCCAATGGGAAGCGTGCTCCCTGTTCACCCACGACTGCATGGCCAGGCACGACTTCAACACCATCATTAAGTTTGCAGACGACACAACAGTGGTTGCCTGATCACCGACAACGACGAGACAGCCTATAGGGAGGAGGTCAGAGACCTGACTGGGTGGTGCCAGAATAACAACCTATCCCTCAAAGTAACCAAGACTAAGGAGATGATTGTGGACTACAGGAAAAATAGAAGCGAGTACACACCCATTCTCATCGACGGGGCTGTAGTGGAGCAGTTTGAGAGCTTCAAGTTCCTTGGTGTCCACATCACGAACAAACTAGAATGGTCCAAACACACCAAGACACTCGTGAAGAGGGCACGACAAAGCCTATTCCCCCTCAGGAAACTAAAAAGATTTGGCATGGGTCCTGAGATCCTCAAAAGGTTCTACAGCTGCAACATCGAGAGCATCCTGACTGGTTGCATCACTGCCTGGTACGGCAATTGCTGGGCCTCTGACCGCAAAGCACTACAGAGGGTAGTGCCTACGGCCCAGTACATCACTGGGGCTAAGCTGCCTGCCATCCAGGACCTCTACACCAGGCAGTGTCAGAGGAAGGCCCTAAAAATTGTCAAAGACCCCAGCCACCCCAGTCATAGACTGTTCTCTCTACTACCTCATGGCAAGCGGTACCGGAGTGCCAAGTCTAGGACAAAAAGGCTTCTCAACAGTTTTTACCACCAAAACATAAGACTCCTGAACAGGTAATCAAATGGCTACCGGGACTATTTGCATTGTGTCCCCCCCCCCATCCCTCTTTTATGCTGCTACTACTCTGTTTATCATATATGCACAGTCACCTTAACTATACATTCATGTACATATGTACATACTACCTCAATTGGCCCGACCAACCAGTGCTCCCGCACATTGGCTAACCGGGCTATCTGCATTGTGTCCCGCCACCCGCTAACCCCTCTTTACGCTACTGCTACTCTCTGTTCATCAATGCATAGTCACTTTAACCATGCACTACATGTGCATACTACCTCAATCAGCCTGACTAACCGGTGTCTGTATGTAGCCTCACTACTTTTATAGCCTCGCTACTGTATATAGACTCGCTACTGTTTTTCACAACAGTCTTTTTACTGTTGTTTTTATTTCTTTACTTACCTATTGCTCACCTAATACCTTTTTTGCACTATTGGTTAGAGCCTGTAATTAAGCATTTCACCTGTTGTATTCGGTGCACGTGACAAATAAACTTTGATTTGATTTAAAGAAGGCTGCTCATTTAATAAATTCCTCACAAACACAGCAAATAAGTTACTTATTATGGATTGTTTCCTGCTGAAATTATAATTCATTGTGAGTGGTGCCTAAGCTCTATAGTCACTGTTTCATTTTGATGAAAAAGACAAAAACAACATTCAAGGAATCATGGGAGGATGATGTCAAATAGAGCACAAGCCAATTGCAGATGTCTTGGCCAATCATAGTGACTGTAGGGGGGATTCCACTAAGCTAACATATGGAATTGTTTTAAGATGGTCATACCAAGGATCATTTATTAATTTGATTTTGAATTGTAGGACCCTTGTAGGTATCGACATTTTTTGAATACTTTTTTTTCAGGGATGAAACATTTAACATGGAATTTGGCCTTGCTTCCCACAGTTGTGTCATGTTGGCTTGCTGTCCTTTGGGTGATACACACAGGAAACTGTGAATACCTCAGCAGCATTGTACACTCAGTTTATACAGTACTTCCATTCACTACCAGGTGACCTTCAGACACGTCGTTTGAGGCTTGTGGGCGTCGTACAGCAAAACGGAAAACACCATTGTGTTTGAGAGAGTATCATCTTTCCAAAGAGTGGTCATATTAGTTTGGACGCTACAGACGTTATTATGAGAATATACATTTTCTGAATGTCTCAAGGTCTGACAAACACCACTGCAGCTCGGCCACCTTCTACCGCAGACGGCTGCCATTGGCGGATGTGGTAGATTGAGCCCATGCAAAAAATTAATTATCTACCAACACAGACGGATTTTGATGGGAATGTTGTTATTATGCTAATTAGATGTCCACGGGCGCGCGAACATCGATTCTAGGGGCAGAAACACAGGCTATTTTGAGATCCCTATCTCCTCAGTGGTCCACAGTGGTGGATGGGCGGGGGATTGTACATTATCCCAGCTGTTGTTTGTCCCTGTGGACTTTCTCCCCTCTCTCTGTCTGTGTGTGGTGGACATTGCTCCAGGCTACAAACACCAGACATAGATGCCAGTAAATCTACAGAAACACCCTGTCAGGAAGAAATGGGATTTTACATACACACACACACGCTCCGCCTCAGGGCCCCTGCTTCCTCAGTAGCTCCTGATATGAGCCACATTGTCTGGTAGGGTAGTGTGACAGTGTGGTATGGTGTTGTCTGGTGTGGTAGCTTCTGTCTGGGTGTCTGGCATTTTTGACAGGCCAGGCACTCTCTCTCCTCCCCGACAGGGGCCTTGCCAAGCAGCAATGGGGGAGGAGAGAGGGGGGGGGGGGGCATCATCTGGATGTCCGCTACTGTGTCCTCACTGCTTCTAATCCCTGTCTGATTACGGCGGATGGCGTGGCGGTAGTGGCTGTACGATTGATCTCTCGTTATCTGAGCGGATGCGCTGGTGATTGATGAGCACATGCAGGAGGTGCCTGTGCTACTACCCCGGCTCTTATCTGGCCCCCGCTGCCGACGAAAATGCAGCCAGAGCCTCAGCCTGAGCCTTAGCGTGTGGCAAAAGGGGCCGAGGGCAGGATGATGGACTGCCTGCTTGGTGCCCCCCTTCCCCTGTCTCTGGATTAGGCTGGGGCTGGAGCTGTGTTTGGGGCTGAAGCTGGAGGCTCAGCAGCGACTGGAACTGAGCTTGGGGCTGCAGTTGAAACACAGTAGTGGCTGGAGCTGCATCTGGGGCTGGGGCTGAGGGTTAGCTGGAGCTGTGGCGGATGCTGGGCCTGGTGATGAGGCATGGCGGAGGAGTGGAGCTGGATGAGAGAGGATAGAGCTGGACCACCCAGTCTGGTAGGCAGGGAAACAGCCACAGAGGCAGGGAGGCAGGGATTGAGGCAGGAAGAGAGGCAGGCTCTACAAGTCCTGCAGCTGTGTCTGCTCATAAAAGACAGACCATCCAGCCACAGATCAGTTCCCTGTGCTACACAAGCACAATTTGCACTGGCTAATTACTTTTAATGGATCATCTGATGAAATGGAAATCAAAACGGGGGAAAGACTGACAGACTGTCTCTCCAAATGATATACGGTTGGCACATTACGTTGGCAAGTTGTGCTAACAGGAGACAGGGTGATTGAGAGAACAGACAATGACAACAGCTCCATAATGAAGTGGTGCTACATTCCCTCATTATGAGAAGAGGAGGGTAAAGAGTGCCAGGCGTGGACCACACCTGTCCAGCAATACCCCTCTGAGTGTCACAGCTGCAGGATCTAGTCTCTGAATCCAGCATCTCTGTCCAGCTCTATAAAATAAATAGGAAGGAGGTTGAATTAAAAAAGACTGGTTACTCATTCCTATACTTAGACAGAAGAGATTTTGAAATTAACACAAAACTACAGACAGATGACATGATGCTAGGACATTCCACAATAATCTTTAAATTCCCCCCTCTCTCTCATACGTCTTTGTTTGGTTTTTCATTTTTCTCTCCACATCACTATCCAGCTTTTCTCTCCCTCTCTTCGTTCCTTTGTCTATGATCTAGCGGAAAGAGCACTGCGGTAACTATTAGCTGAAGGGTATTTCTGAATATGAAATGGATCTGAATCGATGGGCATGCCTAGTCTGCAGTATACAAAACCCCATTCCCTTTGTCTGCGTGTTGATACACACGACTAACGACTACACATGCACGGATGTGTGTGAGTGCACAAAATAATCCTGAGTAGTATTTTTAAGGCTAAAGAAACACTGAATTGCTCAGAACACCTGTGAGAATTGAACTGTAGTTGTACTGCTTCAAGCTCAACTAGAGTGTTTTCCATGTCTGGATGTTAAAGGAGCCTGAGGATTTAACTGTCAAGAGCTTTTTTTTATTGAACACTATTTGTATGTTCAGCTTGTGTCAAGTGATGGTTCAGCCCACAGTTCCCATCTCGTCAGATTCTTGAGGCAACATTGGCCTTGATCATTTACTTCCATCTCTTTCACATGGTCTTAAATGTAAATGCACATCCACATCCTCAAACTCATGTTGAACTAGAACACATTAATACAGCATTGTACTGTTCTATGTCCCCAGCTTTAGGTGTTACTTTAGTTCTCAGGGCTCCTGTATGAATTATTTCTCTTTGAACTTCACAGACAAAGCAATTAATGCAAATGTATTGCACAGATTGCAGATATGCTGGGAAGATCCAGATTGCAAGGAATCTGATTACTTGTCCCACCGTCCTTGGTGTGAAAAATAATACAAACTGTGCAAAAAAATATCCTCTCTCTTTTGTATGTGTGTGAGAGAGGAGGGGAGAGTGAGAAAACAGAGAAATGATTGGTGATGGAGCATTGCATTCCACAGTTCATTAGCAGGAGAACACATTATTTACCCAATATTACAGTGAGACATAATGCTTGTACTGATGCGAGATGATGATGTCTTATTTCAGTGATGATAAACAGCCACTCCCTCTCCCAGTCCACTCACAGACTATCCAAACCAATCATATTGCAGCTCCCAGGCCGACCGTGGATCAATTACATTTTCAGCAGAACAATTTTTCTTCCCCAGATTTTATTCTCTCTCCATTCCCCTCCAACGCTCTCTGTTCTTAGGGCTTCAGCTGTGCGGGCCTGGGGATGATGCTCAGTCATACACAATAAAGCCCCTTTTTCCTGCTCTGTCTCCCACAACTCTGGAACCAAGTAAATCTGTCCGCCACATTAGTTTATTTAAAGGAGTCCGGCTGGGCTCCACACTCTCTCTCTCCTCAGTGGTGTGGTGTGTGGTATGGTACACAGTACGAGTGTGTGGTAGAGCCTGCGCTGAGCCGCGCTGTGTACCCAGTATTGATCCAAGGTAATGAGCACAGAGAGAGCGTGGGGCTGGCCGGCCAGCGCACAGCGGCCCAGGGAGATGAATGGGACATTAATTGACTGAGACAATACAAATAATTTGGGACTGTAGGACAACATCAAGATTGATGGCTGCTTTGGCTGCGTAGTGAAATAGCTCCTTGTTTTAGTAGTGCAGGTTCGACTGCTTCCAGGAAGGAGCTTGGAAGTAGGGAAAGGACTGTAAAATGCATGACAGTGAGAGAGATGGGAGGGAGTGAGAAAGAGTAAAGAAGATAGAGAGAAGGGCAGGGAGTAAAAGCGAGAGGGACAGAAGGAGAGAGAGAGCAGCGGGGAGAATGGCGCGTGCACGAAGAGAAGGAGAAAATAAGGAGGGTTGATTCACCTATAGAGGGCAGGCTGCTCCAGCTCTAATGTATTTTATCCCTTATTTAAAATGGATTACGTTAGTCATACATTATGCACTATATACTGGAACTGTTAATTACTTTTGGAATAAAGAAATGTGTGAACACATCTACCTTGGCTCTTGGAGTGATCTTCTAACAGGAACATCAGTTTAATAATAATTTTAACCCAGAACTTGTGAAGAACAGTACTGTAGATGCATACTTATATTCTAATTTCAATTCATTATGTAAACAAATAATCTTTGTTAGATACTATACTCACATATAGGTTGCGTATTGACCGAAGACAGAAGAGGACCTCCAGAATATGTTGACTATTATGAATTGATGGTGTACTAAATGGGGGCTAGCGATAAATCAAGAGAAGAACCAGATTGTTCACAGGGAGTGCAGAGAAGTGCACACTACTTTTGTTTCGGTACAACCCCATTATTCTACACTGGGCTCTATAAATACCTTGGTTTCACTATGGATGAACACATGACATTTGAAGATGGCATTAGATAACTGGCAGATTCTGCAGGTATAGCCTTGGGGTTAGTGTTAAACAACATGAAAATATGTAAGGATCTTGGTTACTGTGCTTACTCTCAGCTGTATAAATCATGTGTGTGTCTAGTGATGGACTACGCTGCTGGAGAATGGGGATCAAAAGTGCGTACTAATAGTACCAATGTTCAAAACAGAGCAATCCACTGTTTTCTTGGTGTGTCTAAACTGACTCGAAACCTGGCCATGTGTGGAGATATCGGTTGGGAACCATGTGTGGTTTGACAAAAAACTGACATGGCACGTCTATGGAAAAGACTGATAAATATGCTAGAACACAGAATGAACAAAAAAAAGTGTTCGACCTTGGGACCTTACTCATAACTATCTGTGGGCTAGAAAATTGTTATACATTTTTGTGAAACTGACAAATCACCATGTGGTCCAAACCAAGGACAAGCCTTTTCTGATCCACAAGGAAAAATGGGCAGTTGATGTTTTGTTCAAACCTAAACTTAGAATGTACCCTCTCATCAAAGAGAACTACACCCCTGAACCATATGTCCGCCTGGACTTAACAAAAAAACAAAGATCCGGCACCCTCCCTCTGGCCATAGAGACGGGTAGATTTAACAGAGTGCCTGAAGGGAAGAACATTTGCGTTCTGTGTGATCTTCGGGAAATCTAAAATAAAATCCATTTAGTGTTTTATTGCCCTTTTTATTGTCCTTTCATGTTTTTTTTGTAAACAATTTGGTGCTAACCTTGAAGTATTCTGGTTATGCGATGAGCAGAAGCTTACATTTAGTTTTTAACAGGGAGTGTTCGAGATTGCTCAGTTTGTTCATAATGCCTGGAGGAGAAGGACAAATGTACTGTTTGTGTAGTGTGGCTAGATGGCTAGATGGTAGCTGTATTGTTCATGATTATTGTTTGTTAATAAAACATTTTTTTTTATTTTGTTCGTAGTTTCTTGTAAGCCCAAGGAGGGTTGTGCACCGATAGGTGTATAACACTTATTATAAACTGGGTGGTTCGAGCCCTGAATGCTGATTGGCTGAAAGCCATGTTATATCAGACCTATACCACGGGTATGACAAAACATGTATTTTTACTGCTCTAATTAAGTTGGTAACCAGTTTATAATCGCAAAGGTCAGTTTATGCAATAAGACACCTCAGGGGTTTGTGGTATATGACCAATATACCATGGCTAAGGGCTATATCGAGGCATTCCGCATTGCGTTGTGCTAAGAACAGCCCTTAGCCATGGTAAATTGGCCATATACCACACCCCTTCTTGAGCTCCAAAAGTATTGGGACAGTGACAACTTTTTGTTTTGGATCTGTACTCCAGCACTTTAGATTAGAAATTATACAATGACTATGAGGTTAAATTGCATTCTGTCAGCTTTAATTTGAGGGTATTTTCATCCATATTGGGTAAACCGTTTAGAAATTACAGCACTTTTTGTACATAGTCCCCCCATTTTAGGAGACAAAAAGTATTGGGACAAATTCAGTTATATATATATGTATTTTATTTCTCTATTTTATTGTTTCTAGAAAATATATATTTTTAGGCAGATAAGAACAATTTTTTATTTACAATGTCGGTCTACCACGGCCAAAAACGGACGACGCTGGGCCAATTGTGCGCCAACCTATGTAATCCCAATCACTGCCAGATGAGATACAGCCTGGATTTGAACCAGGGACTGTAGTGACGCCTCTTGCACTGAGATCAGAGCCTTAGATGGGGCGGCAGGTAGCCTAGTGGTTAGACCATTGGACTAGTAACCGCAAGGTTGCTAGATCGAATCCCCGAGCTGACAAGGTAAAAATCTGTTGTTCTAACCCTGAACAAGGCAGTTAACCCACTAGGCCGTCACAAGTTAACCCACTAGGCAGTTAACCCACTAGGCCATCACAGAAAATAAGAATTTATTTCCTAACTGACTTGCCTACATATAATGTACATTAATACATAATCTCATACATATGTTGCAATTCCGGAGCTTTCATGTTTAAACCATTGTGTAGTCATGAATATTTTGACCCCTCTTAATCACATGGTATGTTATGTAAGTGATGTGATCATGCCTAAGCAGTTTTAGCTATTCTCTAGCCATCATTCAAACTACATTTTGTGACTGTTGATATTGATACTTGTCTCTGTCAACCAAGTATATCAACCCCTCATTAGTAATACCAGTGATTAAAACCAGCTCCACTTGTTTCAACCTGTACCTGTTATGCTGCCTGCTTAATTTATAATCCTGTTCAGCTCATCTCAAAGCCTGTATGTGTGTTGGGAAACCTGTAGTCCCCGAGCTCAGGCAGGAGAAGTATAGATATAGTATAGAAACGTCAAACTCTTGGTATGTAGCTGGATAGCATCTTTAAGTGTGTAACCTGACAGCTCCCCATGGGCCAGCTAGTAAGAGAGTGAGTAGTGTGGCCCTACATTATGAATAACTCTCTCACATCCGCACAGGGCCTTGATCCTGCTAATAATGCTGATATATTCCAAAAAGTTGTATCTTAAACATGATTATTAAAATGATTCATGTGACAATAGCACAGGGAGATGTCACATTAGTTTCAGGTGTACAGTACAGTATGCTAGTGTTTGGTTTATTCGGATCCCCATTAGCTTTTGCCGACGCAGCAGCTATTCGTCCTGGGGTTCAGTAGCACACTGCTGTAGTGCAAGAAGATGTTCTTCTTTTTCTCCCAGGATCAGGGTTGTCTGAAGTGTCTTGATTGTGTGCACAGGGTTTAACCCCGAGAGTCAATTACATAGGTTGTTATTGGAAGAAGACAATAACCACCCAGACAATCCATGCATAGGTTTTCTGCTCCACTATGATAGCATATCCAGATATTTTAGAGCCCTTTCCCAATGCACCTATTAGTGAAACAGGCTTTGTTAAACACAGGGGTCGTGGTGGGCTTCCTAATGAAAGAAGTTCCCATTGGTCTGTGGGCTGTGTTACTTGCAGTGTGAATCTAATAAAACTGGGGCTGTGTAATAAGGGAGACAGAGGTAGCGGCCCAGAGTGAACTCTAGATTTATTGTAATAATCTGTGGAGGTAAGAGATCTGTAATGCAGATAGCTGGTACAGATGGCTGAGGAGAGGAAAGGAGAGGAGAGAGGAGCCTGGATCAGTAAAACGCCAGCTCTCTCTCCTGAGTAAGAAGCAGAGTTGTGATTTAGAGAGAGATGTGAAGACTCTGACAAAGACAGAGATGAAGAAAGTCACAGTGAGATCTGCTCTGCCACACACCTGTCTTACGTAGTCAATCCTCCACATCATGCTGGCATTCATAGCTCACAACATGCATAGAAATTGACAATTTTATTTGTATTTTCAAAATACATTACAAAATACATTAGTTGATTTTGGTAAATTGTTCATATGTGGCATGGATATGGATAATAACTCATGAATTTAAACTATTGTTGCATTATTATGCATGTTCATTAGTATCATGATATTGGTGGTCTCAGTCCATTGCTCCTGTGTTTTTTGTTTGCTTTTGAAATGACCTTATCAGGCAACAGAAAATAAACTCACACACAAACAAACATAGACAAACAAGTGTGCACACACACACACACAAACGCACACGCACACGGACACACACACAGCAAAAGCAAGCTGACAGCAAGCTTCATTAGGAGCGTGAGTTGTGTTTACATGACACAGGGGAAACCAACAGAAAGAGTAATGTGCATTAGTCACATCTCTGCTCCGCTCCTCTGTCTCTAACTTTCTTACGGCAGGGATTGTTAAGCACACAGCTGGTCGGACAGACAGCTTTATCAATAATCCCTCTCATCAGAGCGCTCAGCCAACCTACGCCCTCGAAAGTCCACCGCCACACGCCTAACTGTCTCATTAAAAAGTTTGGCGGGGCGTCAGGCCGAGGTTGACACAGCTCTGGTCCCCCAGGCGTTGGCCCCAGGGTCAGATCAGAGATCAGCTCTCATCCAGCACCTTGGCCCCTGCACTAACCTCGTCTATTTACACCCTGTCAAGGCTGCTGAGAGAAATAAAACTGCAGTTTATCTCCTTTCTGTCTGCCTAGTGATTCACCACCACTGAGACAGAGATAGAAAGTGGAGGGAGAGTGGGAGAGTGGGTGAAAGACGGTAAGAAATAAAAAGCTAGGAGGAAGCGAGAGGGAGATAAATGAGAGCAAAGAAAAGGATGAGAGAGGGAAGAATGGAGGGAGAGGAACAATTATAGTGTGAGAGAAAGGAGGAGATAAAAGGAAAAGGAGGGAGAGACTACAGTTAGCATTCAGTAGGGGCTACGTGGCAGAGGGATTGTTTTTTCCCATGGTGCTCAGGTAACGAAGTTGCTGATAGCCCATCATAGAGATGGTGGGAGAGGGGGAGTGGGAGTGGCTGGGGGAGGAATGGTGGAGGAAGGGGGATTGCAGGGAGAAAAAGTGAGTGGGTGTAATGCAAAACAATAATGCAAAGGCATACCCAATAAAGAAAATAGAATTTTAAAGTGTCTATTGGGAAAAAGCCTGCTCTGAATTGTGTTCCTGGAGGGCTGGAATTGGGATTGCTCTGAGCGCAACCATAAACAAGGCATAATCATAATGCTGATCTTTCTGTGCATTATTGCTGTCTTTATGGCTGAAAAAAGGCAAACAGTGCCTACTCCTGCTCCCAGAATGAGCTGCCGAGAGGCTGAAACCATGCTTAGCTAGAGGAGTAAAGAGAGATGGAAGATCATTTTTAGGGAATGCCTGAGTGAGTTAGTGGACAGCTTGTTCTCCTCTCTCCTCTGATGCGTTGGCTGAATGTTCAGCAGATGGGCGTTGACAGGAGATATTTAATGAGCTTTCAGTGGTGTGAATGTTAACCTTCACCGCCAGGGAAAGAAACACATGGGTAACTATCCCTCAAGCCCCAGAGAACCCTGCAGAGATACACACATTTATCAATTACTGCAATTGAATCCATGAGGCTTTACGGCAGACTGCAGCCACATAACTAGCTGGACTATTGCAGGAAGTAAACAATGTCGGTTAGCTAACCACTGAATAGTATTTTTTTATTGTGTGATACTTAAAAACTTTGCTATTACAGAATATATACGGATGCTACACATAGATGACCTGAGTTGAAGCATGTATGTGCTTTTAGCTGATGGTAGTCAGCAGAAATAAGGGATGTATGGCTAACACCTTGTCTCAAAGGGATGTATGACTAACAGTGAAATGCTTACTTATGTGCCTTTCCCAACAATGCAGAGAGGAAACTAGAATGATAATAACAAGGAGTAACACACAATGAGTAACAATAATATGGCTACGTACACGGGGTACCAGTACCGAGTCAATGTCCAGGGATATAAGGTAACTGAAGTAGATATGTACATATACTGTAGGTATGGATAAAGTAACTAGGCAACAGGATAGATAATAAACAGTAGCAGCAGCATATGTGATGAGTCAAAGTTAGTGCAAAAAGTGTTAATGCACATAGTCCGAGTAGCTATTGGTTAATTACTACATAGAACAAAAATATAAACGCAACATGCAACAATTTTAAAGATTTTACTGAGTTACAGTTCTCTGTCTTACACGTTGATCCAGAGCATCCCAAACATGCTCAATGAGTGACATGTCTGGTGAGTATGCAGGCCATGGAAGAACTGGAACATTTTCAGCTTGCAGGAATTGTGTACAGATCCTTGCGGCACTTTGCCGTTTTTTATTTTATTTATTTATTTCACCTTTATTTAACAAGGTAGGCAAGTTGAGAACAAGTTCTCATTTACAATTGCGACCTGGCCAAGATAAAGTAAAGCAGTTCGACACATACAACAACACAGAGTTACACATGGAGTAAAACAAACATACAGTCAATAATACAGTAGAAAAATAAGTCTATATACAATGTGAGCAAATGAGGTGAGATAAGGGAGGTAAAAGGCAAAAAAAGGCCATGGTGGCGAAGTAAATACAATATAGCAAGTAAAACACTGAAATGGTAGATTTGCAGTGGAAGAATGTGCAAAGTAGAGATAGAAATAATGGGGTGCAAAGGAGCTAAATAAATAAATACAGTAGGGGGAGAGGTAGATGTTTGGGCTAAATTATAGATGGGCTATCTACAGGTGCAGTAATCTGTGAGCTGCTCTGACAGCTGGTGCTTAAAGCTAGTGAGGGAGGTAAGTGTTTCCAGTTTCAGAGATTTTTGTAGTTTATTCCAGTCATTGGCAGCAGAGAACTGGAAGGAGAGGCGGCCAAAGGAAGAATTGGTTTTGGGGGTGACCAGAGAGATATACCTGCTGGAGCGCGTGCTACAGGTGGGTGTTGCTATGGTGACCAGTGAGCTGAGATAAGGGGGGACTTTACCTAGCAGGGTCTTGTAGATGACCTGGAGCCAGTGGGTTTGGCGACGAGTATGAAGCGAGGGCCAGCCAACGAGAGCGTACAGGTCGCAGTGGTGGGTAGTATATGGGGCTTTGGTGACAAAACGGATGGCACTGTGATAGACTGCATGCAATTTATTGAGTAGGGTATTGGAGGCTATTTTGTAAATGACATCACCGAAGTCGAGGATCGGTAGGATGGTCAGTTTTACGAAGGTATGTTTGGCAGCATGAGTGAAGGATGCTTTGTTGCGAAATATGAAGCCAATTCTAGATTTAATTTTGGATTGGAGATGCTTAATGTGAGTCTGGAAGGAGAGATTACAGTCTAACCAGACACCTGGGTATTTGTAGTTGTCCTCATATTCTAAGTCTGAACCGTCCAGAGTAGTGATGTTGGACAGGCGGGCAGGTGCAGGCAGCGATCGGTTGAAGAGCATGCATTTAGTTTTACTTGTATTTAAGAGCAATTGGAGGCCACGGAAGGAGAGTTGTATGGCATTGAAGCTCGTCTGGAGGGTTGTTAACCTGTTGAGGACAAGGGGGTGCTGTTTTCACTTTTGGAGAAAATCGTATGATTTTTAAACGGCCTCGTACTAAATTCTTGCTCGTACAATATGCATATTATTATTACTATTGGATAGAAAACAGTCTCTAGTTTCTAAAAACGTTTGAATTATTTCTCTAAGTGAAACAGAACTCCTTTTACAGACCATTTCCTAACCGGAAGTGAGATTTCCAAAAGCGAACTCTCTCTTCAGGAGCTTGTCTATAAAAGGGCATGTCACTTATGACTGTAGAAACACGTCATACGCCTTCGCCTGTGTGTAATGCGGAAGTGAGAGAAAAAATCAGTTGATTATCTCAACCAGGGACTGAACACAACGTCTTGGACTGAGACGTGCGCACTTTTATTTATTTCTTGGGCGCGAAGTCTGACCTGTACTCGGCTCATTGAAGAACCTTTTTAAAGGTGAATATGATCTCTGGATTCGATTTTCTTTGATACATGTCACAATATCATCTTAAAGTATGTTTTTTCAATATAGTTTAATTATATTATTGAAATTTATTCTGGACTTTAGACGTGATGCGACGCAAGAATTGGTTCAAGAACGAGAGGCTAGCAATGCTAGCTAATGGTGCTTGCTAATTCTAAGGGAAATCGTTCGTTATGGATCCAAATAAAGTCGGTTCTGAACAAAGGACCCCTTGGAGAACATTCTGATGGAAGATCCACAAAGATAAGGACCCAATTTGGGATGCTTTTTCATATATATCTGTCGAACTGTGCTATGCTACCGTTTGACTAGAAGCAATGCTGCTGTGTGCTAGCTATTGTAGTAAGCTAATATAACGATATATTGTGTTTTCGCTGTAAAACACTTCAAAAATCGGAAATATTGGCTCTGTTCACAAGATCTTATTCTTTCATTAGCTATCCACCATATATTGTTCTGAAATGTTTTATGATGTGTAATTAGTAGTTGACGTTGGTGTCTGTATTTTCTCTGGCTACTGCCGTGCGATTTCTGACTGTAGCTGTGATGGTGGCTATGATGGTAGCAGTAATGTAAAACTGATTTATAGCTAAAATATGCAAATTTTTCGAACAAAACATAGATTTATTGTGTAACATGTTATAGGACTGTCATCTGAGGGAGTTTTTTCTAGGTTATTTAGGTTGGTTCTAGGTTGGTTCTAGGTTAGTTAGGTTAGCTACTTGCATGCTACCGTTGCTGTGAAAAATGTCTGTCTGTCTTTTGTATTTGGTGGTGAACTAACATAAATATATGTGGTGTTTTCGCTGTAAAACACTTCAACAATCGGAAATATTGTCTGTATTCACAAGATATTTGTCTTTCATTAGCTATCCACCATATATTTGTCTGAAATGTTTTATGATGTGTAATTAGGTAGTTGGTGTCTGTATTTACTCTGGCTACTCCCGTGCGATTTCTGACTGTAGCTATGATGGTAGCAGTAATGTAAAACTGATTTATAGCTAAAATATGCAATTTTTTTGAACAAAACATAGATTTATTGTGTAACATGTTATAGGACTGTCATCTGAGGTAGTTTTTTCTAGGTTATTTAGGTTGGTTCTAGGTTAGTTAGGTTGGCTTGTGCATGCTACCTGCAGCCTACTTGTGCTGTGAAAAATGTCTGTCTGTCTTTTTTTATTTGGTGGTGACCTAACATAAATATATGTGGTGTTTTCTCTGTAAAACATTTAAAAAATCGGACATGTTGGCTGGATTGACAAGATGTTTATCTTTCAAATGCTGTATTGGACTTGTTAATGTGTGAAAGTTAAATATTTCAATTTTGTTTTTTGAATTTGCCGCTCTGCCTTTTCAATGGAATGTGGGAGGAGTGCCGCTAGCGGCACCCGTGGCCTCAACAGGTTTTAACATAGTGTCCAAAGAAGGGCCAGAAGTATACAGACTGGTGTCGTCTGCGTAGAGGTGGATCAGAGACTCACCAGCAGCAAGAGCGACATCATTGATGTATACAGAGAAATGCCGTGCATTCTCATGCTGAAACATGAGGTTATGGCAATGGATTAATTGCACAACAATGTGCCTCAGGATCTCGTCACGGTATGTCTGTGCATTTAAATAGCCATCAATAAAATGCAACTGTATTCGTTGTCCATGTCTTATGCCTACACATACCATAACCCCACGACCATCATGGAGCACTCTGTTCACTCTGGGACCAATACTTTACATGTTGCATTGATGTTTTTGTTCAGTGTATTTAACTTTTTAGCAGTGTTATGGCTTGGGTTAGAAGCTGTTCAGGGTCCTGTTGGTTCCAGACTTGTTGCGTTGCTACCGCTTGCTGTGCAGTAGCAGAGAGAAGGGTCTATGACCTGGGTGACTGTAGTCATTGACCATTTTTAGGGCCTTCCTCTGACTCCGCCTGGTATAGAGGTCCTGGATGGCAGGGAGCTTGGCCCCAGTGAAGTACTGGTCCGTACACACTACCCTCTGTAGCACCTTGCAGTCGGATGCCAAGCAGTTGCCATACCAAGCAGTGATGCAACCAGTCAAGATGTTCTCAATGGTTCAGCTGTATAACCTTTTGAGGATCTGAGGGCCCATGACACATTTTTTTCAGCCTCTTGAGGGGGAATAGGCTTTGTCGTGCCCTTTCATGACTGTGTTGGTGTGTGTGGACCATAATAATTCCTTCGTGATGTGGACACAGACAAACTTGAAGCTCTCAATCTGCTCCACTACAGCCCCGTCTGTGGATGGGGTTGTGCTCAGCCCTCTGTTTCCTGCAGTCCACGATCATCTCCTTTGTCTTGCTGATGTTGAGGGACAGGTTGTTGTCTTGGCACCAGACTGACAGGTCTCTGACCTCTTCCCTATAGGCTGTCTCCTCGTTGTCGGTGATCAGACCTAACACTGCCGTGTTGTCTGCAAACTTAATGATGGTGTTGGAGTCGTGCACGGCCACAGAGTCGTGGATGAGCAGGGAGTACAGGAGAGGACTAAGCACGCACCCCTGAGGGACCCCCGTGTTGAGGGTCAGCATGGTGTATGTGTTGTTGCCTACACTCACCAACATGGGATGGCCAGTCAGATAGTCCAGGATCTAGTTGCAGAGGGAGGTGTTTAATCCCAGGGTCCTTATCTTAGTGATGAACTTGGAGGGCACTATGGTGTTGAACGCTGAGCTGTAGTCAATGAACAGCATTCTCATGTAGGTGTTCCTTTGGTCCAAGTGGGAAAGGGCAGTGTGAAGTGCAATAGAGATTGTGTCATCTGTGTATCTGTTAGGGCAGTATGAGAATTGTGTCCAGTGTGTATGGGGTGATGGTGTTGACGTGAGCCATGACCAGGCTTTCAAAGCATTTCATGGCTACAGATGTGAGTGCTACGCGGTGAGTCATTTAGACAGGTTACCTTGGCATTTTTGGACATAAGGACTATGATGGTCTACTTGAAACATGTAAGTATTACAGACAGGGTCAGGGAGAGGTTGAAAATGTCAGCACTTGCCAGCTGGTCGGCGTATGCTCTGAGTACGCTTCCTGGTAATTCGTCTTGTGAATGTTAACCTGTTTAAGGGTCTACGGAGAGCGTGATCACACAGTCATCCGGAACTGCTAGTGCTCTCATGCATGGTTCAGTGTTGCTAGCCTCGAAGCGAACATGAAAGATATTTAGCTCGTCTGGTAGGCTCGTGTCACTGGAAAGCTCACGGTTGGGTTTCCCTTTGTAATCTGTGATAGTTTGCAAGCCCTGCCACATCCGACGAGCATCAGAGCCTGTTTAGTTGGATTTGATCTTAGTCTTGTATTGATACTTTGCCTGCTTGATGGTTCGTAAGAGAGGGCATAGCGGGATGTCTTATAAGTGTCCAGATTAGTGTCCTGCTTCTTGAAAGCAGCAGCTCTAGCCTTTAGTTCAGTGCCAATGTTGCCTGTAATCCATGGCTTCTGTTTGGAATATGTTGTCCTGCCCAATGCATTCACCAAGTAGTCAAGACTGTCGTAAAGGGTTTGCTCATGAGACTGCATTGAAATAAATCTTAATCACCAAAGCATTATTAAAAGATCAAGTTTGGGAGCATCCCCTTTTTATCTATGTAGACTATCGCACATTATTTTAGCCAGCTGATGTTATTATTTTGGGTGTGATGGCTATATACCCATCATGGAACCAGAGATGAGTTGATCCGGTGACACTCCTATGAGAGCATCATGTCACAACATCCTAGGAGGATACTCCAGTTACAGTATACTGAGCCACTTCACACCCTGTCCCTACCCTGGCTTCATGACAGGCAGACAACTTTGCCCTGACTTCACTGTCAGCCTCCGAAAATCTCAATTCAGAGAGTGGCTAGTACCCCCTGACTGAATCAGAGTGACAGGCAGGAACACCCGCAGCCAAAACAAGCTGACTATACCAAAGTCTAGAACTGAATGGTATTTCAGGTCACCAATCACATATTTCTGCTCATTGATTAATGAGTCGCTCTTATCCATTAATATATTGTATGCTCACGGATTTCAGTTTGTATTGACTGCTATATGAGTGTAATAAATAACACTTGAAACTTGTAACAATAGCTTGTTTTTTTTGTTTAATTATTGAAAACTAGCCCTTATAAACTAGCTTTACCCTACTATAACGAAAGCTGGTTCAACAGCAATGCTTCTGGTGTCTTTCTTATCCTGGCCATGCATCAGCCAAGTAGCCTATCCCTTACGGCTTTCTACATGGTCTACTAGTGAGGCTTTTGCCGTCATGCTTTTGCATTATTCACTTTCACATAGGCCTACCTGCAGTGCATATGCTACTCCATTAGGTTTGTATCCATCCCCGTTTCCAACGAGTGCCTCTTGTCTGGTTACCAAAGACGCGCTCGTCCAAACATATAGGCTATTCAAATTCTTCATTCCTATAACGCCATATAAACTGTAGGCCTAGGCTATATCTTGCTTATTAAAAACGTACATCACACATACAATACAATTTACGGGAGCCTAGTATTACATTTTTTTGAGGAGAAGCGCAATGTGTAAAGGCCTATACTCGTTGAAGCCAAATACAGCAATGTTGACTGAACATTCAAAATATATTGAGCAAACGCAACATTTTTGTTACTGTTGCTATTACTCGATACTGTAGCCTATGCTATTTAATAAAATGTATCAATCAACAATGGACTAGGAAGAGAATATTCTGTGCCCCCAGCCGAATTGGAGTCAATGACAATGCAAAGACCGTCAATAACCTACAGAACTTGAGACAAACACATGCAGTAGTAAGCCATGAAACAAGTTGATTGGCCAGTGAGTGGTCAAGCCCTCATCATACGTATAATAATGTATTCATAAAAACCCAGCCCTATCGTGCCACAGGCCACTAACTATTGCGCTCACAATTCCTGCAATGAAAATAACAAACATTTCTCTCACACACCCCCAGACCTATAGCCCTATACCGCCAGCACTGAGATTTACCATTGAGTTAGGTTTTTTCAAATAGAGCACAGAGTGGTAGGCTGGGGGCGACACATTTGGTGGGTGGGAGAGCTAGTTAGGATGGGTTAGACGTTCTGAGGAGACACATTAGAATTCTGCAAACAATATAAAACATTATCTGAGAATTATCAGCAAATCCTGTAGTTATGAAATATACCCGATCAGAACCATTTTTTAAATTCTACACACATATGCTATAGCTTTTCAGATTAATTTTCACCTCTCAAATACTGTATGTGCTTTCCAGATGTCAGCAACTTCCCAAACTTTCCGCTCTGTCCATCAGACCTGACTCACCTCACGTTGCAGATGACATCTACAAGATATGCCACCATTTGGTTTAACTGCTAATGCATCTTAATACATGTATGTAATCATGTCAGCTTGTTCAGTTAGCCATTGTCAGTTATGATAAGACGCAAGCTGTCTTTTCCCCCTGCTGACATCAATCATATGCGACTCTTGCACAAATTGTTCTAGAATAGGTGTCATATTCAACCAATGATGCCACGGTTTCTGCAGCGTTGGCTGTTCGCAAATTAATGGCCCTCTGCTATCTGAGCTTCTGTTTGTGACATTGATAATTAGCCACTGTGTTTCTGAGACCAGGTTAAGATTCTCTGTCATGCTAATTTAGGGGAGTTTATTCCAGGGGAAAGGGATAGGGTCATCCAGGATGTGTCACTCCATCTCTCTCTCCTCTAGCATGACCTCCCAGGCCTCATCATGCAATTCCTAATCTGTATCTGATGTCACCGTTCCCATTGCAAAGGGCTTGGGAGGTGTGGAGCTGCAGAGGAAATGATGACGATAAATACAGTAGTGTGGTTAGCTATGCAGCCATTGAGGTCCACTGTACTGAAGGTGTGGGTTTTTACCCCATCCACCTGTCTGTCGATCCAACATAAAGCTGAGCGCAGAAACTCTGCCTGTCTCCAGGGAGCGAAGAGGGGAGGTGATAATCTTAGTGTCTCATTAAGGCCAAAATTAATTGATAAGCGGGCGATGCTCCTACGCTTGTGATGCTCCTAAACTTCTTCAAAGCTTAAGGACTGCAATTCAGCACCTGCTTTGATCAGTAATTGCCGACAACTTTCACACAATTCATTGATTTCTCTTGGGAAAACGGGTTTTCTGTTAGTTTTCGTCTCTGAACCAAGGTGAAAGCAAAGGACAAACTATAAACTGTCTTCTCTCTTTTGCTACAATTATCATCCTTAAACTTGTGCCACACCTTTTACGATGTGTCACAGTTCACTTAGAGTTAAGCTAGTCAATGTGGAGGCAATGGCTGAAGGGTAGAAAAGGTACAGAACACAGTAGTCCCATGGGCCCCACTCTCTCACTGCTGGAATCCTTTATTTCCCCCGGGACTCCAAGGCACATCCAAAGTGGTTCCTGTGGGAGAGGGACATCAGCTACCCTGGTGTAGAAGCTGTCACAGGAAATGATCTAAGAGCAGCTTTAGAGCAGTGGAATGCTTCATTTGAACTCATTCCTTCCTTAGCAGGCTCCTTCTTCTTAGTGTGATTTCATAACCAAGTTGCTCCATTCAAAGTTGAGCTTGATTCTCGATAGCTTGTTATGTTCTTATTTTTTGCTATTCAGTAATGTATTTTTTGAAAAGCGGGCATGGTGAAGTTCCATTATCTCTCAGTAAGCCAGTCTTTCTGACTCGTTATCTCACGCCACGCAATGATTCCATTAAAATATCAGTTTAATGAACCCCCGGCCCACTTTGTTATGTTCATCATATTGTGGTTGTTGTAAGTAATGGCAGTCATCCATTAAGTAAATGAGTTTCTGTGTGAGCAGAAGAATGGGAGTGGGTGAATGCTGCAGTGTATAGCTGAGTGTAATGAGACTCAGTTTGAAGGGCTGGGCCACACAGAGAGAAGCCAATGTGTCACTGCTGAGGCACTTAAATAACAATAAACCTCATAACGAGTTGGCTTGGTGCAGTGGGGGTCAAAGACAGCAATATGTTTGTCTCTTTTAGATAGTTTTATATATTTGTTTATTTATTTATAGGTTATTTTACCAGGAAAGTTGACTGAGAACATGTTCATCTGCCACAACTAACTGGGTAAGAGGGGTACATGAGTGTATAACCATTAGAGTGGGTAACTGTCAATATCAGTTGTTCTAGTACTTTTGAGTTGTACGTATCATTTTATAGGGAAACAATAATTATAAAATAAATTGCAATATCACAACTAGCTAATGCATTGCAGTTAGAATAGTAAGTCATTGTGTAAAGTTACAGAAAAGGAACAAATATGTAATTGTATATATTAAAAAGATGGATATTGAATGTTTTGCATAGGATTCTTCATTGATGTAATGCCACAATGGACACACGGGAATTCGATTCAGTGAAACAGACAAAGCAACATTTTGGAGAGATGTGCCTCTTTAATAGGATGTGATGCGTTTTGAACTTCCCTCAAGTTTGTTTCTGAGGTTCTTTTGAAGGATGTGTTTACTGGGTGTTGCATTTATAAAGGATGTTCTGAGTCCTCCTATGAACTTGAAGGACAAGCTTTTGAATCTCACATGAGATCCGAATGATACATTATTATTCATTATATGCAATTCATATTAAAGAAATCTATTTCATACTTGAGAGGAGACCAAGAAAAGGGTTGAATTTATACATCTGCTCATGCAAATATAGAAATGGAACTGGACCAAAAAAGTAGTATTGCAGAAGTGCACAGTATTTGCAAACAACATGACAGGCCATCTACCAAATCAGTTATGTATATATATATATTTTATCATATCAGTCATGGTAACATTGAAATGCTAGACTGACATGTTTTTGCCTATTGTTGGACAAAAACAAAGAAAATTCTGCTCCAATTTGAGCATCATTGCTGATATGGACTGTTTGGTTTTGAAAATCTTGGATAAAAAATGAATAGGCCTTTGACTCGAGCTCTACTTCTCCCTACTTATGGAGATGAAGACACACCAGCGCTCTCAGCTAGATTAGCCTTTGGTGAGACACACACACACACACACACACACACACACACACACACACACACACACACACACACACACACACACACACACACACACACACACACACACACACACACACACACACACACACACACACACACACACACACACAGAGAGTCGTGTCCAGGTCGTGGCACAGCTGTTGGAGGTATATAAAGGAAGTTTCAGACCCTCTTTGTTTGTGTGTCACAAACGATTGTGTTTAACAATCAGATGCTTTTCACATGACATTTCAATCAACAGGCATCGTCAGCTTTCCTCCTCTACAGTACTGTAACTCCGGGCTCTCCAGAATACTGGATGGAGTACATTTACGTTTAGCAATGGTGTATCTGCCCGCCCTTTTCTGATTTAAGCTACACAGGAGGCAGTCAAGCCTCTATTGAGCAACAGAAGAGAGGACTGTATGTCTGGTGCATGATGCACATTTATAAATGTACTATGAATGAGGGGACTGGGGAACCCCACCCTCTCTTACCTACTGCCACTAGAACCACAGTGCCAAACCACCAGTGTTTTCACTGCTGCTCTGCTGGAGCAAGTGGAGCATGTTCTGGCTGTTGACATCCCAACATTTGTTTTTCGAAGTGGCACATAGCACCTGTCAAAAAGCATAAACCCAGATGATGTTGCTTTCTTGAAACTGTATGCCCCCCCCCCCCCCCCCCCCAATCCCACCACCCCCAATTTGCAAGCAGAAGTCTGAAGTGCCTCTGTTGACAGTGTGTATTTAGGCTACATCTTGATGACTTTGACAGTCATTGTGATTTTGAACCCATTCTAGTCTTCAGGACCTGTCAATCTTCGAGCCTGTCCATTCAGCCAGTCATCTGCTAATATATCATTTCTGTCTGATAGTGATGTGTTGGTAATAACGTAATATTATGCCTTCCGTCCTCTCTGCTCACTGGGTCCACAGGTCTCACACACATTGCAAACAAAGCTCTCTCACTGCTAGTCTCTTTTGGGAAGTTGACAAGGTGTCCTCCCCTGTGTTCCCATGTCCTCCCCTGTGTTCCCATGTCCTCCCCTGTCCTTCCCTGTGTTCCCCTGTGTTCCCATGTCCTCCCCTGTGTTTCCATGTCCTCCCCTGTCCTCCCCTGTGTTCCCATGTCCTCCCCTGTCCTCCCCTGTGTTTCCATGTCCTCCCCTGTCCTCCCCTGTGTTCCCATGTCCTCCCATCCCCTCCCCTGTGTTTACATGTCCTCCCCTGTCCTCCCCTGTGTTCCCATGTCCTCCCATCCCCTCCCCTGTGTTTCCATGTCCTCCCCTGTCCTCCCCTGTGTTCCCATGTCCTCCCCTGTCCTCCCCTGTGTTTCCATGTCCTCCCCTGTCCTCCCCTGTGTTCCCATGTCCTCCCATCCCCTCCCCTGTGTTTACATGTCCTCCCCTGTCCTCCCCTGTGTTCCCATGTCCTCCCATCCCCTCCCCTGTGTTTCCATGTCCTCCCCTGTCCTTCCCTGTGTTCCCCTGTGTTCCCATGTCCTCCCCTGTGTTTCCATGTCCTCCCCTGTCCTCCCCTGTGTTTCCATGTCCTCCCCTGTCCTCCCCTGTGTTTCCATGTCCTCATCTGTCCTCCCCTGTGTTCCCATGTACTGCCCTGTGTTCCCATATGGCCACTTTCATTTACAGTGACTATATTCAAATGCTTTCCAGGGCAATGTGACCATTGCAGTAACAGTACTGTGTAATGGAGCTAGCCAGATCAAATACCCACTTACAATCCAGCACCTGGTTCTTGAATCCTCGTTACAGGGTGATGACTGCCTCACTGACCTTGGGTTTGAGCACTGCGACAGATGCCCTTGACTCCAGTTCCAGTGAATGTAAATGATGGACTATTAAAGGATGTTGAGGCTTGTGCTGCACTTTGCAGCCAAATTAAAAGGACATACATCAAATGGTGCGGAGTGCTCCTTACAAAAAATGCATGAAGAGTTCTACTTTAGTGCCAAAGTCATGATTAAGTGTGTTCATTGATAAGAAAAGTGAAAAAACATAAACATATGAACAAGTTGGGTGATGAGGGGGGCAGCCAATGTTGTTAGGGTTGAGGTTTGGAAAGCGGAAGTGACCATTCACTTCCCCAATGTATTGACTTGGTTATTGCACTGCATCTGGGCCAGTAGGTATGGAGGGAAAATGTTCCCTGCCCTGTTATTAGGGCAGGGAACATTTTCCCAACTGAGCCATTATAACTCAAACTGTATGAGTTGGCTGCCAGGTCAGTTTGACTGGTTATAGATTGACATTGATCTAAAGAGCAGTCTGATTACAGTCAGTATTGTGTCATTTTGGAGTCAATTTTATTATAAATAAGAATATAACATGTTTCTAAAGACTTCTACCTTAATGTGGATGCTACCATGATTACGGATAATTGTGAATTAATCTTGAATAATGATGAGTGACAAAGTTACAGAGGGTCAAAGATCATACCATCAAGACATGCAAACTCCCCTGTTATTAGTAAAGGTGAGAGGTTAGCATGTCTTGGGGGTATGATCTTTGACCCTCTGTAACTTTCTCACTCGTCATTATTTACCAATCATTCATGATTATCCGTAATGATGGTAGCATCCACACTGACCACTGTCTTTTTGAGAAGCAAACATGTATTACTTGTTAAACAAAATCTTTCTCTAAGCAATTGTATTAGTACAAAAGTATATAATTCCTCAATGTTTTTGCATACAATATAGCTCAGTATTTGAATTATTTATTTTATACAGTCATTATTGCTCAACTTTATCAAGGGTGTCAATCATTTCAGACCCCTCTGTATGTTTAGCAAGGTTGTGTCTGCCTGCCCTTTTCTGATTTAAGCTACACAGGAGGCAGTCAAGCCTCTACTGAGCAACAGAAGAGAGGACTGTATGTCTGGTTCATGATGTACATTTATAAATGTACTATGAATGAGGGGACTGGGGAACCCCACCCTCTCTTACCTACTGCCACTAGAACCACAGTGCCAAACCACCAGTGTTTTCACTGCTGCTCTGCTGGAGCAAGTGGAGCCTTTTCTGGCTGTTGACATCTCAACATCTGTTTTCTGAAGTGGCACATAGCAGCTGTCAAAAAGCACAAACCCAGTTGATGTTGCTTTCTTGAAACTGTATGCCCCCCCCTTCCCACCACCCCCAATTTGCAAACAGAAGTCTGAAGTGCCTCTGTTGACAGTGTGCATTTAGGCTACATCTTGATGACTTTGACAGTCATTGTGATTGTGAACCCATTCTAGTCTTCAGGACCTGTCAATCTCCGAGCCTTTCCATTCTTGTCCACTCTGATTACAGTATCATCTGCTTAACTATTGTTTTACACTCCTTTACTCTCTTGCAAAGCTGACAGTCTTATGGACCAAAGAGGACAATTGAGATGTGTCATCACTTTGGAAGAGGTTTTTGTTTTTGTTTTGTTGTACTGGGTGACAACTGTGGTGGCGTTAAATCAAGTTAGCCGATAGAATAATTATGGCCTGCTATTTAAATGCTAATTTCACTTCCTATGTCTGTGAAAAGTTGCTATCTTTATGTGAGCAGCAATAAACCAGTTTGCTTATCTCCAGCATGTTTTGTTTGGTGTTCAGGTAGCAGAGTTAATACTGTATGCAGATGATGACTGCAACAGGAAAAATACAGAGACAAAGCCAGTAGAAGATATGTATGCTATTAAAATAACTGTCAAAATCAATTATTTTTTGAAAACCTAAAACTAGTATTCAAGAGTTCTCTTTCTCGCTCTTTCTCGCTCTTGTATGCAAGCATGCGGGCACACACATGCATGAATCGATGCATGCATACTATGCAGTTTTCTTATGAGTATAGGCAATATACTCAATCAAATTTATATAACCATATCCATAGTGTACTATAATATTTTGAAATGCTCGATCAATGTACATTTTTGGAGCGTTGTATATAAGACCATATCCTTTCCACATTAATCAACCTCCCCTGGTAGTGTATTGAAATGCACTGATAAGTGTCTCAGTTCTGCCACTAACATTGCAGCGTTACAGCAAGGAATAGAATGTAGCAGCAGCTGGAAAGCATCTGTTGTTGAAGTTTATGCTAAGGATAGGGGAGTGGGGCTGGTACATTATGTGCTCGGATGTGTACTACAGACTACTGTTGATGGGTGCTGTTGTGGTGTAGGCTATGCAAAAATATTGTTCATACAGATAGTTTGACCACAGCAGTAAAGTTTGACCTCTGAAGTAACCAACTAGGTGTGAGCAATATGGCAGATGCTCCAATTTGAACCATATTGCTGACAATTCCCCAGTCCCTTCAATTGTATAAAACCCAAAAGGGTAGGTGAGAACTAGGAGTTGTTTTTGGAACTGGGAAATGTGAGGGTCTCACCTTCTGTGTTTGATTGGACTCTTAGATACCACTATCAATGTTTGATGAAAACTATTTCATATTTGTTTCCAGGAGAAAGATAATACAAATGTCCCATTTAGATTCAGGATTTGGTACAATACAGTTGCTACACTATTGCTGGTTATAGAAGACTTCCATTCTACTCCAAGTATGGCAAAATTCAAGACCGAATCCACGTAACTGGTTGTGGCTCCAGGTCATATTCTATGATGGATATTTTTCATATTCAAATTTGGTAAACAAATACCTGCCAGAAAGTCAAAGCAATGTTTGAGCATTTTTCATCTCTTCTCAATTAATGCAGTTTATTTCTTCCTGTTTGACTCCCGAGGAGCATCAGCAAAGCATCTCAAAATGCCAGCAATCAGCTCCCACTATCTGCATAATTCAATTAGCACTTCGGAGTGACTTTGTATGTGTTTGTTGCATCTGCCTCACCTTTTACATTTATTTCAGATATCAAGAATGTCCTGAATTACAGATACATCCTCTATTCTCAAAACAGACGGCACAAACAAGGCACAAAGATACCGAGATCTTATTAGGTCTTTCTTCAAGACGTCAATTTAGGGACGTTCTTGAGAAATTGAAATGTGGGGACTCGCTCTGCTCACGCTGTCTTCTCGCTGATGGAGACACATTTTCATGAAACAAATCAGTTCAAATGTAGGCACTGCATCACCACTCTCTCCTTTCTACACACACAGCCCACGACACAGACGTCAGTTCAACGTCTAGTTTTGATTTACATTTGGTTGTCAACTAATGTGAATGTAACATGAAATAAACAAAACATGTCACGTGTCATTGGATTTAGGTTTAAAGTTGGGTGAAAAAAATACGAAATTCCCTTATGATTATGACTTTTTGAAAATCCAATCAGTTTTCCATGTTGATTTAACATCATCACATTTAATTTTTTTGTTGTTGAAATGGCATGGAAAGAACGTTGACTCTACCAGTGTTTGCCCAGTGGGAGCACTGTCCCCATAATGCACACTGGATGTGTTTGTTCTCTTCAGAATGGCTTTCTCCAAGATCTATAGATGCTCAAGACTATTTGATGTAACCAGAAGGTATTGATAAGAAAAATATCATTGCACAAGAACCTATTGAGCAAGGTTCCTTTAGCCATTACGTATTATACTTCATATATAACAGTACTGTTGTGAAACATTATAGTCCTCCTTGACCATCACAATATGCAGCATGAGAGTCCTTCATATGATAAAAACATGACAGAGGAGTTATGTCTTTCTATAAATTGTCACCATAATTTTTTTTCGCACATTATATAAATAATTTTCAACAGCCGTTATGACACTGGTCAGAGAAGATAGTTTCTGGCTGTTTAGTAGGTCACCCTGTATTCTAACAGTACATGACCAAATTAGGTGATCCAACATTTTATAGGTCATTAAATCATCTTTGAAAACCATATGTGAAACCATTGTCAGATTTGATCTCATATGAGGTTTTAGTGTTATCCTTTAGTCCCATGAGTGAGCATATTTTCACCTGTTTATAGATCTCCAATGTCGCATTGAGAAAAGAAGCACTTACACATCAGTAAAGTGATTTTATTCCATTGTGCTTTTATATTCATGCAAATGTCATGTTTCGGTTACTATGAATAACAGATAGATTGATGCCTTGTTTTTAAAGTTAATGTACGGGGATGGGCAATCAGACAGCAACAGTGCTGCTTGACGAACCTGGCACTCTATTCATGGCCCTGAAATATACACTCAACTAATAACCATTGGACAAAAAGTATAATTTAGCTCATATGTTTGACCACTTGGCTTCAATGAACTCCTCTGTCCACTGACCATCACATCCATGTCTCAAAGTACATTTGCTGTAAATTAAAAGGAACCAGTGTCTACATTTCTCACCCTGCAGGCTATACTGTAGACATATTGCTTCCAGACGGAGCCCCTCAATTCTAGCCCACCAGTTTTGTACAGTGTAGCAAGTGTTAATACTGTACAACGCAGGAAGTCAATCTATTTTGACATGCCATGAAACTTTTATAGCCCTGGTGCACATAGAAATCAGCTAGTCTCTAGTTTACACACTGTGCAGTGATTGAGAGGTTTCTGTATTCTTTGATGGTGGGTTTCATATTTGAATAATCATTTGAGCAGACCTCTCGACAAATCCCTGGGCTGAATGATTATGAGCATTTACACTGGGAACATCTGTTGCAGCAGGCTGGTTTTGAAGGGTGGTGCTAATGATTGGTTATCCATTGATCAAGGCCCTGTTGTGTTTTATCTATCAAAGTGCTAGCCTGTAGAAGCCATGGGAGATAGATAGGAGAGCAGATCTGCTTGATTACCTCGAATGAAGAGTGAATGTGGATCCCAGCACTAATACCCTTTGGTGACACAAGTATGGAGGGCCTTGATCAAACAGAAAAGAGGACTATTCAGGGTTATGAGGAGAATCAGTGTGTGTGTGTGTGTGTGTGTGTGTGTGTGTGTGTGTGTGTGTGTGTGTGTGTGTGTGTGTGTGTCAAAAGTTTGCTCATTGTGTTTATGACGGACTGTGGGAATGGTTTGCACCAGAGGGAGATAGTCGGGTAAAACAAGGCGAGGAGACTTAGCAGATGGAGCACCAAATGCCTCCTATCAGAAAGGTTCAGGTAGATACCCCTAACCCAACTATGTCACAGCGCACTGAAACTGAAATATGTGATGTCATCGCTCCTCCATCTAGCTCTGTTATTGTGAACCGTAATGAGTATGATACCCATCGACCTTGGAAATGCGATGGCTTTTCCACACAGACGTCAGTAGGCAGGAGCGGAGTGGGGTTTATTTTCAGCGTGGAGAGGAACAGGCTGCACTGTGAGGTTCACTGAGTAGCAGCTAAAGGTCAGCGCTTGGCGGTTAACAACAAACCAGATAGCAGAGAAAACAATAACAAACAAGGCGCTAGCTGCAGAAACAAAACAAACCCTCAATGGACCTGAAGGACATCATTACCAGGACATGGGTTGGGTTGTTTGAGTGTCTGTATATGTGCCTGAGTAAATGAACACTAAATCCCTGCCAACACCAGATAAATAGATATGATCAGATATCCAGAGAAGACAGAGTCATGGGTGTAGTAGTAGCATCTCTCCCTGTCACTGTGTACCTCTTGTCCAGAATGGTGGATAATTAGTGACCACAGCATGCAGCTCTTGAACAAGAATGTACGATTTAGATGTCAAAATGCATTACACTGAATGACACCAAACAGGAAAGTCAGGCATTTTATTTTTTATAAATGATTCTGAATGCCATCCCAAACGATGTAAATGATTGAGATGGTGGGCCTCACTAATGAAGTAATTGTGATGGAGAGATTCAGTGATGGCTTTGGATGTGCCACTAAAGAAAAACAGGGACATTGATATAGATCTATGGACAACGACGCTGCAGCGATAGTCCCCTGTGGCCCTATCTTTCTTCAGACTCATCCAGGACCCATTTCTGTGCATTATGCATAATATTTCATACCTCTTGCCTCTGCGCTGAATCACATTCATTTATTAATCTAATATCACCATAGAGATGGCTCACAGGGCATCAGTAGGCTCAGAGAGGAGGACTGGGACTGTCAGAACCCTTCAGCCTTTCTGTCTATTAGCTCATCAGGGGTCTATTATACAATGGTGTTATAGCTTCAAATCTTAAGAAATTATACAGTGCATTTAGAAAGTATTCAGACCCCTTGACTTTTTCCACATTTTGTTACGTTACAGCCTTAATCTAAAAAAGATTAAATAAAACAATCCTGATCAATCTACAAACAATACCCCACAATGGCTGAGTGGAAACAGTTTTTTAGAAAATGTTTGCAAATGTATAAAAAACCAAAACATAGATACTTTATTTACATAAGTATTCAGGCCTTTTGCTATGAGACTTGAAATTGAGCTCAGGTGCTTCCTGTTTCCATTGATCCTTCTTGAGATGTTTCTACAACTTGATTGGAGTCCACCTGTGGTAAATTCAATTGATTGGACATGATTTGGAAAGGCACACACCTGTCTATATAAGGTCCCACTGTTGACAGTGCATGTCAGAGCAAAACCAAGCCATGAGGTCTAAGGAATTGTCTGAAGAGCTCAGAAACTGGATTGTGTCGAGGCACAGATCTGGGAAGAGTCCCAAAAAATGTCTGCAGCATTGAAGTTCCCCAAGAAGACAGTGGCCTCAATCATTCTTAAATGGAAGAAGTTTGGAACCACCAAGACTCTTCCTAGTGTTGGCCGCCCAGTCAAACTGAGCAATCTGGTGAGAAGGGCATTGGTCAGGGAGGTCACCAAGAACCTGATGGTCACTCTGACAGAGCTCAAGAGATGGGAGATGGGAGAACATTCCAGGAACACAACCATCTCTGTAACACTCCACCAAGCAGGCCTTTATGGTAGAAAGGCCCGACGGAAGCTATTTGGTCTGAATGCCAAGCATCACTTCTAAAGGAGAAACTCCCCAAATACACGTGTGCCAAGTTTGTAGCATCATACCCAAGAAGACTCGAGGCTGTAATCGCAGCCAAAGGTGCTTCAATATAGTACTAAGTAAAGGGTCTGAATAATTACAGTTGAAGTCGGAAGTTTACAAACACCTTCGCCAAATACATTTAAACTCAGTTTTTCACAATTCCTGACATTTAATCCAAGTAAAAATTCCCTGTCTTAGGTCAGTTAGGATCACCACTTCATTTTAAGAATGAGAAATGTCAGAAAAATAGTAGAGTGATTTATTTCAGCTTTTATTTCTTTCATCACATTCCTAGTGGGTCAGAAGTTTACATACACTCAATTAGTATTTGGTAGCATTGCCTTTAAATTGTTTAACCTCTATAGGGTAGGTGGGACGTTAGCGTCATATAGAAAATAAAAAAAACAGAAATCCCATAATTTAAATTCCTCAAACATACAAGTATTTTACACCATTTTAAAGCTACACTTGTTGTAAATCCAGCCAAAGTGTCCGATTTCAAAAAGGTTTTACGACGAAAGCACACCAAACGATTATGTAAGGTATGAGCCAAGTCACAGAAAAAGACAGCCGTGTTTCCAGCTAAAGAGAGCATTAACAAAAGGCATAAATAGAGATAAAATGAATCACTAACCTTTGATAATCTTCATCAGATGACACTCATAGGACTTCATGTTACACAATACATGTATTTTATGTTCGGTAAAGTTCATATTTATATCCAACTGTATCACTTGGCAAAAAGCCTGAGAAAATGCATAGTCTTTTGACTATAAAATCAAACTTTCATTAAATCACACATGAAAGATATCAAATTAAAGCTACACTGGTTGTGAATCCAGCCAACATGTCAGAATTCAAATAGGCTTTTCAGCGAAAGCATATGATGCTATTATCTGAGCATAGCACCATTGTAAACAAAAGAGAGAAAACATTTCAACCCTGCAGGAGCGACACAAAACGCAGAATAAAAATATCATTCATGCCTTACCTTTGACGAGCTTCTGTTGTTGGCACTCCAATATGTCCCATAAACATCACAAATGGTCCTTTTGTTCGATTAATTCTGTCAATATATGTCCAAAATGTCAATTTGTTTGGCGCGTTTGATCCAGAAAAACACTGGTTCCAACTTGCTCAAACATAATGACAAAATTGTCAAAAAATGTCAAACTACTTATGTAATACAACTTTAGGTATTTTTTAACGTTAATAATCGATACAATTTAAGACGGGATGATATGTGTTCAATACAGGATTAAAACGATATGTAGCATGCCTTCTGATGTCTAGGACACCAGAAGTGCATCGACTTCAAGATGGCCGTATTTCTTCATTACACAAAGGAATAACCTCAACCTATTTCTCACGACTGTTGACATCCAGTGGAAGCCGTAGGAACTGCAAGCAAGTTGCTTAGAAATCTGGTGTCCCAATAAAATCTAATTGAAAAGACGGTGACGTCAAAAAAAGAAAAATTCTGAATGGTTTGTCCTCGGGGTTTCGCCTGCTAAATAAGTTATGTTATACCCACAGACATGATTCAAACAGTTTTAGAAAATGCTGCCCCCTACCCTAGAGAAGTTAACTTGGTTCAAACGTTTCAGATAGCATTCCCACAATAAGTTGGGTGAATTTTAGCCCATTCCTCCTGACAGAGCTGGTGTAACTGAGTCAGGTTTTGTAGGCCTATTTGCTCTCACACACTTTATCAGTTCTGCTCACAAATTTTCTATAGGATTGAGGTCAGGGCTTTATGATGGCCACTTCAATACCTTGACTTTGTTGTCCTTAAACCATTTTTCCACAACTTAGGAAGTATACTTGGGGTCATTGTCCATTTGGAAGACCCATTTGCAACCAAGCTTTAACTTCCTGACTGATGTCTTGAGATGTTGCTTCAATATATCCACATAATTGTACTTCCTCATGATGGCATCTATTTTGTGAAGTGCACCAGCCCCTCCTGCAGCAAAGCACCCCCACAACATGATGCTGCCACCCCCATGCTTTATGGTTGGGATGTAGTTCTTCGGCTTGCAAGACTCCCCCTTTTCCTTAAAACATAATGATGGTCATTATGGTCAAACAGTTCTATTTTTGTTTCATCAGACCAGAGGACATTTCTCCAAAAAGTAGGATCTTTGTCCCCATGTGCAGTTGCAAACCGTAGTCTGGCTTTTTTATGGCGGTTTGGAGCAGTGGCTTCTTCAATGCTGAGCGGCCTTTCAGGTTATGTCGATATAGGACTCGTTTTACTGTGGATATAGATACTTTTGTACCTGTTTCCTCCAGCAACTTCACAAGGTCCTTTGCTGTTGTTCTGGGATTGATTTGCACTTTTTGCACCAAAGTACGTTCATCTCTAGGAGACAGAACACGTCTCCTTCCTGAGCGGTATGACGGCTGCGTGGTCCCATGGTGTTTATACTTGCGTACT
Source organism: Salvelinus alpinus (assembly GCF_045679555.1). Classification (NCBI taxonomy): domain Eukaryota; kingdom Metazoa; phylum Chordata; class Actinopteri; order Salmoniformes; family Salmonidae; genus Salvelinus; species Salvelinus alpinus. Next base: position 19,929,972 of record NC_092097.1, read on the forward strand.
ATTGTTTGTACAGATGAAGGTGGTACCGTCAGGCATTTGGAAATTGTTCCCAAGGATGAACCAGACTTGTGGAGGTCTACAATTTTTTTTCTGAGGTCTTGGCTGATTTCCCCATGATGTTAAGCAAAGAGGCACTGAGTTTGAAGGTAGGCCTTGAAATACATCCACAGGTACACCTCCAATTGACTCAAATTATGTCAATTAGCCTATCAGAAGCTTCTAAAGCCATGACATTATTTTCTGGAATTTTCCAAGCTATTTAAAGGCACAGTCATCCTAGTGTATGTAAACTTCTGGCCCACTGGAATTGTGATACAGTGAATTACAAGTTAAATAATCTGTCTGTAAACAATTGTTGGAAAATATACTTGTGTCATAAACAAAGTTGATGTCCTAACCAACTTGCCAGAACTATAGTTTGCTAACAAGAAATGTGTGTAGTGGTTGAAAAACAAGTTTTATTGACTCCAAAATAAGTGAAAACTTCTGACTACAACTGTAAATGTGATATTTCTTATTTTTAAATATATATATAAATGTACAAAAAAAACAGTTTTTGCTATGTCATTACGGGTATTGTGTTTAGATTGATGAGGGGGAAAAAACTATGCAATCATTTTTCAAATAAGGCTGTAACGTATTAAAATGTGGAAAAAGTCAAGTGGTCTGAACACTTTCCATATGCACTGTATATACATATATTTTAGTGGAATTAGGATATATTGCGAATGAAATTCAAGCCCTCTGATATTAAATAAAAGCATTTTGAGGAATTGTAGATAGGTCAGCGAGCCTGCTATAATACGTTCCTTTTCTTTTAAGGGGTTCAAAGTTGTTGATATGATATCTACTATCCTTGTTGTTATTCTTAACATCAGCCATACATTATAGTTGTATCATTATCATCTTTTGCATTGCTAAGCTTATGTATTGCAGATGCAAGACCTTTTGTATGCCGTTGGAGGCTGGGCTCCATTCACTCAGTTTAGTGAGGTTTGTTTGTTAGTAAGCATTGCATGGTAGGATAGAGACATATATGGAATGGCTGCTTGGGCTCTGTCTAATAAATGAAGAATTGGCGACACTGCCTTGTTGACGCACCAGATGTATAATGTAGCTGTGTGTTTGGCAGGGCCATCATCTAGACCCATCTGGATATGAAGCACCAAGGCCATTATATGATATTCAGTATGCTCCAACCAGCAGGCTCTAAGTGATTTCTCCGTGTGTAGATAAAATTATAAACGCCATTTGCCAGTCATCCATTTTACTCCCCCATTTCTAACATACCACTCCCCCAGAATCGTTTCACCCATAACATATTTTCTCTCACTTTTTTCCCACCGTCACATGTTCCAAGCCATAATACGTGAAATCGTTAGAGGGCAGGTCGTTAAGGAAGTTATCTGCCTTTTACATGGCTTTTAATCCTGTTTCAGAAGTACTGTTCTGGCCTCCTTTTATGACTGAGGGAAAAGCATAACTCAAAGGCTCCGGTGTTGCGGCTGTGAAGGTCACTGATGAGCGGAGAGGGAAGCAGACTTGAAACACATTGAGCAGAGCCGTTAATTTGGTGCATGCTAATGTGGCAGAATAAGACGCTGTCGGGGTCAGAGGAGTGGGAGACTCCTGGTTAGGAATGATTTTGTGTGGATCTATCTCTCTCTCTCAATCTTACGTTCTCTCTCTCTTTTTCTCCTGTTCTCATGAATTTATACACAGTGTATCTAGAGTCTATGCCTCATGTCCTGGGGTGCCTTACTCAAACTTCACTCTGTCATACCAACATGTTAGCCATGCCTTTTGACATTACACACAGTCCATCAGCTACATCCATCAACTTACTCATGGATTATATGTCAACCGACACATATGTCCCTTTCCCTTCGACATCTCATTAGGTTACTGTATGTCCATACACAGAGTCACAAATAGAATATAGAGGGTGCCCCACTGTCTTTGAGCCTGGTAACGTCAATAGGAGCCAGCCTCCCCTGTTGAATGCGTTATTTAGCCTCCACTCTATCCCTAAGCACACTAATGAGCTACTTAATTGATTTAATGAAGTCCAAATGTCACTCATCATTCCTACACCTCCCGTAAGGAGGAGAGAGATGGATCCTGGCTCTCTGGGGATACATAATGATTTTAATCTGCTCTCATGGAGCTCCAGTAATGGCCTGTGATGGGACAGCGCTAGAGTCTGTTTGGTTCTGTTTTCACTCCGAGATGAATCAGAGAGAGAGAGATGTTTGGATGGACAGATGGTTAAACTGACAGAAAGAAAGGAACACATAGGATACCTTATCATCTGCGAGAGAGAGTAATAGTGGCTTGGAGTTCATTAGTACTTGAGTTGAGACATTCAACGCTTTCTCATTGGAACTGGACACAGCAGGGGCGGCCCTAAATTAAAGGTTACGTCTGAGGAGCTAACCTAATGAAGAAACATTTAGCTACAGTATGTAAGAGGGGACTTCACATGATTGCTTCATGTCTTTGAATTCTATGTCTGGCATTTCAACTATCCAATGGCACTTATATGATTGTGGCTTTGTTTTTGTCTATTAATTATGTGGAACTGTTTCATGATATCTGGCATAATATGTTTTACAAAATGATGTATTATGCTTTGATACAGTCCCATACCAATTCCCCCAGTTCAGAAACCCAGAAGTCTTGCCCATGGTTTAGTATCACATCCTACAAGACATAATACAAATTAGTGTAATGGTAATGGTGGTCTAAGCAGTAGAATAGGTGGGCACTTTAGGCCTTCTACCTTATACCCCCAGGTGTTAATTATAGATTGTATAAATCTATATGTAGATTATGGATGATTGTCATTATTAAATAACACTAACCTGTCCATCAAAGGCAGAGTCACCTGGAACTTGGAACGTTTTCCCCAAAGTCCCCCAAAGATATGCCTCCTGTAACCCAGCCATGCAAATCACCAGGAGGAAACATTGAAGTATTTAAAAATATTAAAATTAATGTAAATGTATTGCGATAAGCGGTGCTAAACGTATTGGGATTGCAGTGTATTCATTAGAAGATGTATTGTGCTGTTCACTAATATGAGATTCTCAGAATCAAACACCCGCAGACAGCAACGTTGTATTTGACTTATACTCTCAACTACTGTATGTTACAAAGGTTTTGTCTCTGCATCTTTTAATGATGCTTTGTCCAGATTATTATGATTCTCCAAAAGAGCAGGCCAAGGTCTTTCTTCCTGTTATTGTAATGACATAGATTTAATCACACTGTTTAAACCTTTATTTTACCACATGGAGGGCATACCTGACTTTCTAATAGTTATTAAATTATTAAGCTAATGTTATTTCTCTCGTCTTTGGTCTGCTGGCTGCAGCCAGCCAGGCAGTGGATAAAAGCTTGACTTTAGAGGATTTAAGTTTGCTTAATCATTCTCATTGAAAATAGGCATGCAATGAAGCCTTTCATTGTGAAGGTTCTTTTGAAGTCAAGCTTTAATGGTTCTTTGAGTATAACAGCTGCTAAGCCACTTACATTGCATATAAACATACTCCATCAGAGAAATATTCAACTTTATATTATCTAATTCTACTCTAATTAATACACAGTTGATCAGAAAATCAACATGATGCATGTGAATGGAAATGCACTGAATCCAGGGGAAGGAGATAATCAAAGAGGCCAAAGTACACAGACTGATTTAACCATGATTCTTTTAAACATTATTTCAGCCTTTATTTAATACAGGCATTGTTGACAGTGTATCCATTTGGAGTTGTTTACTGTAAGAATTAAAAACAAATATTAAACTTAAATGTACTTGATTGGGTACGAGGAGGGATTGTGCATTTTTGTCAATGTGTGTGTTTCTGTGAGCATGTCTCTGTTTCAGCCTGTGTACATGAGTGGAGGAAATGTGAAGTTTAATCTATAACATCAGGTCTTGACCCATCAGCCCCTCAGAATTGGTCAACATTTGTAAGAAAAAAGGAAGTATGAAAAAAAACTGAAAGAAATAGAGGTATCTCAATTACAGCAGTGGGCAACATGGAGGTGCTGGTCCAGGTCAGTGAGAGAGGCCGTGGTGTCCAGGGGTTAATTTCCTGTCTGGAGAAGACCTACGTGCAATCTCTGCCATGTAATCTACCAGCCCAGAGGTTACTGAAGCCAAGGCTTCTCCCCCGAACTAGAAGGTCCAGGGTGGTAGAACACAGTGAGATATTGCTTGAAAACTCAGAGGACTTACAGTATACAGTGGGGAGAACAAGTATTTGATACACTGCCGATTTTGCAGGTTTTCCTACTTACAAAGCATGTAGAGGTCTGTAATTTCTATCATGGGTACACTTCAACTATGAGAGACGGAATCTAAAACAAAAATCCAGAAAATCACATTGTATGATTTTTAAGTAATTAATTTGCATTTTATTGCATGACATAAGTATTTGATACATCAGAAAAGCAGATCTTAATATTTGGTACAGAAACCTTTGTTTGCAATTACAGAGATCATACGTTTCCTGTAGTTCTTGACCAGGTTTGCACACACTGCAGCAGGGATTTTGGCCCACTCCTCCATACAGATCTTCTCCAGATCCTTCAGGTTTCGGGGCTGTCGCTGGGCAATACGGACTTTCAGCTCCCTCCAAAGATTTTCTATTGGGTTCAGGTCTGGAGACTGGCTAGGCCACTCCAGGACCTTGAGATGCTTCTTACGGCGCCACTCCTTAGTTGCCCTGGCTGTGTGTTTCGGGTCGTTGTCATGCTGGAAGACCCAGCCACGACCCATCTTCAATGCTCTTACTGAGGGAAGGAGGTTGTTGGCCAAGATCTCGCGATACATGGCCCCATCCATCCTCCCCTCAATACGGTGCAGTCGTCCTGTCCCCTTTGCAGAAAAGCATCCCCAAAGAATGATGTTTCCACCTCCATGCTTCACGGTTGGGATTGTGTTCTTGGGGTTGTACTCATACTTCTTCTTCCTCCAAACACGGCGAGTGGAGTTTAGACCAAAAAGCTCTATTTTTGTCTCATCAGACCACATGACCTTCTCCCATTCCTCCTCTGGATCATCCAGATGGTCATTGGCAAACTTCAGACGGGCCTGGACATGCGCTGGCTTGAGCAGGTGGACCTTGCGTGCACTGCAGGATTTTAATCCATGACGGTGTAGTGTGTTACTAATGGTTTTCTTTGAGACTGTGGTCCCAGCTCTCTCCAGGTCATTGACCAGGTCCTGCCGTGTAGTTCTGGGCTGATAACTCACCTTCCTCATGATCATTGATGCCCCACGAGGTGAGATCTTGCATGGAGCCCCAGACCGAGGGTGATTGACCGTCATCTTGAACTTCTTCCATTTTCTAATAATTGCGCCAACAGTTGTTGCCTTCTCACCAAGCTGCTTGCCTATTGTCCTGTAGCCCATCCCAGCCTGTTGCATGTCTACAATTTTATCCCTGATGTCCTTATACAGCTCTCTGGTCTTGGCCATTGTGGAGAGGTTGGAGTCTGTTTGATTGAGTGTGTGGACAGGTGTCTTTTATACAGGTAACGAGTTCAAACAGGTGCAGTTAATACAGGTAATGAGTGGAGAACAGGAGGGCTTCTTAAAGAAAAACTAACAGGTCTGTGAGAGCCGGAATTCTTACTGGTTGGTAGGTGATCAAATACTTATGTCATGCAATAAAATGCAAATTAATTACTTAAAAATCATACAATGTGATTTTCTGGATTTTTGTTTTAGATTCCGTCTCTCACAGTTGAAGTGTACCTATGATAAAAATTACAGACCTCTACATGCTTTGTAAGTAGGAAAACCTGCAAAATCGGCAGTGTATCAAATACTTGTTCTCCCCACTGTATGTAAAGAGCTGAACTCCTTTATTTGCTCTAGTTTGACCTGGGTTTGTACCTATTGTACTTTCTTGTCATAGAAATAGACGGTCTGTTTTCTATGGAGGGGCTCAATGACCTCCTGAGGGGAGTTACAGGGAATATGATAAGAAATTGAATAATCCATAGATATATCCGGCATCTGCACTTTCAATGTGAATTCAGCATTGATTAACTCCTCTGTTTGTTCGACTGCTAAACAATTCTAGTCCATTCTTTTCTTTGCAGAGTCCATATGTAATACTATGGTAGTGAAAGAGATGACATTCAAATGGAATGTGTTATTTTAGGAAAGGTGAAACATATTTCATAGATATAAAGAAGTCAATTACAGACCATAAATAAAGTTTGTGGGCTAATAGTGGTTTATTATCTTCCTTAAACTGAATTACCTCACCAAGCAGTATACTGTATCTCACTTGTAAAAGAAACACTATTAGAAAACAAATAATAAAAAAAACTCCAGGCTTATCCTTCCTTCTTCATTGGATGCTCCTCTGCATGTTATTGTGGTTTCTGTTTGCAGCTTCAGGAAAGAGGAATGAGAGATTAAGATTAACGAGAGATTCTGGTGAAAATCCCACGTGCCCCACAACTAGCAGCTCTTGACAACAGCAAGAGCAACTGCGTGGGGGACAGGCAGAAGGGAGACTGGGGAGAGATGGTGGAGAGAGTGGGGATGGCAGGGTCCTCCGGTGTCTGCGATGGGAGGAAATTAGTTGAGTTCCTGACAGCTATCTCCTCCATCCCTCACCTGGGATGGCACTGTGGCACAGGACGGGCGCTGATAACCCAGTAATCACTTTTCTTGGACGTGTTTATTTATGAGCGACAACCCACAGGTGGATACATTTTTTAATTTGCCGTATAACTGTGTTCGCGGTTAAATGGGGCATGGGCTAGATTACATTTAAAAGTCAAATGGTTTGTTGCGGTGGAAAGTTGGTGTTTACAGTTTGCAGGGCAGCACTCTGAGGTTGTTTGTCAATGTTGATGACTTCTTAAACTTTTAATGAAAAGCATGTCGCAATTTGGTTGATTGACAAATGTTTAGGGTAGGTTGTGACTTTCCTAAAAAAGATGAAGCACGTTATTTGTGTATTTGTACACAGCGCAGTGCCTCTGTTTGTCTTGTTTGACCACACAATAAGCCACAGCGAGTAATGGACCACAGTAAATTAGTCAGCTTGATTAACTCTCCAATATACATCTTGTCCTCACAAATTGTGTGTTCCCTTCACCACTAATAGTGTCTCTAGAGGCCTGTGTGAACGTAGTTCACTGTGACTGTGGTCTATGTTACTGGAGCCGGCTGCTATAAAGAGAAACGTCTATACCTAGGATGCCAGGTCTGAAGACAAACTCATTGTCCGCTGTGACCCACTCTGAATGATGATGTGGCCGTCTTTGCCTTGGCTGGAGGAGAAATCCAAGAGAGTGAATAGAGAGAAAGAGAAAGGATGTTAACTCAGTCTGCTCATCCGTGTGACTTGTAAGCCAGACGTCTTGGTGGAGATTCTGGCCAGTGGAGAAGAGGTGTTTCAAAGATCCCAGCCATTTAAGTTGATACAAAAATAACCTAAGCCACACCTTTTCTCATGTGTTTCTGTGTGTGACGAAATGTGTGTGAAATTGAAGCTGCAATAGGCAATGGTTTTGGGATGTTTTGCTAATAGTTTGTCAAGCTACTGCTTGGGCAGTCATATAAACTGCACCTCCGGTAAAGTCATATAAAATTCACTTTCTGTATACACTGTGTACTGTATCAATATGGGAGCCAGGCTATGGTAAAGGTTAGGTACTACATGTAGGGATATGACAAATGAAAAATGTTGCTTAACGTTTAAACAATAGGAAAAGAATTTAAGATTCCACATCAATTCTAAATGCAGAATAATGTTCCTATTACCTGTGTATGACCACTAGGGCCAGGCAATGAAGCTATATCTACTGTAGTCATATACCCTTGAAAGTGCCTCAGCTATGGTACCTACCTTCTCTGAAGGCGCCACTGAAACATGCATTTTACTTGTCTGTAAAGGAATGCCGCTTCTGATGTGGGACTAATGTCCGTCACTAGGCAAACAGAAGTGTCAATCAAATAATCTTGAGCTACCTTTGCGCAGCCTGGCTGCCTGCAGACCACTCTCTCTTAAAAAGTACTTTAAAGTTAATGAAATACTGTGACTAAGGAATCGACTACTAATTCAGTATTTTTGGAACGGAAGAGACTGATTAGTTGCCGCACTTCCGAGAACACAAACACTTGCTAGCGAGGGACGGAGAGAGAGGGGAGGGGCACAGTATAGGCAGATCGGCCACCAGGCAGACAAAACAAAGCTGTATCTCGCAATGGAATGCTGTATTTCACAATTTCTTGGCTTGCAATCTCTTGTAACTTCAGTAAAGCAGGGCCTATCATCAATTAATAGGCTAGGATATTCTACACGCAACAGGCCGAAGACTGAACACACACTCGCATCATTAGTGAAGAGAAAGAGCAGGCGAGCCAGCTGCACTGTGATTAACATTTTGTGGGGAAAAAACTGAAAAACAATGTTTTTCCGTTAGGGTTTTTTCTTAGCGTTAAGGATCCCAATTTTGTTTAAATGTTTTAACGTTTTAACATTCACACCCTTATTATGTAGAGTGCTGTGCTGCCCTTGGAGGCCATTAGAGAGTCCTGTTTTATTCATAGAGGCATGAAGGAGCTCATATGATTGTCTATTAAAGTGACTCCCGCTCAGAGGACCTCCATGGCCTTATTGTTAGTGCTATGGCTGTCAACCATGTTTCACTGGGATTATAGTAGACAAATAAATGCTTAAATTCTGTCCCAGCCAAAGCCTATTACAGGGCAGGAGACCAGGTTCTGTGAAAGGATTCACATGACCAGACCTAATATCACTGGAGTAATAGGGTCTTCATTTGATTTAATTACAGAGTTCATTAGGATACATGAATTAAAGCTTGTTTAGCTTAGAGGCTAGTCAATTCAACTGTCACCAGTTTCCCTTAGAGAAATAAGTTGCTGTTCTTCTGTCTACTTCTGATGAGGAATTAGGAGGATCTTTAAATAAATGATGCTCCAAGCTGACTATGTATTCCCTCTACTCCTCTCCGTATACCTCCATGGGTACCAAACCTGGAAATGTAGATTTATTCCAATCGTGACACCTCAAGGTATGAAAACTTGCAGTATGACATGAATTCTAATTAAGTATTAATTTCTCTCCCTGCCTCAGGCTGACGACGGATGAGCCTTCACTTAAAATCATTAAAGCATCAGCAGGATGGGAGCAAAGTGGGCCTCTCATCCTGCTTACGTGGTTTTAGGCCCTTACTTCAGATCCTGTGTTTAAAGGCGTGCTGCTGTGGCTTCCCAAAACTCAGCCCAGCAGGCTGTGTGACGACTCTGGCGGTAACAGCCTGCACCTCTCCCTACCTCCTTCCTCTCAGGATCCAGATGAAGGGTGTCAGAGTGTTAGTTAACAACAGGGACCCCAGGGTGGCGCTGCTGGCTGGAGCCCGAGGATCTGTGCCCAGTGACATATGGGCCCTCTCGAGCATGATCCAGAGGGATGGTAGTTAGGCCTGGTTCCCCATGCTTGGGCTGGGGACTGGAGAGGAGAGTGAGTTTCCAGTGAAAGGCAGGCAGGTTGACTGTGGCCAGCTGAGCCTGGGCTTCTCATTGCCCCCCGGGGCGACTGCAGGACCAGTTGAAAAGTCAGCCTCAAGGCTCCCTGGGTTTGGGAGAGATGTAAAGCACTTCAGACAGCAACATAGACACAGAGCCTGGGGCAAGATTGGAGAGCTGTCTGCAATGATATTTGTGTGTGTGTCTGTTGTAAGTGTTGTTCAATTACTTTTTCAACATTGTGTTGTGTTACAAAGTGTGCTGCATAAATTTCTAAAAACATATTTTCGCTTTTCAGAACTTTTTTTATTACGCTAATTCGATTTCCAAGGGGAAACGGACATCGACCTTTGGGATTTAAACTCACCATTGGCCTCATGGTGAAATCCCTGATAAGTTTCCTTCCTCTCCAGCGAATGATTTAGGAAGGACACCTGTATCTTTGTAGTGGCTGGGTGATACACCATCCAAAGCCTAATGAATAACTTGACCATGCTCAAAGGGATATTCAGCATCTGCTTTATGTATATATTTTTTTATCAAATCAATTTGTCACATGCGCCAAATACAACATGTTTAGACCTTACAGCGAAATGCTTACATACAAGCCATTAACCAACAATGCAGTTAAGAAAAATACCTAAAAAATAAGAAATATAAGTAAGAAATAATTAAAGAGCAGCAGTAAAATAATAATTAAAATAGGGAGGCTATATACAGGGAGTACCGGTACATAATCAATGTGCGGGGGCACCGGTTAGTCGAGGTAATTGAGGTAATATGGACATGTAGGTAGAGTTTTAAAGTGACTATGCATAGATAATAACAGAGAGCAGCAGCATAAAAGAGGGGGGTGGGGGGCAATGCAAATAGTCTGGGTAGGTAATTGATTAGATTTTCAGGAGTCTTATGACTTGGGGTAGAATCTGTTTAGGAGCCTCTTGGAACTAGAATTGGCGCTCCGGTACCGCTTGCTGTTCGATAGCAGAGAGACGCCAACACGGCAGCGATTTCTGAGACGCCAACACGGCAGCGAGTTCTGAAACGCCAACACGGCAGCGAGTTCTGAAACGCCAACACGGCAGCGAGTTCTGAAACGCCAACACGGCAGCGAGTTCTGAGACGCCAACACGGCAGCGAGTTCTGAGACGCCAACACGGCAGCGAGTTCTGAGACGCCAACACGGCAGCGAGTTCTGAGACGCCAACACGGCAGCGAGTTCTGAGACGCCAACACGGCAGCGAGTTCTGAGACGCCAACACGGCAGCGAGTTCTGAAACGCCAACACGGCAGCGAGTTCTGAGACGCCAACACGGCAGCGAGTTCTGAGACGCCAACACGGCAGCGAGTTCTGAGACGCCAACACGGCAGCGAGTTCTGAGACGCCAACACGGCAGCGAGTTCTGAGACGCCAACACGGCAGCGAGTTCTGAGACGCCAACACGACAGCGAGTTCTGAGACGCCAACACGACAGCGAGTTCTGAGACGCCAACACGGCAGGGAGTTCTGAAACGCCAACACGGCAGCGTGTTCTGAGACGCCAACACGACAGCGTGTTCTGAGACGCCAACACGACAGCGAGTTCTGAGACGCCAACACGACAGCGAGTTCTGAGACGCCAACACGGCAGCGAGTTCTGAGACGCCAACACGGCAGCGAGTTCTGAAACGCCAACCGGACAGCGAGTTCTGAGACGCCAACACGGCAGCGAGTTCTGAGACGCCAACACGGCAGCGAGTTCTGAAACGCCAACACGGCAGCGAGTTCTGAAACGCCAACACAGCAGCGAGTTCTGAAACGCCAACACGGCAGCGAGTTCTGAGACGCCTGCCCTGGTCTGTCTCTCCCATTCTTGTACAGGTGCACTCGCCACTTTCTCTCTCTCTCTCTCTCCCCGGACCATTGCTCGCCTACATCATACGCATATATCGCTGACTTTTTATTGATCAGCGGTTGAACTATTTGATTAGTGACTTTTAGGGCATTTAACAAACATGATGCTGTTGTTCAATTTGCTGGTGTCTACCCTTGGCTTTTACAATGTTGGCGATGCTTTTAGAGCCCGTTGCACTGTGAATGAGGAAATATATGATTGCTTCTCCCTCGAGTATTGTGAGAAACCCCACACTTGCTCCGGAAATGCAAATGAGAACTATGTACATTTCTCCCGAACAATATGGAAGAAATCAGACTCTTGCGCTTACATGTCAGGACTGTTCTCTTGGTACTTAACCATGTCTCTGGACTTTACACATCTCCTGAAATATGTGGCATTAAAGACTCTGGTGACTATGGATTCAATCAATCAATCAATCAAGTTTATTTTATATAGCCCTTCGTACATCAGCTAATATCTCGAAGTGCTGTACAGAAACCCAGCCTAAAACCCCAAACAGCAAGCAATGCAGGTGTAGAAGCACGGTGGCTAGGAAAAACTCCCTAGAAAGGCCAAAACCTAGGAAGAAACCTAGAGAGGAACCAGGCTATGAGGGGTGGCCAGTCCTCTTCTGGCTGTGCCGGGTGGAGATTATAACAGAACATGGCCAAGATGTTCAAAATGTTCATAAATGACAAGCATGGTCAAATAATAATCAGGAATAAATGTCAGTTGGCTTTTCATAGCCGATAATTAAGAGTTGAAAACAGCAGGTCTGGGACAGGTAGGGGTTCCATAACCGCAGGCAGAACAGTTGAAACTGGGACAGCAGCAAGGCCAGGTGGACTGGGGACAGCAAGGAGTCATCATGCCCGGTAGTCCTGACGTATGGTCCTAGGGCTCAGTTCCTCCGAGAGAGAGAAAGAAAGAGAGAATTAGAGAGAGCCAATATGTTCAAAATGTTCATAAATGACAAGCATGGTCAAATAATAATCAAAAATAAATGTCAGTTGGCTTTTCATAGCCGATCAATAAGAGTTGAAAACAGCAGGTCTGGGACAGGTAGGGGTTCCATAACTGCAGGCAGAACAGTTGAAACTGGAACAGCAGCAAGGCCAGGTGGACTGGGGACAGCAAGGAGTCATCATGCCCAGTAGTCCTGACATATGGTCCTAGGGCTCAGGTCCTCCGAGAGAGAGAAAGAAAGAGAGAAGGAGAGAATTAGAGAGAGCATACTTAAATTCACACAGGAGAAGTACTTCAGATATAACCAACTGGCCCTAGCCCCCCGACACAAACTACTGCAGCATAAATACTGGAGGCTGAGACAGGAGGGGTCAGGAGACACTGTGGCCCCATCCGATGATACCCCCGGACAGGGCCAAACAGGAAGGATATAACCCCACGCACTTTGCCAAAGCACAGCCCCCGCACCACTAGAGGGATATCTTCAACCACCAACTTACAATCCTGAGACAAGGCCGAGTATAGCCCACAAAGATCTCCACCACAGCACAAACCAAGGGGGGGGGGGCGCCAACCCAGACAGGAAGATCACGTCAGTAACTCAACCCACTCAAGTGACGCACCCCTCCTAGGGACGGCATGAAAGAGCACCAGTAAGCCAGTGACTCAGCCCCTGTAATAGGGTTAGAGGTAGAGAATCCCAGTGGAGGGGAACCGGCCAGGCAGAGACAGCAAGGGCGGTTCGTTGCTCCAGAGCCTTTCCGTTCACCTTCACACTCCTGGGCCAGACTACACTCAATCATATGACCTACTGAAGAGATAAGTCTTCAGTAAAGACTTAAAGGTTGAGACCGAGTCTGCGTCTCTCACATGGGTATGCAGACCATTCCATAAAAATGGAGATCTATAGGAGAAAGCCCTGCCTCCAGCTGTTTGCTTAGAAATTCTAGGGACAATTAGGAGGCCTGCGTCTTGTGACCGTAGCGTACGTGTAGGTATGTACGGCAGGACCAACTCGGAAAGATAGGTAGGAGCAAGCCCATGTAACGCTTTATAGGTTAACAGTAAAACCTTGAAATCAGCCCTTGCCTTAACAGGAAGCCAGTGTAGGGAAGCTAGCACTGGAGTAATATGATCAAATTTCTTGGTTCTAGTCAGGATTCTAGCAGCCGTATTTAGCACTAACTGAAGTTTATTTAGTGCTTTATCCGGGTAGCCGGAAAGTAGAGCATTGCAGTAGTCTAACCTAGAAGTAACAAATGCACGGATTAATTTTTCTGCATAATTTTTGGACAGAAAATTTCTGATTTTTGCAATGTTACGTAGATGGAAAAAAGCTGTCCTTGAAACAGTCTTGATATGTTCGTCAAAAGAGAGATCAGGGTCAAGAGTAACGCCGAGGTCCTTCACAGTTTTATTTGAGACGACTTTACAACCATCAAGATTAATTGTCAGATTTAACAGAAGATCTCTTTGTTTCTTGGGACCTAGAACAAGCATCTCTGTTTTGTCCGAGTTTAAAAGTAGAAAGTTTTCAGCCATCCACTTCCTTATGTCTGAAACACAGGCTTCTAGCGAGGGCAATTTTGGGGCTTCACCATGTTTCATTGAAATGTACAGCTGTGTGTCATCCGCATAGCAGTGAAAGTTAACATTATGTTTTCGAATAACATCCCCAAGAGGTAAAATATATAGTGAAAACAATAGTGGTCCTAAAACGGAACCTTGAGGAACACCGAAATGTACAGTTGATTTGTCAGAGGACAAACCATTCACAGAGACAAACTGATATCTTTCCGACAGATAAGATCTAAACCAGGCCAGAACTTGTCCGTGTAGACCAATTTGGGTTTCCAGTCTCTCCAAAAGAATGCGGTGATCGATGGTGTCAAGGCAGCACTAAGGTCTAGTAGCACGAGGACAGATGCAGAGCCTCGGTCTGACGCCATTAAAAGGTCATTTACCACCTTCACAAGTGCAGTCTCAGTGCTATGATGGGGTCTAAAACCATACTGAAGCATTTCGTATACATTGTTTGTCTTCAGGAAGGCAGTGAGTTGCTGCGCAACAGCTTTTTCTAACATTTTTGAGAGGAATGGAAGATTCGATATAGGCCGATAGTTTTTTATATTTTCCGGGTCAAGGTTTGGCTTTTTCAAGAGAGGCTTTATTACTGCCACTTTTAGTGAGTTTGGTACACATCCGGTGGATAGAGAGCCGTTTATTATGTTCAACATAGGAGGGCCAAGCACAGGAAGCAGCTCTTTCAGTAGTTTAGTAGGAATAGGATCCAGTATGCAGCTTGAAGGTTTAGAGGCCATGATTATTTTCATCATTGTGTCAAGAGATATAGTACTAAAACACTTAAGTGTCTCTCCCGATCCCAGGCCTTGGCAGAGCTGTGCAGATCCAGGACAGCTAAGCCCTGGAGGAATACGCAGATTTAAAGAGGAGTCCGTAATTTGCTTTCTAATGATCATGATCTTTTCCTCAAAGAAGTTCATGAATTTATTACTGCTGAAGTGAAAGCCATCCTCTCTTGGGGAATGCTGCTTTTTAGTTAGCTTTGCAACAGTATCAAAAATAAATTTTGGATTGTTCTTATTTTCCTCAATTAAGTTGGAAAAGTAGGATGATCGACCAGCAGTGAGGGCTCTTCGATACTGCACGGTACTGTCTTTCCAAGCTAGTCGGAAGACTTCCAGTTTGGTGTGGCGCCATATCCGTTCCAATTTTCTGGAAGCTTGCTTCAAAGCTCGGGTATTTTCTGTATACCAGGGAGCTAGTTTCTTATGACAAATGTTTTTCGTTTTTAGGGGTGCAACTGCATCTAGGGTATTGCGCAAGGTTAAATTGAGTTCCTCAGTTAGGTGGTTAACTGATTTTTGTCCTCTGACGTCCTTGGGTAGGCAGAAGGAGTCTGGAAGGGCATCAAGGAATTTATGTGTTGTCTGAGAATTTATAGCACGACTTTTGATGCTCCTTGGTTGGAGTCTGAGCAGATTATTTGTTGCGATTTCAAACGTAATAAAATGGTGGTCCGATAGTCCAGGATTATGAGGAAAAACATTAAGATCTACAACATTTATTCCATTGGACAAAACTAGGTCCAGAGTATGACTGTGGCAGTGAGTAGGTCCAGAGACATGTTGGACAAAACCCACTGAGTCGATGATGGCTCCGAAAGCCTTTTGGAGTGGGTCTGTGGACTTTTCCATATGAATATTAAAATCACCAAAAATTAGAATATTATCTGCTATGACTACAAGGTCCGATAGGAATTCAGGGAACTCAGAGAGGAACGCTGTATATGGCCCAGGAGGCCTGTAAACAGTAGCTATAAAAAGTGATTGAGTAGGCTGCATAGATTTCATGACTAGAAGCTCAAAAGACGAAAACATCATTTTATTTTTTGTAAATTGAAATTTGCTATCGTAAATGTTAGCAACACCTCCGCCTTTGCGGGATGCACGGGGGATTCTCGTTCAACTGCTGTCTGTAAATCCAAATGTTGTAACCCTCGATCTAGACTTGCCATTATCTTGCTGCTTCTATTGTTTGGAAATGTCCAGTCTAATCCAGGTCCTGACATTCTTACCCCTGCCGAATTAAGTAGTCAGAGTGGCCTGAAGTTTTTGCATCTACATGTAAGAAGTCTTCTGCCGAAGCTTGATTTTGTGAATATATGGATAAAAACTGCCGACCCTGATGTATTTATGCTTTCTGAATCCTGGCTTAAAAAATCTATTACTGACAAAAATATTGGCATAAATGGTTACAATGTGTTTCGTACAGATCGTAAATCTAAGGGTGGTGGTGTTGCTGTATATGTAAAAGACAAGTTCTCTGTGGTTGTTCTGACTTCTGTTACTAAACCTAAGCAATTTAAATATTTGTCTCTGAACCTAAACCTTGGCTTATCTTTAAATATTGTTGTATCTTGTTGTTATAGACCTCCATCTGCTACTGTTGGCTCTCTGGATTGTATTTTCAAATTGTTATAACAGAATGTCAATTCTGAGTTTGTCCTGATGGGTGATCTGAATCAGGACTGGCTAACATCTAGCTCTGATCAACTCAAAATGATGTGCAATACCTACAATCTCACTCAGATTGTCAACAGTGTAACTAGGTTGAATATAAAATATTCTCTGAAATCCTCTTTGATTGATTTGATCTTAACCAATACTCCCCATCGTTTTAATGCATCTGGTATTTTTGCAAAAGACATAAATCACTGTGCTATTGCCTGTGTGAGAGATGGTAACATTCCTAAGAAATCTCCACGTGTTATTACGAAAATAAACTGGAAGCGGTTTGATATTCATTTTTTTTTCATGATGTATCTAGCATTGAATGGAATAGAATGGAATTCATCCCTGATGTTGAACTAGCCTTTTCTTACTTCCACAACGCATTCCAGGATGTACAGTGAGGGAAAAAAGTATTTGATCCCCTGCTGATTTTGTACGTTTGCCCACTGACAAAGAAATGATCAGTCTATAATTTTAATGGTAGGTTTATTTGAACAGTGAGAGACAGAATAACAACAAAAATATCCAGAAAAACGCATATCAAAAATGTTATAAATTGATTTGCATTTTAATGAGGGAAATAAGTATTTGACCCCCTCTCAATCAGAAAGATTTCTGGCTCCCAGGTGTCTTTCATACAGGTAACGAGCTGAGATTAGGAGCACACTCTTAAAGGGAGTGCTCCTAATCTCAGTTTCTTACCTGTATAAAAGATACCTGTCCACAGAAGCAATCAATCAATCAGATTCCAAACTCTCCACCATGGCCAAGACCAAAGAGCTCTCCAAGGATGTCAGGGACAAGATTGTAGACCTACACAAGGCTGGAATGGGCTACAAGACCATCGCCAAGCAGCTTGGTGAGAAGGTGACAACAGTTTCTGCGATTATTCGCAAATGGAAGAAACACAAAAGAACTGTCAATCTCCCTCAGCCTGGGGCTCGATGCAAGATCTCACCTCGTGGAGTTGCAATGATCATGAGAACGGTGAGGAATCAGCCCAGAACTACATAGGAGGATATTGTCAATGATCTCAAGGCAGCTGGGACCATAGTCATCAAGAAAACAATTGGTAACACACTACGCCGTGAAGGACTGAAATCCTGCAGCGTCCGCAAGGTCCCCCTGCTCAAGAAAGCACATATACATGCCCGTCTGAAGTTTGCCAATGAACATCTGAATGATTCAGAGGACAACTGGGTGAACGTGTTGTGGTCAGATGAGACCAAAATGGAGTTCTTTGGCATCAACTCAACTTGCCGTGTTTGGAAGAGGAGGAATGCTGCCTATGACCCCAAGAACACCATCCCCACCGTCAAACATGGAGATGGAAACATTATGCTTTGGGGGTGTTTTTCTGCTTAGGGGACAGGACAACTTCACCGCATCAAAGGGACGATGGACGGGGCCATGTACCGTCAAATCTTGGGTGAAAACCTCCTTCCCTCAGCCAGGGTATTGAAAATGGGTCGTGGATGGTTACTCCAGCATGACAATGACCCAAAACACACGGCCAAGGCAACAAAGGAGTGGCTCAAGAAGAAGCACATTAAGGTCCCGGAGTGGCCTAGCCAGTCTCCAGACCTTAATCCCATAAAAAATCTGTGGAGGGAGCTGAAGGTTCGAGTTGCCAAACGTCAGCCTCGAAACATTAATGACTTGAAGAAGATCTGCAAAGAGGAGTGGGACAAAATCCCTCCTGAGATGTGTGCAAACCTGGTGGCCAACTACAAGAAACGTCTGACCTCTGTGATTGTCAACAAGGGTTTTTCCACCAAGTACTAAGTCATGTTTTGCAGAGGGGTCAAATACTTATTTCCCTCATTAAAATGCAAATCAATTCATAACATATTTGACATGCGTTTTTCTGGATTTTTTTGTTGATATTCTGTCTCTCACTGTTCAAATAAACCTACCATTAAAATTATAGACTGATCATTTCTTTGTCAGTGGGCAAACGTACAAAATCAGCAGGGGATCAAATACTTTTTTCCCTCACTGTATGCAATAGGCCCCTTTAAAAAAATGCAGGATTAAGGACAGAGAGAACCCTTGGTTTACTAAGGATTTTACAAAAATCATAAGGGAACGAAATGCTATGTGGGCTAAAGCAAGAGGGACTGGTTTGGCAGATGATTGGATGGTTTTTAAACATCTTCGAAATATGGGTGTGGCTATGATCTGTAAATTGAATGACCACTACCTGAAATCTACTTCACAAAATTTAAATAATCCATCCAAATTTTAGTGAAGTAGTGAAGTGTTTGGAGTGCAAAAAAGATACACAGCTTCCCAAACAATTGTTGGTCGATACACAGATTGTAACTGAGAGAACCTCCATTCTGAAAGCCTTGAATACACATTTTTTAGATGCAGGCAGTTTATTTGAAAAGGTCAAAGGTATAACTGTTTCAGAAGTGTGTAAAGCCCTGAAAGAAATTGATAAAAAAAAATCCCCTGGTCCTGATGAACTAGACCCCCGCCTCCGACACCTAGCTGCAGACATCATTGCTCCCCCTTAACATGTATTTTTAACCTCACGCTTGATGTTAAGGAAATCCCCAAGTTATGGAAATCTGATTTTGTACGGCCTCTCCTGAAAGGTGGAGATCCTTCGCTACTTGACAACTATCGACACATATCAAAATTGTCTGTACTGTCAAAGGTACTGGAGTCCTTAGTTAGTAGGCAGCTAAAGGTCTACTTCCAAGAAAACAACATCTTAAATGGAATGCAATCAGGTTTTAGGTCTGGCCACAGCACTGTTTCAGCAACATTGAAGGTTTTAAATGACATCCACTGTGCTCTTGATAAGAAGTTACATTGTGTGTCTGTTTTTATTGATTTGTCGAAGGCTTTTGACACCGTGGACCATGCTGTGTTAGTGCAAAGGTTAAAATGTTGTGGAATTACTGGTCATGCTCTAGATTGGTTTATAAATTACCTATCAAATCGTACACAATGTGTAATGGCGGATGGTTGTAAATCTGAGTCCATAGAGGTGTGCTCAGGTGTTCCGCAAGGTTCTATTTTGGGCCCACTGTTGTTCATTTTGTATATCAACAACATTGGGGATCTTATTGAAACAGCGGATGTTCATTTTTATGCAGATGATACTGTTCTTTATTCAAGTGGTAGTAGTTTATCTTTAGCTTTTGAAAATGCCCAAAGAGCATTTAACATCGTACAACAGAATCTGTATGATTTAAAGCTGATTCTAAATTCGGGAAAAACAAAATGCATGGTATTTTCAAATGCCAAGCATGTTACAAATCATGTCATTGCTACTTTGCCTGGACATATTATAGAGCAAGTTAAAGTGTACAAATATTTGGGTGTGTGGGTTGATGATAAGCTGAGCTTCACTGTGCATGTAGAGAACTTGATAAGGAAGCTCAAGCTGAAAATAGGATTTTATTACTGGCATAAGGCTTGTTTTTCTTTTGAGGCCAGAAAGGAGCTGGTACGATGTACATTACAGTCGGTTTTAGATTTTAGTGATGTTATATATATGCAGGCCTCAGCCACTACCCTGAGAGCACTTGATTCAGTGTATCATGCAGCCCTCAGGTTAATTTCAAATCAGAAATGTCTAACACATCATTGTGATCTCTACAGCACTGTTGGTTGGTCGTCATTGACCTTGCGTAGGCTTAAATACTGGTATAAACTGATTTATAAGGCCATATTGGGTAAAATGCCATTTTATCTCTGTTCTTTTTTAGTCAGGTCAGTAAATAAATAACAATTACGGTCCCATTCTGATTTGCTTCTAACAGTACCAGAAATTAGAACAGGACATGGTAGAAATAGTTTTAGTTACTTAGCTCCGTGGTCCTGGAATTCTGTCATGAACATTTTAAAATGTGATGATCTAGTTTCGTTGGTGGAGTTTAAACACTTGATTGATTTATATATCATAGAAGAATGTAATTGATTTTAGGCTGGCTGTTTTTAGTCAAAACGTTTGTGTTTTTAATGTACAATGTTTTTGTTGTACTGTATGTGTGTTTATAGTTTTGTTTAATGTTGTGTTAGTGTATGTAAATTGTTTTGTCTGAAACGTTGTTCCCTCTGCTGCTATTGGACCAGGTCTCTCTTGAAAAAGAGATGTTATCTCAATGAGAAAAAACCTGTATAAATATAATTATATCTGGAGTACTTCTCCTGTCTTATCCGGTGTCCTGTGTGAATTTAAGTATGCTCTCTCTCTTTCTCTCTTTCTCTCTCTCTCTCGGAGGACCTGAGCCCTAGGATCATGCCTCAGGACTACCTGGCATGATGACTCCTTGCTGTCCCCAGTCCACCTGGCCATGCTGCTGCTCCAGTTTCAACTGTTCTGCCTGGGGCTATGGAACACTGACCTGTTCACCGGACGTGCTACCTGTCCCAAACCTGCTGTTTTCAACTCTCTAGAGACAGCAGGAGCGGTAGAGATACTCTTAACGATCGGCTATGAAAAGCCAACTGACATTTACTCCTGAGGTGCTGACTTGCTGCACCCTCGACAACTACTGTAATTATTATTATTTGACCATGCTGGTCATTCATGAACATTTGAACATCTTGGCCATGTTCTGTTATAATCTCCACCCGGCACAGCCAGAAGAGGACTGGCCAACCCTCATAACCTGGTTCCTCTCTAGGTTTCTTCCTAGGTTTTGGCCTTTCTAGGGAGTTTTTCCTAGCCACCGTGCTACTACACCTGCATTGCTTGCTGTTTGTGGTTTTAGGCTGGGTTTCTGTACAGCACTTTGAGATATCAGCTGATGTAAGAAGGGCTATATAAATACATTTGATTTGATTTGTTTTTTACTTCAGTTTATTTGGTAAATATTTTCTTAACTCTTCTTGAACTGCACTGTTGGTTAAGGACTTGTAAGTAAGAATTCCATGGTAATGTCTACACTTGTTGCATTCGGCGCATGTGACAGTTTGATTTGATCTGATGTTTAGTCCCAGGGTCCTTAGTTAGTGATGAGCTTTGAGGGCACTATGGTGTTGAACGATAAGCTGTAGTCAATGAACAGCAATCTCACATAGGTATTCCTTTTGTCCAAGTGTGAAAGGGAGGTGTGGAGTGCAATAGAGATTGCATCATCTGTGGATTTGTTGGGGTGGAATGCAAATAGGAGTGGGTCTAGGGTTTCTGGGATAATGGTGTTGATGTGAGTCATGACCAGCCTTTCAAAGCACTTAATGGCTACAGACGTGAATGATATGGGCCGGTAGTCATTTAGGGAGGTTACCTTAGTGTTCTTGGGCACAGGGACTATGGTGGTTTGCTTGAAACATGTTGGTATTACACACTCAGACAGGGAGAGGTTGAAAATGTCAGTGAAGGCACTTGCCAGTTGGTCAGCGCATGCTCGGCGTACACGTCTTGGTAATCCGTCTGGCCTGTCCGTCTTGTGAATGTTGATCTGTGTAAAGGTCTTACCTCGCCTACGGAGAGAGTGATCACACAGTCGTCCGAAACAGCTGATGCTCTCATGCATGATTCAGTGTTACTTGCCTCGAAGCAAGCATAGAAGTAATTTATCTCATCTGGTAGGCTCGTGTCACTGGGCAGATCTTGGCTGTGCTTCCTTTGTAGTCTGTAGTAGTTTGCAAGCCCTGCCACATCCGACGAGCGTCAGAGACAGTGTAGTACAATTCGATCTTAGTCCTGTATTGACATTTTGCCTGTTTGATGGTTTGTCGGAGGGCATAGCGGGATATTTTATAAGCTTCCGGGTTAGAGTCCCGCTCCTTGTAAGCGGCAGCTCTACTCTTTAGCTCAGTGCTGATGTTGCCTGTAATCCTGGTTGGGGTATGTACGTACAGTCACTGTGGGGACGACGTCATCGATGTACTTATTGATGAAGCCAGTGACTGATGTCACATCTACCAATCGATGCCCTTGCATTGAAAAACCTTCCTGGTCTTTTTTGTTGAATCTGTACTTGAAATTCACTACTCGATTGAGGGATCTTATAGATAATTGTATTTGTTGTGTACAGAGATGGGGTAGTCATTCAAAAAACGTATTATGTGATTTGTGAAGCTCATTTTTACTCTTGAACTTCTTTTGGCTTGCCGTAACAAAAGGGTTGAATACTTTTTGACTAAAGACATTTCTGCTTTTCATTTATTTTGCCCTAAGTACAGCCTCAATTCGTCAGCACATGGACTCTACAAGGTGTCGAAAGTGTTCCACATGGATGCTGGCCCATGTTGACTCCAATGCTTCCCAGAGTTGTGTCAAGTTGGCTGGATATCCTTTGGATGGTGGACCATTCGTGAAACACACAGGAAACTGTTGAGCATAAAAACCCGCTGAATGGCACCCCTTCACCTTCTGAATGGGACACATACACAATCAATTCATGTCTCAATTATCTCAAGGCTTAAATATCCTTCTTTAACAGGCAACGTCAATACGGAATCATAGTTTTCACCTGGATTCACTTGGTCAGTCTATGTCATGGAAAGAGCAGGTGTTCCTAATGTTTTGAACGAGAGAAAACAAAATTTTCATACATGTCTTAAATCTATGAATTAAAGATTTGAGAACAGTTATATTTTACATACACATGAAAGGTACCCGTAAGCAATAATTTCTGAGGAAAAAACACAAATGTGAAAAATTGGGTATGGAAATAATCTCTTCATATCCAGGTGGTTTCTGTGCCGGTCTAGCTTTCAAAATAACTTTTCAGTTATTAATGTGTTTATAACAATGGCTTATTGTCCATCCAAGAGCTAAGGGCTTAAATCAATATTGAATTAATAATGAGCTAGCAGCTAGGTCTTATTGATCACTAATGCAGACAACATTCAGGTACATCACTGTAGCTCCAAACATTTCTACCCCAATCTTTTTCATTTATCAAAGCAGAAGAGAATGTCTCTCTCAAGGCTGTGGTGAAAGAAATTCTGGAAACAGTACGATTTAATGAAAAATCTGAAGTTTGATTTCATTTTAACTCGAGGCTAAGTACCATTTTTATTTCTTCACTTGTAGCATCA
Source organism: Salvelinus alpinus (assembly GCF_045679555.1). NCBI lineage: Eukaryota > Metazoa > Chordata > Actinopteri > Salmoniformes > Salmonidae > Salvelinus > Salvelinus alpinus. Next base: position 19,953,389 of record NC_092097.1, read on the forward strand.
GAGACAGCCGAGTCGGTCGTAACTTTATTGGAACATTTATAAAGACAACAGACAAAAAAATTATATAATATTTAAAACACAAAGCAATTTCGACACAGTGCAGACTCAAAATAGATGTAGACAAGCCAACACATAGCCTACCCCACATAACTTATTATTTTCGGTTATTACATTTGAGAGGGATTAAAAATAACTTGAAAAAACACACATGGCATGAAAAAAAGTAGTTAAAGTACTTCAAACTGGTGGAATTCAAATCACTTAAAAAAATCATAGTTATTATTTATTCTCTGATCTTGTTCATTTTACACTAACGGAAAATGTATTTTGCTGTATAACGCTCTCTCCCACTCTCTCCATTTCTCTCTCCCTGCCTCTGTATCCATAACATTATGTTTTTAGACCATGCACTGCTGATTTGATTGTTGAAGGGGTGCAGTGATAGTGCAGATTATGAGAGATCATTATCCTGACACTACTGTAAATTGTTGGTGACCAGTGGTCATGATGACTGAAGATCAAAACAAACCCAAAGCAGCTGGTACTGCCAATCTATGTTAGCATATCAGTTTGGTGTTGGTTCAAAAGTTATATCACTTCATTCCAACTTTTTGGCTTCTCTTCTTTCGTCTCTATCTCACTTGTTTCTTTACTAGTGGAAGTTGAAACATCTGGTAACTGTGGCTGGGTTTTTGCTAATCTTGTTCATCTCGGGCAGCTGCTGTGAGGGTCATTGAGGCACGTATGCGCTTGTGCTTTTGAAATCATTATCTGGCTAAAATATGGATTGCTTTCCTGGGGCCCCGGGGCCCCTGAGGATTGGTGTCACACCACCAAACAAGGGTGACAGTGATCCGGGCGCTCCCCCGATCTTCTTCATCTTTATTATTGTTGTTTTTCCACGAGGGAATACAACATGCTCCAGAATGCCAGAGAACCACCAGAGACGTTTCTCTTTCTTGATAGCAGGATGAATGCTTTGATCAGTGTTGCGTTCCCTTGCGGATTTGCCCTTAGCCTCTAAGCAAAAACAAAACCGCGTCCCTGCTCAGAAAGAAGTTGCTTGTAATGCTGATAAAACTAAAGAAGAAAGACATTTAGCCCTGTTCATTTGTTGAACGCAGTGAACAATCTAATCTTCTTTCTCTCAAGATTGTTTAGAATATTGCCAATTACATGGCATTTCAAGTGAAAAGCACCTTTGTAATATTCTGAATCAGCCAATTTTATCAGAAGTATGTTGTTTCTATCCTGTCATTGTGTTCTGTCATTGTGTGCTCAACATTTGTATAAAGAATGCAATTCAAACATTTAATATGCTCCATGTCAATAATATAGTGGGTCTGGGAGACAGGTATCCTAAAATGGTTTGTTTGCTTAATAGACGATGGATATCAATGCAGGTGAGTAAAAAATCTCAATGCTCTTTAAAGGTGAATCAATCTAAACGTTCTCACTTTATATCTTCTCATGTGGGACCTTCCATAGGACGGATTTGCAGTATACATGCTCTTCTTCTTTCCCCCTGCATCCCAGTTGGCTGATAGTTACAGAAAAGAAAAAACAAATATGTCAACTGAAAGAAGACTGCAATAAAGGACACATGAAAGCCATTTCCCAACTTGTGTATGAAGTATATCAGGCATCATTCAATTGTATTTGTAATAGCTTGGCACACTGTAAAACATTACTCCAAAAGGATTGGCCTGGTAGACATTTGTGTAAGAAATTTTAGATATATTTTACTACTGTGTACATGATGATACTGTTTTCTATACCTTTAAATAAAAGTGCATTAGTTGAAAACAGATATTAGATATGTCTAAACAGTCAATGAAATTGAAATAGGCAAATTGGCTAATTGAAAGTACACGCTTAAATAACTTAAAAATCAAAACAGTCATCTTGAACTCCAAAGAAATGAACACATTTGCCTTTGGTGAACTAAAACTCGCACTTGACTTTGTACTACTATCACTGACTTTGCTGATAGCTACTTTATTGCGGGAAAATATACTTTCTGAGACGTGTGGTTGTCTTACCTAGCTATCTTAAGATGAATGCACTAGCTATAAGTTGCTCTGGGTAAGAGTGTCTGCTAAATTACAAAAATATAATGTAAATGAACATTGCACCTACCACTACACTTGATCCCTTTACGTTTCTCCACACTGTACACAAACACAACAGTGCTCTTTAGAACCAAAATCACCTCAGCTACAGTAAATGTTACAAAACAAAATGTGAATGCGTATCCTCCACAGCTTATGAAACCTGTCCAGAAAGACCCATCTTTCATACTGAAATACATTTATTTGTTGTCATCTAAGCGTTTTCCTCAGTGTTCCTGCTTTGGTTAATACTTCATCTCCAAGCAGCTCCAGATGGGCAAAAACAAAACACAGGGAGACATTTTGTCATCCTTCACAACTGCCTCCCCAGAACAAACGGCATCCATGCATCCATGCCCCAGTTGTCTGTTATCATCAGATGGGAAACAAATTCAGAAAACAGGCAACTACTTCCCAGCTTAATGTTTGGGTGGAAACAATAGCCCCTTAAAGACTGATGCTGCTTTGTTGATAGCATTTCCCTGGAACAAACAGTATCTGACAGATTCAAGTTACCCCCTCAGGCTTGCCGTTAGGGGACACGACAAACAAGGCTTCTGGATCAGACTTTATAAGACACGTCAAGATCTCATCAAAATGCTCTGCCTGCATTTGTCATACAGCTACACCGGATCATATTCACCTCTCAGTATGGTTATCACTCAGTACAACATTCCAAATTCCCTTAGAGAAATTAGTTCTAAAATTTTTGGAGCCGAATCATCTCTTTGCGAGCACTATGTCTCCTGCAGCCCTCATCGTCAGGATAAAACTCTAATCAAATAAATGCTATTTGTCACTTGCTTTATAAACAACAGGTGTAGACTAACAGTGAAATGCTTACTTATGGGCCCTTCCCAACAATACATAGAGAAAGAAAATAGAGAAATAATAGAAAAGTAAAACACGTAATAATAAATACTCAAAGACTAATGATAACTTTGCTATGTACAGTGTATTTGGAAAGTATTCACACCCCTAGACATTTTCCACATTTTGTTACCATACATCCGTATTCTAAAATTGATTAAATGTTTTTTTCCTCTTCAATCTACACACAATACCCCATAATTACAAAGCAAAAATTATTGAACAGCATTCAATGAACAGCATTCTCGCATAGGTGTTCCTCTTGTCAAGGTGGGAAAGGGCAGTGTGTATGATGGACGTTAGTGGGTGTTTCAGAGGGTCCGTGTTCTACAGAAAACGGACAGAGAAGGCTTAGTGCTTTGACAACTCTGTCTCCAAGGTCCTCGGGTTTTCGACTACTTTAACCCTGTGATCCTGAAAAGCAGCCGCTGCTCCCTGACAGTTTCAACATCGAACAGGAAGCGTTTACCACAGATATTGATTTATTCTCATCCCTCCCACCCCCGTCTTTGTTTAATCATATCAGATTTGGAGGTTGGTTCAGCATTGATCAAATTGATTGCCCAAGATAAGACTGCCAATTGCTGTCTAAGGGTTGTTTTTGAGACTGTATGTAGAGCGCTTGAATTTTATTTGACATGACAAAATCGATGTGTTTTAGAGAATGCATCAAGGGTAAATTTGAAAAACTTTGATCGGTGCCGATGTCGTTTGTAGTCTGTTTGCCGTGATGGACCACTTTAAGAGAATTCCCATTATTCTATTCTAGCCGCCTTCTTTCTTCCAAAATTCACTTTGCAAATTAGATTTTTATACGACCCTCTATTTTCACTATATGCAATTAGCTACTACATCACTGCAGATAAACTGCTCTGTCTAGAAATAATAACAAACATACTATGGCATTTCTGTCTGCATATTGCATTGATATGGAACAAGAAATCATACTGTAAATTGATAGTCCATTTCATGGAAAATCATGGTCATTTTTTACGATTATTTGTACAGTAGAATAGATTATATATTATATAATATTAGGTGTACTTTCTGTCTCTGTCCTAGTATAGTCACATATTGTGAAGATTGAAATAAAATAAAGTCTGTCCATTGTTTCTGTTCCATGCTTCTATGGGAAAGGTCCACTGGGCGAGCTTTCCCTCAGCCTTCTGTTGGTGGTGTAACTATATCTGAAAGTATCATTAAGCCTTTACACCCGTACTCTGGCTGTTTAAAGCCTACCATGATCCTGCAGAGATAAAGAGTTAGAGAAGAGAGTTGTATTTGTTATCCGGGAAGAGTCCTAGGGATTTACTCTACCTTTCTATATTCTCTCCATCCAGAGATGTACTCCTAAGAGTGCAGATGTCACAGGATATCGTCTTGACTTTTTATTTTTGATGCAGATCGCTCAGGGCGGCTTATGACTGTCAAATCCTTGCTGACAGTTAAGTGATAATTGCAGTGGAAAGCTTTGCCCAAGACACTTGGTATTGAATGAGAATTGCACTAGCTATTGACGAGAGAGATGGGAAATCCTATTTAACAATGAAAGGCTAGTGAGGTAGCGTGAGAAATCATACCCCCCCACACACACACATTCAACCACATGTTGCTGAGGGATAGTGCTTTGCATTCTGGAAGAATAGCCTATTGCATATTGAAAAATAAAGCACAATTGAGCCACCATTTAATAATTTTCGGTCACGGTTGACATTGCAACCGTTGTGTTGTTGAATTTGAATTCGTTGGTAGAATCTTTCAATATGGCAGATCATCTCTTGAACTCCCACCCATGCATATTACGGCTATATCCTATAAATTGCATTGCATGCCTCTTATTATGCACTGCATGGATACTCTCATTGAAGACCTGCAGTCAATCTGTCATGAATTAAAGGTGCTCATGTCAGTTTTATGGACTGAATATGAAGTTGCCCAGATGTAATTTCAAGCACTGCATCTACCCTAATATGATTATTTATCCTTCAGTTCCGGTATGTTTCAGGCCAGGGGGATTTTCCTGTCGTAAATCACCAAAGAGATGCAGCACTTTAATAATTCACTCACCCAAGATGGGCTGTGTATTTGCAAAGGGGTGTAATGGCATGCTTGCATGCCCTTGTGTTTAGGTAGAGGTTCAATCTATACCATATATCACATATACAGCCCCTGGCACAGAGGAGCTAAACAGCTTTCACACGACCCACACACGTTATTGTGAGCTGAGGTGTGTCATTTATGTTAGATTGATACATGCCGTAGGTTGGAGCTGATTTGATTTTGGCTTTGTCTTCAAATCTGTATCACACTTTGAGCTACAGATTCCATGTTGTAAGGTGGTTGTGTGAGTGATAGGACAATTATATAGTGAAAAATAGAGCCTGACTAGTCTTGATTGGTCCTATATTATGAGGTGATAATGGGCTATGAATTTAGGCAATCTGTCAGAAAAATAATAAAAAATAAAGTAATTGATTCAGTTTTAGCTCAAGTTTTCTATGACAGATGTATGTGAGGTTATCTGAAATATGGTGTTTCTCTTGAAACTTTGCATGCCTTGTGCAGTCTGAAGGCACACAAAGAGTTACTCAGCTAGAACCATCCACTCCTTCCTGTAGGAAGATCTATAAAGTCTGTGTCCTGCCAAGAATCATGTACAAACAGTACCACAATACCTGTCAAATAGTCTGACGGAGGGTGTTGAAATGAAAGTCAGATTTTTTAAATATATTTTTTTCCTGTTGTTTTTGTGTTGCCTTGAATGGTGTATGTTTTTGACTGGATGTTAAAATGAGCAGACATTTTGTGCCAGAGGCAGCCTCAGCCTAGCATAACAAGGCTTTGTTCTTCTGAAAGGAAAATCATGGGTAGCACCTATTCGGATTCCATTCTCTCATTCTCTATGCACTGCCTGTCAGCATTGACTTCTGGCTGCTGTATGAGTCTACCATGCCTATACCCACTCATTGGCAGTGTAGGCACACCTCTCTCTGCTGCTGTTTCTACACGGATCTCTCACAGCCAATACCCCATTTTACAAAAGAACACATTGAAAATATAAATAAATTAGTAATGATATAGACGAGTCTATTCCAAACAAACAAAAATTGGTTCTGTGAAAGTTCCCAGAACATTTGTTAGGTCGTGGCAAATGTTCTCATGACACAAAAACTGTCCACATTTAATCTGTTCTTTAGAGGTTCCAAGAATACTCCATTAGGTTGTGGGAACGGTCTGGTGAGAACAATGTGGGGACATCACAAAAGATATGTTCCCAAACACAAAAACGGTCCAGTTGTGTGGATGATAATACAATGTTTCTTTTAATTAAGATGCAAAACATATTCACAGCCGATTTGCCAACTTCTGTCTGTAGCGTCCGAACCGTTTGAGCTACAGTCTGTGCAAAGGCAAGACTCTCACGAATATGTACATATCAGTTGTTTTGCTCTAGGGCGCCCACAGGCCTCACAAGACTTGTCTGAAGGTCCCCCTGTACCAGTAAAAAATAGGAATGGAAGTATAGTATGGAGAAGTTTAATACCAAAAATATGGGGTTAAATACATTAACAAAAAACTAACAAATGTTTCCTGATCTTTCTCATATCGCTCAGATATAGGAGAGTCATTTCTTGGGACTATCTGTTATTCGATGCGTTTGTATGGGCGAATACAGTATGAACCAAAATAATGAATCAACATTTTTTGTTTTATATACTTCAATGGGTCTTAAAATGCCAAATCAAATAGCTAAATGATCCTTGGTATGATCTTCTTAATACAATTCCTTATACAGGGCATTCAGAAAGCATTCAGAACCCTTGACTTTTTCCAAATGTTATATTTTTCCCTCATCAATCTACACTCAATACCTCATAATGACAAAGCAAAAACAGGTTTTTAGACATTTTTGCAAACGTATAAAAAATAAGAAACTGAAATATCACATTTACATAAGTATTCAGACCCTTTACTCAGTACTTTGTTGAAGCACCTTTGGCAGTGATTACAGCCTTGAGTCGTCTTGGGTATGACGCTACAAGATTGTCACACCTGTATTTGGGGAGTTTCTCCCAGTCGTCTCTGCAGATCCTCTCAAGATCTATCAGGTTAGATGGGGAGCATTGGTGCACAGCTTTTTTCAGGTCTCTCCAGAGATATCGATCGGGTCCAAGTTCAGGCTCTGGCTGGTCCACTCAAGGACATTCAGAGTCCCGAAGCCACTCCTGCATTGTCTTTGCTGTGTGCTTAGGGTCATTGTCTTGTTGGAAGGTGAACCTTTGCCCCAGTCTGAAGTCCTGAGCACTCTGGAGCAAGTTCTCATCAAGGATCTCTCTGTACTTTGCTCCGTTCATCTTTCCCTCGATCCTGACTAGTCTCCTTGTCCCTGCTGCTGAAAAATATCCCCATAGCATGATGCTGCCACCACCATGCTTCATCGTAGGGATGGTGCCAGGTGTCCTACAGACATGATGCTTGGCATTGAGGCCAAGGAATTCCATCTTGGTTTCATCAGACCAGAGAATCTTGTTTCTCATGGTCTGAGAGTCTTTAGACAGCTTTTGGCAAACTCCAAGTGTTCCTTTTACTGAGGAGTGGCTTCAGTCTGGCCAAATTACCAAAAAGGCCACATAGGTGGAGCGCTGCAGAGATGGTTGTCCTTCTGGAAGGTTCTCCCATCACCACAGAGGAACTCTGGAGCTGTCTCAGAGTGACCATCGTGTTCTTGGTCACCACCCTGACCAAGGCCCTTCTCCCCCGATTGCACAGTTTGGCCGGGAGGCCAGCTCTAAGATGAGTCTTGGTGGTTCCAAACTGATTCCATTTAAGAATGATGGTGGCCACTGTGTTCTTGGGGACCTTCAATGCTGCAGAAATGTTTTGGTACCCTTCCCCAGATCTGTGCCTTGACACAATCCTGTCTCTGAGCTCTAGGGACAATTAATTTGACCTCATGGCTTGGTTTTTGCTCTGACATGCACTGTCAACTGTGGGACCTTATTTATATAGACAGATGTTTGCCTTTCCAAATCATGTCCAGTCAATTGAATTTACCACAGGTGGACTCCAATCAAGTTGTAGAAACATCTCAAGGATGATCAATGGAAACAGGATGCACCTGAGCTCAATTTCGAGTCTCAGTGTCTGAATACTTATGTAAAAATGTATTTCTGTTTTTTATTTTTAATAGATTTGCAAACATTTCTAAAAACCTGTTTTCACTTTGTCATTATGGGCTATTGTGTGTAGATTGATGTGGAAATGTTTTTTTCTCATCAATTTTAGAATAAGGCTGTAACATAGCAAAATGTGGAAAAGTTCAGCGGTCTGAATACTTTTCGAAGGCACTGTAGCTTAGTAGAATCCCCCTTCCCCCGGCTTAGACAAGGCTTAGACTCTGATGGGTTAAAGGTTCTTAGAATGTTTAATAAGGTTGTGGTAACATTGTGGAGATATGACAATATACAGTGGGGAGAACAAGTATTTGATACACTGCCGATTTTGCAGGTTTTCCTACTTACAAAGCATGTAGAGGTCTGTCATTTTTATCATAGGTACACTTCAACTGTGAGAGACGGAATCTAAAACAAAAATCCAGAAAATCACATTGTATGATTTTTAAGTAATTAATTTGCATTTTATTGCATGACATAAGTATTTGATCACCTACCAACCAGTAAGAATTCCGGCTCTCACAGACCTGTTAGTTTTTCTTTAAGAAGCCCTCCTGTTCTCTACTCATTACCTGTATTAACTGCACCTGTTTGAACTCGTTACCTGTATAAAAGACACCTGTCCACACACTCAATCAAACAGACTCCAACCTCTCCACAATGGCCAAGACCAGAGAGCTGTGTAAGGACATCAGGGATAAATTGTAGACCTGTACAAGGCTGGGATGGGCTACAGGACAATAGCCAAGCAGCTTGGTGAGAAGGCAACAACTGTTGGCACAATTATTAGAAAATGGAAGAAGTTCAAGATGACGGTCAATCACCCTCGGTCTGGGGCTCCATGCAAGATCTCACCTCGTGGGGCATCAATGATCATGAGGAATGTGAGGGATCAGCCCAGAACTACACGGCAGGACCTGGTCAATGACCTGAAGAGAGCTGGGACCACAGTCTCAAAGAAAACCATTAGTAACACACTACGCCGTCATGGATTAAAATCCTGCAGCGCACGCAAGGCCCCCCTGCTCAAGCCAGCGCATGTCCAGGCCCGTCTGAAGTTTGCCAATGACCATCTGGATGATCCAGAGGAGGAATGGGAGAAGGTCATGTGGTCTGATGAGACAAAAATAGAGCTTTTTGCTCTAAACTCCACTCGCCGTGTTTGGAGGAATAGAAGGATGAGTACAACCCCAAGAACACCATCCCAACCGTGAAGCATGGAGGTGGAAACATCATTCTTTGGGGATGCTTTTCTGCAAAGGGGACAGGACGACTGCCCTGTATTGAGGGGAGGATGGATGGGGCCATGTATCGCGAGATCTTGACCAACAACCTCCTTCCCTCAGTAAGAGCATTGAAGATGGGTCGTGGCTGGGTCTTCCAGCATGACAACGACCCGAAACACACAGCCAGGGCAACTAAGGAGTGGCTCCGTAAGAAGCATCTCAAGGTCCTGGAGTGGCCTAGCCAGTCTCCAGACCTGAACCCAATAGAAAATCTTTGGAGGGAGCCGAAAGTCCGTATTGCCCAGCGACAGCCCCGAAACCTGAAGGATCTGGAGAAGGTCTGTATGGAGGAGTGGGCCAAAATCCCTGCTGCAGTGTGTGCAAACCTGGTCAAGAACTACAGGAAACGTATGATCTCTGTAATTGCAAACTAAGGTTTCTGTACCAAATATTCAGTTCTGCTTTTCTGATGTATCAAATACTTATGTCATGCAATAAAATGCAAATTAATTACTTAAAAATCATACAATGTGATTTTCTGGATTTTTGTTTTAGATTCCTTCTCTCACAGTTGAAGTGTACCTATGATAAAAATTACAGACCTCTACATGCTTTGTAAGTAGGAAAACCTGCAAAATTGTCAGTGTATCAAATACTTGTTCTCCCCACTGTATATGTTCCCAATACACCTTGGCTCAAGCAAACAAATGATGTCAGCTGCATTTTCTTTGTACCTACTGTGGTAAACCGTGGGGTGTTGGGTTTGAGCACACAGAGATTGACACAGAGACAGGGAGGTGCTAGTCAGAAAACAAGCCTTTACTGGGCAACATGAAGTAAACGTAACAACAAAATAACTTAGGGTTGGCTCGGTCCTTCTTCTGGGCCTCCTCCTAATTTCAGTTCCATGCCCCGGGAGCTTTGTTCCTGTCTGTAGGCTCCCGCCCTGCCTCTCTTTTTCTCGCACGCGGTGTGCCATGTTGCAAAATGTATGTGGCCTGAACGGCTGGATGGCACTCTCCCCTAATTGCACCTAATTGGTGCCATCAGCATCGGGGTGCCCACCACGGGTAGTCCCAGTAGAGGGAGCTAACGGCGCGGCACGTACCTCCCCTCTATCACCAAGCCCTGGGGTAGATCTCCCGGAATACCACAATACATTAATGGTCACAAAAATGAATTTAATCAAAATCATTCAATGGGTTGCCCCTGTCTATAACATCTGTTTGGCCTTGGTGGTGCTCTTGGATCATAATTCTTTTGCAGAGTGATGGGTGAGCTGTCTGAAAAAGAATACCATTAAATGAGTGTGAATAGATATGTTTAGAAAATCCCAAACACTGACCAAAGAAAGGAGTACGATTATAGGCATGTTAGGGTCTTTTTAGAAGATTGTGATTGGTTCTGGGAATGTTTCCTCATAGAGGAAGCAGGCAATATTATCTGACCCCAGGCTTTGCTGACATCCGCAGCTTCTTCCACATCCCCACCCTGTCTCAGCCCTCCTTCCAGATCTCTTAGGCTCTCTACAGTATCACAAGTCGCCACATTCACTCTAACACAAAACTCCCCCACCCATACACTCTTAGAAAAAAAGGTGCACTCTTGAACCTAAAAAATTTCTTTGGCTGTCCCCATTAGAGAATATATTTTTGGTTCCAGGTAGAACTGCTTTGGGTTTCATGTCAAATCCTATCCACAGAGGGTTCGAAATGGAACCCAAAAGGGTTCTACCTGGAACCAGAAAGGGTTTGGCATGGAACCAAAAAGGATTATCCTATGGGGACAGCCAAAGAACCCTTTATTCTATGAGTGTACCATCCACAGTAAGAAAATGGCCGTCGACACACCAAACCACCAGAGATCACCAACAATTCCCTGCAGTAAACATCTCAAATCAGTCAGTCTGGAGAAAAATAACACCCTCAAGGTTAAAAACTTCTTAGGGATAGACACCAGCAGGTGAAATTGGAGGGCGCGCAATTCAAATAAATAATCGTAATATTAAAACTTCTTATGGCCAACATCCGGTGAAATTGCAGAGCGTGAAATTCAAACTACAGAAATATCAATATTCAAGGCAGGTGCGACACAAAAGTCAGAAATAACAATATAATAAATGCCTTACCTATGAAGATCTTCTTTTTGCAATCCCAAATGTCTCAGTGACACAATGAATGGTCATTTTGTTCGATAAATTCCTTCTTTATATCCCCAAAATGTCCATTTATTTGGCGCGTTTGATTCAGAAATACACTAGTTCCAACTCGCCCGACATGACTGCAAAGTATCTAATAAGTTACCTGTAAACTTGGTCCAAACATTTCAAACAACGTTCCTAATCCAACCTCAGGTATCCTGAAATGTAAATAATAGATAAAACCTAAGACGGGATAATCTGTTTCCAATACCAAAGAAAAATAACACGGCGCACGCACCTGTTCACATGCACCAAAATACTAGAGACCTTCAGAGTGACACGTACAAAGAACAGCACTACTTCTTCATTTCTCAAAAGAAAAACATCTACCAATTTCTAAAGACTATTGACATCTAGTGGAAGCCATAAGAACTTCAATCTGGGCCCTAATAAATCAGGATTCCCATAGAAAAAATGGAAAACACAATGACCTCAACAACAAAAAATTCCCTGGATGGATTGTGCTCGGGATTTTGCCTGCCAAATCAGTTCTGTTATACTCACAGACATTATTATAAGTTTTAGAAACTTCAGAGTGTTTTCTATCCAAATCTACTAATTGTATGCATATCCTAGCTTCTGGGCCTGAGTAACAGGCAGTTTACTTTGGGCACGCTTTTCATCCGGACGTGAAAATACTTCCCCCTACCCAAGAGAGGTTAAACATTCATGAACATACAAGTATCTTATATAATTTAAAAGCTTATATTCTTGTTGATCTAGCTCCGTTGTCCGATTTCAAAAAGACTTTACGGCGAAAGCATACCATGTGATTGTCTGAGGACGGCGCCCCACATCAACATATTTTTCAACCAGCACAGGCTTCATAAAATCACAAATAGCGATTAAATAAATCCCTTACTTTTGAAGATCTTCCTCTGTTTGCAATCCCAAAGGTCCCAGCTACAACATGAATGGTCGTTTTGTTAGATAAAATCCTTCTTTATATCCCAAAAAGTCAGTTTAGTTGGTGCCATCGATTTCAGTAATCCACTCGTTCAACATGCAGACAAAGGAGTCCAAAAAGCTACCGCTAAACTTCATCCAAACAAGTCAAACAACATTGCTATTTAATCCTCAGTTACTCTAAAATGTAAATAAGCTATAATATTTCATCCGAAAAGTAGTATGTTCAATTGGAAAGTAAAATTAGTAAATGCCCTCTCCCTTGCACGCCGAAAGACTGATGTTGCTCCGGTGCTCTTCTCACCAAAACTCCAAATACTTGTTCGTTTAAAAAAAAAACAAGCCTGAAACCTTGAATAAAGCCTGTTGACATCTAGTGGAAGCCATAGGAATTGCAATCTGGGAGACGGATTTACATAGAAACAATATACATTTATATGAGCCTGGGAGCTCAAAAAGAAAAATTCTGGTTGGATTTTCTTTGGATTCTCACCTGCCATATCAATTCTGTTATAGTCTCAGACATTTTATTAACAGTTTTAGATACGTCAAAGTGTTTTCTATCCAATGCTACCAATTAGATGAATATCCTGGCTTCTGGGCCTGAGTAACAGGCAGTTTACTTTGGGCACGTCAGTCAGGCGGAAATTCAGGAAACTAGACCCTATCCCAGAGAGGATTTATTTAAAGTGCCTGTTGTCAATGAGACAAGAGGCCATACTTTTTACAGGACACTACATGTTACATCAAGAGCTCTCCAGCCTGCACGTTCTATTGCTCCCATTCCTCTTCACATTTTTTCTCCCTGTAATCATCATGTGTGGAGGATTATGTTGTTGAGGCCAGTGCAGGTGTCCATCACGGTGGGAATAAGACAGGATCTTCCAGTGAATGAATGGCTCCATTATCCCAAGAGCATACCACTAGAAAAGTGGATTACATATTTTCTTTCTTTCTTTGTGTGGTAACACTTTACTTGACACCCAGCGTCATAACACCTTGTGACACAGTAATAACTATGTCATCATTTGGCATAACAGCTTAAATCACTTGTCATAACCTGTTATAATTAAGCAATAAGGCCTGAGGAGGTGTGGTGTATATATACTACGGCTTAGGGCTGCTCTTACGCCCGACTGAACGCGGAGTGCCTGGATACAGCCCTTAGCCGTGGTATATTGGCCATATATTACAAACCCCTGAGGTGCCATATTGCTATTGTAAACTGGTTAACAATGTAATAAAAAAAATTATGTTTTGTCATACCCGTGGTATACGGTCTGATATACCATGGCATTCGGCCAATCAGAATTCAGGGCTCAAACCACCCAGTTTATGGTCATACCACTGTCAAGACACATATTTAGACCTGTTGTGACATACTGTATATTGTGTCATTTTATGGCTTGTTATGACACCTACATAAGAGTGTAAAAATCTACAAAATCTTCCACGGTAGTTATTTTATGGCTGGTTTTGACACCTACATAAGAGTGGAAAAATCCACAAAACCTACCACGGTTATTATTTTATGGCTGGTTTTGACACCTACATTAGAGTGTCAAAGCCCACAAAAGGGTGTCACTTTACTTGAGGGGACTCTTTTAATTATTTTCTTAACTCTTATTTTTCAGAACTGCATTGTTGGTTAAATTTAAGGGCTTGTAAGTAAGCATTTCACAGTAAGGTCTACACCTGTCGTATACGGCGCATGTGACAAATACAATTTGATTTGATTTGTATTGAGAGGCATCATTGAATTGCAATTCAGCAAGGCCTTGGTTATTATGTAGTCCTGCTGAGTGAGGTTAAAAGTGGACAATCTTTTGTGTGAAGAGCATTTGAAGAGTGGAGAAAGATTATTCTCAAGAAGGGAGGAGAAACGCCTGCACACCATTTACCATTATTCCCTGAATGTTGACTGCACCCATGTCTGTCCATGTCTCTGGAATTGTCTCTCTCTATTTTGAGTAACTTTAATTATTCATATTGATACAACATTAAGGACAGACATTTTTCAATCCCCCATGTTATCTGTGCCCTCTAACAACAATGTCCAGGCAGTCTATGTTTATGACAGTCATTTCATGGATTCAGCTGTAGCTACAATGACAGCCCAGACATATTCCTATTTTTAGTTTCCACCAGACTCCCCTTTCATAGTGCAGTTTTAGTGCACTAAATGAATGTGCTGCTGGATTCTCATGACAGTAGTAACTAATCTGATTAAATCAAACAACATATTTTGAATGGGGGGTGGGGAGGCTGTTTTGGTGCAATTTCCCAGGATGGTCTCACCATGTCTAAGACATCCTGGTTTTCTCTGGCGGAGGCTGGCAGAACTCCCAGCTCCATGTGGAAGGGTTGAGGGGGGCATAGCAGACATATAGGGCACATCTCTGGAGGACTGTCTGACCTCTGTCTCTTGCCATTCATCGTCTATCAGATGGAGAAAGCACTGTGATATGTATAGTCTTCCAGCTCCACTGTTGTCTAAGTCCTTATTCATTTGTCTGTCATCGCTTCCTTTGGCAACAGAATGCACACCACTACCAACCCCTCTTCTCCCACTCCTTACCAAGACAACCACCCCCACCTCCTCCCATCCCTCCCTGTGACTCATTTCATATGATTAAACTTTTAATTAGATGTTTTTGCTTTTAATTACTAGAAGCTTGTGTGCTTCAAGGGATAAAGTATACAGTGCAGCAAGCTGCTGGGGGTGTGGAGCGGAGCATGTTAAGAAACCAAGCCTTGTCATATCCTTTTGACACCAACACTATGAGTGTCAGGGCAATATTGCAGCGATGAGATTGAGTTCAAGTTTATTCTATTAAGTGTTGAAATAAACATTATTTATTTTCCTTGCCCCAGCCGTAACTCCATTGAAAGGCTCATTTTAAATGCGTAAATATTTGATGAAAAGTAAGTCATAAGCTTTGATTAGAGGTATTTGGGCTTAAATAAAACCCAATTCCAGAGCATGGCAATGTTTTCAAAATCGACTGCACATAGTAATTAAACCCAATGAGTGCAATTTGTGTCATCTCACCTCACAGATACGTAGAGAAGAAACCGACAATAAAGAGGTGTTGTTCAGTCTTCAGAGAAACACTCCTATCCTTTCATTCCTCATTCAGTCTCTCATGTGTTGCTGAATATTGTAGTCCTTGGGTAAGTTGTACTTGTCAAAAAAAGAGCCCTCTTCAGAAATGAATCCCTTTGCCAGCAGATCAATGCCACTTTGGAGGTTGAGGAGGTGATGGGGATCATTTGGCGACAGCTGTAATCAAGAAGACATACAGAGTTGTTGCCCCAGTGACGGATCCCCCTTGTTTTGGCAGCCTTATTTCTGAGCTATGGAGCCACTTTTATTCATTCAAAACATTCTGTGTTCATCACAAACCAGGTACATGTCAGAAAGTGTGTGTGCAGTCTGTTTGTGTGGGCGTGTGTGTGTAGTCTGTTTGTGTGTTTGTGTGGGTGGGTAGGTGGGCGTGTGTGTGCAGGTGTTCATATGTGTCTTTTAGAAACACACTGATTGTGAAAGCCAGAACCTCCGGAGTGGCCTGCTCCCCCACACCTAAACTAAACCTGGACCTTCAGCCCAACACCATTTGCTGGGTCACACTCTGCGTACACATCTGTAACGGTTATATTCGATGTTAATTTCTCAGCCTGTAAAAAAACGCGTCTGGATCATCTCTCTGGGCCTAATCATGGAATTTGATATCCAATTGTGTGGTGCCGTTATTCATTCCAGCTACTACATTTTCCCACCACATATTGAAAAGGGAGAGGGCTTCGGAATGCTTAGGGGGAAGACTAGTTGGGGTTGGGGCTTGTGTCGAAGGGGTTGATTCTCATAGACCCAGACCCAAGTCGATGTCACAGTAGAAAATTATAACGTTCGGGGGCAGATGTTTTCCCTCGAAGAAATGATTGCATTTGCAATGTAAAACCAATCTACATGCCTTGTTCTTATTACATGCAGTGTGACCTCGAGAGTGAATCAGATGAAAGCAGTCAAATAACTGTAATGTCAGATAATAATGGGATCACAATGGGGTTTCTTGTACGGCGCCCCGGCCCCGATATGTGTAGCCCAGAGAGGGAGTGTGGCCGACTGGTCGGCCTCCGCTGAGAGATTTGATTGGCTTAGGCAGAGCCATATGAACTCTTCCTCACCTGTGAGACGCTGTAGAATGTAATGAAGCCACTGGCACACAAGGACAATGTGTGTTGGGATGGCACGCAGTAAAAAGATGCACAGGTATTGTGCTTATTCAATGAGTAGGAGGACGACTGAAGATCATGCTTAGGGGCTCCCGAGTGGCGTAGCGGTCTAAGGCACTGCATCTCAGTGCAAGAGGCGTACTACAGTCCCTGGTTTGAATCCAGGCTGTATCACATCCGGGCCTGATTGAAAGTCCCATAGGGCGGTGCACAATTGGCCCAGCGTCGTCTGGGTTTGGCCGGGGTAGGCCGTCATTGTAAATTGATCTTAACTGACTTGCCTGGTTGAATAAAAAAAATATATAATAATACAAATAAATAATGTATTGTCAACCAACAGCAGCTAGTCAATGCATACTAGACAATCCCCACACAGTGGAAATATGTTTTGGGCTTGCACGGAGCATGAAGTTTGTTTGGTTTGTAGACAGTGAAAACAGGTGGTGGTTTAGCTCATAGTTAAATAAATGGATAGCATGCAGTTGAAATACAGTAAATACAGTAAAAATACAGTAAGTACAGTAAATGGTGTGTGTGTTGCCTTTAGGGATTGTGATTTAAAATAAGGGGAATGATAGTGATGATGATGCTGATGATGATGCAGACATACAATCCACACGTCTGACACATGGGCTGTTATTAGCCAGCACGTTCTGTTTTCAAACTAACTGTAGCATGATCTTGTTGTTTCCTTCCTTTTGTCCTCTGAGAGTGCTAGATTTAGATGTGCCACTCTTCCCCTGTGCTCTTATATTAAGCCCACTCTTTCACAAAGTCTTGCAGCTAAAAGAAGAATGTTGAAAGTATTTGATTCACTTCTTTTCAAATGGTAAACTTCCACCAGGCAAGTCTGTGCTTCTTCCTATTTGTTGTTTTTCAGTTGGAATTTATTCAGATGTTTCATTTTTTTTATTTCTCCACTACTTTTCTGAAATGAAGGTATTGTATATCCCAAATCCCAAGTTGACCATTTATCATTTGGCAGTTGGTCTTGATTTATGTGTGCCTGTGTTTGCCTTTATGTCATTTTTGTGTGTATTTTAAATCTGTTGAGAGGAGGCAAGTAAGTACATTCAGCACATTTCTTGGCTACATACTGTCAACATACTATCACTGCTTATTGTGAAACAGACACATATTACTTATTTAAAATTAGGGACTGGCACACAAAACGTTTTTTTCGTGTTAATTACACTATTTTCATCACAACGCTTTTCGTGTGTATTACACCACTTTTTTTCCTCATAACGTATTTGTGTACATTACACAAATTCCAATATGTTGTCGCTAATGTTCGGAGGCTAGCTAGGTGGCTAACAGTAGCTAGGCTATCTAGGTTGCTAACGTTAGCTAGGCTAGAAATTAAGGTTAGGGTTAGGGTTAGGGGTTAAGGTTAGGTTTAGGTTTAGGGTTTAAACTGGGTGCACACTACACGACTTTCAAAATCCTAACATAGCTGATCCTCTCATATTAAACGACTGTCTTTCCTGTAGTTTTTTGTCTCGCCAACGTAGTGGTGCGCACACTACACAATGTGGCACAGACGGGGTGGGGTGTCACACACTACAAGATTATTCACTTGGTCGTGAGTATTCTCGATACCACCACACTGTCTCGCAAAAACAATGATGTGATTAGATTGTTAACATAGCTAGAACAAAGCAGCCTAAAATATTTTTTGGTGAGACATTCACACCTGCCATATAGAGTTGAAATATTTAGCCAACGTTTTGAATTGAATAACATTGCTGTTAACTTCAGAGCTGTAACGATTGGGCACTTTGGCTATGGTTAAAAACAAAGTAGAATCACATAATAGTAGTAGTCATCGATCCTGCTCGAGAGTCTACACATGCTGTGTGATGTGAAACAATGTCATCATCTCACTGGCTTCTTCTCTGGCGAGCTCTCATTGGCAATTGCTGATCACCTTTCTCAAAACTTGTCATTGCACATCACTCGCTACAAGACCATTACAGATTTTATGCTGATAAAATCAAACATGTTTAAAAATATTGGGACGTCTGGGAATGCTTAAAGATGGGATCAGTAGCCCTCAGATTGATGCTCTGACCGGCTCACAGTAAATGGGCGTTAGTGACGGCCACGCACCCCAAGTAGGCAACGACATGGGGATTTTGTCTCTGATCTCAAAAACTTGTCTGGGACAGCTAAATCGGGGAAGAAATCATGTAGTGTACACCCGGCTTTAGGAGTTAAGTTTAAGGTTAGGTAACATGCTAGCTAAGTAGTAAAAGTGTTTAAGGTTAGGGTTAAGGTTAGGAGTTATGTTAAAGGGTTAAGGTTAGGGTTAGGTTTAAGGGAAGGGTTTAGTTAACATTCTAAGTAGTTGCAAGGTAGCTAAAAGGTAGTAAGTAGTTGCAAATATGCTAATTAGCTAAATTAGTTGCTAATTTGTCCGTGATGAGATTCGAACATGCAACCTTTTTGGTTGCTAGACGTTCATAATAACCTGTGATACTGGGTCGATACTGTTGCCTTTTTTCACTCAACTATCAGGAGAGTAAACTACATATTAGCTAGATTAGTTCCCATTCAGTACAGGTCAAACAGTTTTTAATACAGTTTTAGCATGGATCAGGATGAAACGTTCAATACACAAATACAACAAGACCTACTGTGACTGAAGAGCAGCTAACACCTTTGTTATGGTACATTATTCATATGCACATAATGTTAGCCATCCTGAAGCAAACAAGGTTTGTTTGCCTACTCTCTACCCTCAGCCCCAGCCCTACCTAATCTTTCATCCTCGGTGACTGCTCTGCCATAGACACTTCAGCAAGAAAGATATCAGTTAATATGATATCTGATTTCATTCCAGTGTGTTGCACATGAAAAGGGGAGCAAACTGATCATTTGTGCCACTGTTTCTGACTCGTGAGATGAATGGAGCCAAGACGCGGCCATTGTGCCGTGAAACGCAAGGATGTAATCATCCTCTCCAAACGCTACAGGATGCGATTTTATGTTGGGTATTGGACTCGGATGTCTCTTTCATTTTTATCGCCTGTGCCTGAGATTTAGATTTTCTTTCTCGCATCAGCGATTCAACACTTTAGATGTTTTTTGTTTGAATCTGGCCTGCATATGAAATCAATATGTGCCAACTCTTGTTTCATAATGGTCCAGGTCTTCATAGAAGTATATTTGGTATAGTTGATTGCTTCATAGAAGTATATTTGGTATAGTCGATTGCTTCATAGAAGTATATTTGGTATAGTTGATTGCAATGCTTCGCTTGACTTTCATTTAGATTCAACACTGCTGTTTGATTTTACGAATTATATCTGCCATGGTGCAATAGAATATAATATAATAGAGATCATTTTGTATTTCTTCATGTCAGTATTCAAAACATGTCTGGCTGTAAAGTGATTTGAATCAAAGGGTGAGTCAAGGGAGCATCAACAACAATTGATCCAAAATGTTATTTTTTGATTGCTTATATGAAAGTCATTTTAAGCAAAACATTAACATACTTCATGAATCCTATGTTCCTGGTTTTGGTCTCTGTCATGTGAGTCTGTTACACACTTGTGGAGAAAAGAGTACCTACTGCATATCCTATCTCAAGTTTCTCTTTTTTTTCAATCCAATATCTATTTCAGATGGTCTAACAGATGGTGTTCCTATTTTCCCTCGATCTCTCCTTAATTGTTGGCTCCTGTTTCTCAGAGAACTGTTTCCCAGGTAGTGTTGTCAGAACACTGTTATTGATCCAATGACCCGAGTCTGAGGGAAAAATGTCATTCAGCCTTTGGACATTTGCTCTAAAAGTCCTTTCATCTGTCATCAACACGTCTCGCTTTAGTAACAAAGCTTGATTACTTTTCAGTGTGAAATTGCACTGAGATGTGGATTGTGAGAGATTCTGTGAAATATGCTTCATGACCTATAACTCAGCTGAAATGTATCATTTTTGTTCCATGACAAAACTTCCCCTTGCACTTAAGTTATGAGAGGTATGAACGTGGTACTTTTCTTTTTTTTGTTACTTCAAGGCCAGAATACTGAGTCTGCTTTCAATCCCCTTTCCTTGCTATTCAATAGGGACTTCATAATGGACTTGTAAATGGTTTGTAGATACTTTATAGACTTATGTTATCTCACTCTCTTGTTCTTTCTCTATTTCTCTCTCTCTCTCTTTGTTTGTGGACCATATCTGCTGTGTTTTCTGTTCTTTGCAGAGTTTTCTCTATTCTCTCTGAACAATGCATGTTTTTCACTCATACAGAGTTCAGTTGAATGAAAGCAGGCATACTCAATTCTATCTCATCAGTTTGTACTCTATCCATAACACAGCTGTTTTTGAAAGTTCTGCTGCTTTTTATTTGAGTTTTAGTTTGTATAAGTGTTGGTCGTTGATTTTTCATATAGCTCTCAAACCTTTTGCAACTAAGAGAGTGTTTCCACACTGTTATTATTTCAAATACTACACCCTCACAGTACACACACACGCACCAACACATGCATGCACCACACACAAATCTACAGAAACAGCCTGTCAGGTACAAATGGGATTTCACACTCAACCACACATGCACACACAATCACAATACTCTCTGCTGTTACTATTTATTGTATTATATTTATCCTTCTGCAGTCACTTTAACCTGATTATGACTCGATTCGGTCCTATGAAATTTGAAATTGTGTTTTTTATGTTGGATAAAAGTAGAGACTCAGAGCCCAAAAAACTTGCACTACCGGTCAAAAGTTTTAGAAGACCTACTTATTCAAGGATTTTTCATTATTTTTACTATATTCTACATTGTAGAATAGTAGTGAAGACATCAAAACTATGAAATAACACATATGGAATCATGTACTAACCAGCTGGGCGTGAAAACCTGACGATCCGGCTGAGACCTGACGTGGGATGGGCGCCTTCCGAGCCAACCGGGGCAAGAAACCTCTCGAGGCACCCCCGGTTGGCTCGGTGTTGGGCCCCGAACTTGACGTCACCACCAACCAGAACGTCAGCACTCCCTGATGCTTCGTATGATGGCTTCTGCATTCTGTAAGGACCGACACCGGAGATGAGAAGCAGGTACGGGGAGTTGAACATTTAACCCTCCTGTTGTGTTCGTTTCAAGTTAATACATTTTGTGTTCCCGGTCCAAAATGACCACCCCATTATAGCAGATTATAAATCCATAATAAGCCATATATTATCACCTATTGTTGTGTTAGGTGTTTTTATCAACTTAAGTTCTTGTGAAAATTACAAGTTCTGAACTTCCATTTGCTATTTATGACCTGTAGGCTTCTTTGACCTGAGCTCATACAACTCGTTTGAGTAAAAAAAGCATAATGTATGGATTATTTTGACTATAACAAATACTCAGATGAAACATATTGTGCTATTTATCAAAGTTTAACAAGGACACTCTCTTCCTCACCATTGTCATGATCAAAGATATGATCAAGAGCCTCACATACAGTATATTGTTTGGTCATTGTGCTGTCACAGAATGAATTGTGAGCAAGGCCTCAAAAAAGCTTTATATACCAGTGCTGCGAGAAAAGTTATATATATTATTGAAACAATATTGCGATTGTTTGTGAGAATGCCAACAGGTGTGGTTCCCGTGAGGGAAAGATTCCATTGGGGAATGGTTCCTGTGGGAGTTGCCATGGAAGCCAAGAAGTGAGGTGTGTGTGCTCAAACACACATGCATGTGGGGGTCTGGGAGAGGAAGAGCGTCCATCTGATGAATGGGCATGTGCCTGAACTAATTATACACTGATTGTAGTCTCACCCATTCATTTCTAATGACCGACCTTTTCTGTCCGGGAACACCACAGGTGTACAAAAGTTAAATAAAACACCCAAAATTCAATGAAAATCATAAACATTTATTTTGTGTGTTCAGATGCCCTGTGTGGACAAAGTCATGGAAATGTATGACAATCAGATTAAATGAACTACATTTTTCAGAGAGAAAACGTGTAAATGGGGCCAATTCGACCGGAACACAACAGGAGGGATAATGCGGAACAGACAGGTAACAGGACAGAAACAGCGTCAGCACACGGGTATACAAAGACATAAGAACATTAATGCAGAAGCAGGGAATACAGCTGGGAACCAGTCAGATTTTGAGAAGATAATGACAGAGGTGATTGAGTCCAGGTGAGTCCAATAATCGCTGATGCGCGTGACGAGGGGAAAGCAGGTGTGCGTAATGATGGTAGGAGTGCGCAATGCTGGGGAGCCTAGCGCCCTCGAGCAGCAGGAGGGAAGAGCTGGAGCAGGCGTGACATAAGCGCTATGATGAAACTGGCTCTCATGAGGACCGCCACTGGAATGGAAGATCCAGTGTTACCTATAGTGCAGAGGATAAGTTCATTTGAGTTACCAACCTCAAAAATTGCAGCCCAAATAAATGCTTCACAGAGTTCAAGTAACAGACACATCTCAACATCAACTGTTCAGAGGAGACTGCGTGAATCAGGCCTTCATGGTCGAATTGCTGCAAAGAAACCACAACTAAAGGACACCAATAAGAAGAAGAGACTTGCTTGGGCCAAGAAACACGAGCAATGGACATTTGACCAGTGGAAATTTGTCGTTTGGTCTGGAGTCCAAATTTGAGATTTTTGTTCCAACCATTGTCTTTGTGAGACGCGATGTGGGTGAACCGATAATCTCTGCATGTGTATTTCCCACCTTAAAGCATGGAGGAGAAGGTTATATGGTGTGGGTTGCTTTGCTGGTGACACTGTCAGTGATTTATTTAGAATTCAAGGCACACTTAACCAGCATGGTTACCACAGCATTCTGCAGCAATACCCCATCCCATCTGGTTTGTGCTTAGTGGGACTATCATTTGTTTTTCAACAATACATTGATCCAACACACCTAAATGCTGTGTAAGGGCTATTTTACCAAGAAGGACAGTGATGGTGTGCTGCATCAGATGACGTGGCCTCCACAAACCCCCGACCTCAACCAAATTGAGATGGTTTGGGATGAGTTGGACCGCAGAGTGAAGGAAAAGCAGCCAACAAGTGCTCAGCATATGGGAACTCCTTCAAGACTGTAGGAAAAGCATTCCTGGTGAAGCTGGTTGAGAGAATGCCAAGTGTGCAAAGCTGTCATAAAGGCAAATGGTGGCTATTTGAGGAATATCAAATATATTTTGATTTGTTTAACTCTTTTTTCCATATGTGTTATTTCATAGTTTTGATGTCTTCACTATTATTATACAACATAGAAAATAGTAAAAAGAAAGAAAAACTCTTGAATGAGTAGGTGTTCTAAAACTTTTGACTGGTAATGTATATCATACACTACAGTTGAGAACAATGGGAAAGTCATTCTGCTTTGAAAGTTGATAAACTTGTAACCTCTCTTTGGAGACCTACTGAAGAGCTCTTCTTTGTCTACGCCCATTCAGCATCGTTCAGATGCTCTTAAGCCTCAGCCCCACACATATCTTTAATAATTAGGAATAGAGTCTAGTTTCCTGAATTTCTGCCTGACTGACGTGCCCAAAGTAAACTGCCTTGTACTCAGGCCCAGAATATGCATATAATTGGTAGCATTGGATAGAAAACACTTAGAAGTTTCTAAAACTGTTAAAACACTTTCTGAGACTATAACAGAATTGATATGGCAGATTTTACTTTATTTTGAAAAGCTATGGGTCCATTGTAATTCCCAGCTCCCAGATTGTAATTCCTATGGCTTCCACTAGATGTCAACTGTCTTTATTCAAAGTTTCAGGCTTGTTTTTTGAAAAACGAGCAAGAATTTGGAGTTTTGGTGAAGAGAGCACCGGAACAATATCAGTCTTTAGGCGTGCGTGGAAGAGGGTGCGAGCTTACTAATTTTACTTTCTGATTGAACATACTACTTTCCGTATAAAAAATTATAGTTTATTTACATTTTAGGATACCTGAGGATTGAATAGAAGCATCGTTTGACTTGTTTGGACGAAGTTTAGCGGTAGCTTTTTGGACTCCTTTATCTGCATGTTGAATGAGTGGATTACTGAAATCGATGGTGCCAACTAAACAGACTTTTTGGGATATAAAGAAGGATTTTATCTAACAAAACAACCATTCATGTTGTAGCTGGGACCCTTGGGATTGTAAACAGAGGAAGATTCTCAAAAGTAAGTGATTTAATGAAGCCTGTGCTGGTTGAAAAATATGTTGATGTGGGGTGCTGTCCTCAGACAATCACATGTTATGCTTTCACTGTAAAGCCTATTGTAAATCGGACAACGCAATTAGATTAACAAGAATTTAAGCTTTTAAATGATATAAGATACTTGTATGTTCATGAATGTTCAATATTCCGATTATTTTTTTGAATTGCGCGCCCTGCCCTCCAAATTCACTGGATGTTGTTGACATCCCTAACAAGGATTCACATGAGGCCATGTACTAGACATCAAAGACTAATGGCTGGATTATGCTACGTCTATCAACAGATGCCGTAGTGACATCAGGAACATTCTATTGTCGTCTGACATCAAATTTGGCGTTGTTGTTATGAAAAAGTATAAACACAAAACTACAGACTGCATGACATCAGCAGTCTTGTGGTCCAAAATAGCATAACTAGTGTATTTTAACACCAATAAACCCACCGTTTAAAAATTAATTTAGTATATATGTCAATCTAGCAAACCAGGCAACTAAAAGGAACTTTCTAAACAATGTTTTGGTTCGTTTCTAGCTTGTTAGCTAACTAATGTTAAGTTAGCTTGCTAGCCAGTTCAAATAATGACTGTTCATATAGCTGACAACGCCTTCACTTTCACAACTCTATCATTATTCATAAGTTAATGGCAAGCGAATTACAGAAAATAGCTTGACGAAATAAAAGCAAGACATTCTACTGGAGAATTTTTGTATGTTCTTCGCATTACCGTCTCTGGTAAACACATGCTATATCAAATAAAATCAGAAGGTGTAGTGAAATGGTTTATTGCATAGTGGAATCTTTTGTTTAGAGAGCTAGCTAAACCATAATCTTTTCCCATAATCTTTTCCTGCCCATCCATTATCTCAGCCAAACATGGCTAGTGGGAAGGTTCCTGCTTTTTCTGTGGCTAAACCAACTAAGCTTGACATTTTTACAGTTGGCATACAGGTTTGTTATTAAGGCACATGAAAGTTCACATTTTCCAGAAGGCATTTCTGCCAAAAAACGCATTTTGATTTAAGAATAGTTTATGTTCAAATGCCTTATCTTGTTGAACAAATTGTACAAAACTCCCTAATAAACCATCACATATGAGTTAATTTGACTCGCCTCAAGGCAATGGCAGCAAAAACAGAAAGTACAATTTGAAATAACATAATAATTGCCCAGTTATTTTTCTATCTCCCTGTCTGTCAATAATGCTATCTCTCTGACTTTGTTCCCTTACCTCTCTCGCAGTCTGTGGTTTCCTTAACCAGTCTGCCTCTCAGATTTGATGGTGTGTCTGCTGCGGCCCGAGGTGGCTGACCTCTTTATAACCACCAGAGAGTGGCTAACTAGGTAGAGAAACACTTCCAGGCCTCCTCCCTCACCATCGCCATACAGGTAATACTGCAGTCTGTAGCTGACATTTACAGCATAAGGTCTGAATTTAATTTCAGATCTACATCCATTTGTAATCTTGCTTCCGTTGCTCATTTCTGGTCCATATCGGACAAAATAAGAATAAAAAGTTAATTACTATTCAAGTACTACATTATTTTGAAAAATGTGAGCCATATATCCTTAATGTTCTATTGGGTGTGTTAGAGAAAGAGAGAGAAAATGTGTAAATAATTAATGACTGAGTGACTATGTGAATAACCAATTGAATTGAAGTGAGTCAGCGCCTGTGTGATTGGGTTAGTGAAAGAAAGTAAAACAACACAACCACAGAGGCTTAGAGAGAACAGGACTACATCAACCTCACACTTATTCAGCCTGTAGATCTGCATTGGAATAAGAGGCATTACTCAGGCTAGTTGCATCGAGAGCCAACAGAAGATCCCCACCTACTGGAACAATACAAGAACAGGTACTCCTTGGAATCCCAGGCAGGGTCTGACAGGCAGGCAGCTTATCATTTCACAGGCTCTGTCATGCTGCATAACCTGTGATATATATGGTAATGTTCAAATGGCACCTAGCTCGCTTGGCGGCCCGACACAGAAAATAATTTCATGTGTTCGAAAAAAGCTGGGAATAATCTCATAATATCATTTTCTTTGACTTGAGGGGCTAGATTTAAATAGTCCGGCCACTGCTGCTACTCGCTGTTTATTGTCTATGCATAGTCACTTTACAAATTACCTCGACTAACCTGTACCCCCGCATATTGACTCGGTACCCCCTGTATATAGCCTCATTATTGTTCTGTAATTTTCTTGTGTAACCTTTTTACTTTAGTTTATTTAGTAAATATTTTCTTAACTCTATTTCTTGAACTGCATTGTTGGTTAAGGGCTTGTAAGTAAGCATTTCACGGTAAGGTCTACACTTGTTTTACTCGCCGCATGTGACAAATACAATTTGATTTGATTTTAATTAGAGAAGTGATGATGTGAGATTAGTTGTGACCTAAAGTCCTAAAATTGAGGCACTGTATCAAGCAACGCTCTCCGCAGGAGGGCTGAAGTTCTCTGCAATATGTGCCACACGAGTGACAAACAAAATCACACAACACCAACCTGAGAAAGGAGATATGTTCAAATTCATAATTTCATAGACTTACATATCGTCACCAAATACATTTTTTCCATACAGATAATCCTTTGAGGTCTCATTGCTCTTAGTGATACATTTGTATCCTCAATTCCCGATGCCTACTGTGGAAAATGAATTATATATATATGGGTCCTGTAATGTGCTCTAATTTAACTGTCTTGTAAATGCATGGGTGATGATGCTGTTAACTGAATCTACCAACTTTCCAAAGAGAAACATTTTACACACACAGCTTTCATGTGACAGAGGAGACACTAAAGTGTGAATAGGGCCCAATGCCGAAGGACAGGAACAAAACAAAAGAAACAAATGAGAAACCTTTGAGATACAAGTGAGGATGAGGATGTGCCGCCACGATAAATCTGAAATTAAAATCCTGTTAAATTATTAACGCAGGTA
This sequence comes from Salvelinus alpinus, assembly GCF_045679555.1. Classification (NCBI taxonomy): domain Eukaryota; kingdom Metazoa; phylum Chordata; class Actinopteri; order Salmoniformes; family Salmonidae; genus Salvelinus; species Salvelinus alpinus. Next base: position 19,981,240 of record NC_092097.1, read on the forward strand.
TTCCTGAATTCCCAAATGTTCCTAATTATCTCGCTCTGTTCCCACCAGGATGGTCCTGAAACCGGACAAACCGTGAAGGTGAGGACTTAATAATGCACTCCCTTTAAATGTATCATGTGGCCTCTGCAACAGTTAAACGGTATTAAATAATCATGGTATTTAATTTACAGGTCCCAAACTCTTGGCACATTAAATTATTCAGTGATCTATTTTAAAATGATTTGTCTATAATCTTTTGGGGGAAGATGGAATGACATTCGCTGACTCGGTGGCTAGGTGGGCTGCCACGCTAAAGGGGGTGAAGGGTGTCTGGGGATTCCACCCTTGCCTCCAGCACTGACAATAGCTTAGACCTGGGTTTGCCTGACAAAAACTTTCCTCACTTTTCCTACTCTTTACGTCTGTAGTGAGATATCTGTCACTTTGAAATTAATTATATGATAGCATTATTGCTTTGTTTTTTATTGGACAAAATATGTGGCTAGCTTGTTGGGTAATCATTTCTGAATTTCTGAAGTTTATAATCTGTTAAAACCTCATCACAAACATTTATATTTTATACACTGAACAAAAAATGTACATGTAAAGTGTTGGTCCCATGTTTCCTGAGCTGAAAGAAAAGATCCTAGAAATTTTCCATACGCACAAAAAGCGTATTTATCTCAAATTTTGGCCACACATTTGTTTACATCCCTGTTAGTGAGCATTTCCCCTTTGCCAAGATAATCCATCCACCTGACAGGTGTGGCATATCAAGAAGCTGATTAAACAGCATGATCAATAAACGGGTGCACCTTGTGCTGGGGACAACAATAGGCCACCCTAAAATGTGCAGTTTTATCACACAACACAATGACACAGATATCTCAAGTTTTGCGGGGGCATGCAATTGGCATGCTGACTGCAGGAATGTTCACCAGAGCTGTTGCCAGATAATTTAATGGTAATTTCTATACCATAGGCCGCCTCCAACGTCGTTTTAAAGAATTTGAGAGTACTTTCAACTGGACACACAACTGCAGACCACGTGTAAGGCGTCGTGTGGGTGAGCGGTCTGCTGATGTCAATGTCGTGAACAGTGTGCCCCATGGTGCCTGTGTGGTTATGGTATTGGTAGGCATGAGCTAATAACGAACACAATTGCATTTTATCTACGGCAATTTGAATGCACAGAAATACCGTGACGAGATCCTGAGGACCATTTTTTTTAAAGATATCTGTGATTAACAGATTCATATCTGTATTCCCAGTCATGTGAAATCCATAGATTAGGGCCTAATGCATTAATTTCAATTGACTGATTTTCTCAGATGAACTGTAACTCAGTAAAATCTTAGACATTGTTGCATTTATATATTTGTTCAGTATATATTATGAATGCATACTGCAGTATTATATACTACAGTGTATATAAGTTCAGTAACAAATTGTAGTTCAACAAGTTTTTATCCTCTTCTTTTTATGCAAACTGTGTTATCCCCAAAGCCCACACACTCATTTCATATTGCATATGGAACACGAGCTTAATTATACATTTATGGCAGTTACCATGAGAGCAGTCTTCAGCCTGAACTGTGGAAGAATATTGAAATGTTAATGGTGTAATTTGAGCAGAAGACATTAAAGCTGGAATCCTTTAATGGTGAAACTGCCATGTCTGTTTGCGATATAACAACAACAAAGAAGTTACTGCAAACAACACAGACAGTTTGTTTCCCCTCTGACATCATTGCACGCGCGATAGAACAGCAGCATATGTACTGCAATTGTTTTTTTATGACGATGCTCAATGATCCCCAGCTATGATTCGTCAACAAAACAGAAACAACGACAAAGGCCTTAAGGCAGACAGTGGAGCTGTTTCCCCTATTGGGGATTCCATCTTTGATTAAGTCAATGGGTGCGTGGAAGACTGCATTCCAGTGTGATTTAACACAGAGATCAAAGTCCGTCTTTGCAGAATATATTAAAAAAGACTGAAACACTGTATGCTCAAATATGCTGCAGTTTGTGTTATGGTTTTAAACAATTAATGCACAAGTGCATAAGGAATTGCTTCATTATTTTTTAGAATACCACATCATTTGAATGTCCTTGAAAAAAATAATATTTTAATCGATTTACATGAACGTTTATATAGTTTGAAATGGCATTCATTGAAATGATGGTTATGCACTATTAGTAAGTAAGAAAATGTGCAACTCATTTGAATTCGTCTCAGCCTTGAATATTTCCAGTATATTTCATAACACAGTGCATACTGTTAGATCATTTGGTCCCACTTTAAATTACATACAGCTTGTAAAGCCTTCATAAAGCCTTCATAAACAGTACATACATGCGTTACAAATCATCTATAACTGTATATCATGCTTTATGAAGGGTTAAAAAATATGGCATAACAGTGTGACATAACCACTAATTTAAAAGTAGAGACTCCGAGATAGAAATGTGTATATCATACACTGCAGGTGAGGAACACTGAGAAAGTAATTCTGCTTTGAAAGTTGATAAACTTGTAACCCCACTTTTGAGAAAAGGGAGTAAAAAGAAACTTTATCTAGTCCTTGGCCTGTATCCTAATCGACTCTGGTGCAGGTCATGTTGTTCTTCACATTACCTTCTCTGGTAAATACACACTATATCAAAACACATCTAAGATTATTTATCACATGCACAGGATACAGAAGGTGTAAATGGTACAATGAAATGGTTACATGCAAGCTATCTAGCTAAATAATGAACCATAATCCCAACTCTAATACCGCGTTCAAAACAACTGGGAACTCAAAAAATGTCAAACTCAGACTGGGAAAAATCTATTTGAGCGGTCATCCAACTCGGAATTCCAACTTGGGAATTCAGGCCTCTTTCTAGAGCTCCTACACAGATCATACACGTAATGTTAGCTAGCGAGCCAGCCAGCTAACCTTAGCTAGCTAACAGTACACTAACTTGCAATGAAAATTACTATCTGACTAAATTAGAAACTTATAATATATCAAAATGTTCCTAGACGTTTACCCGTATACATGGATGAACACTTCTCCCTCTGTCACGGATGCCATGGTTGCCCTTAGTTTGAAGATGCAATCCCTAGACAGGTGTTTTATACAACAGCTTTCTTTCTGTGTTTTCTTTTTGTACTCTCCGCATTTGGCAATCATCTCTCTGCTTCCACCGGGGTTTCCATTGATTTCAAAACTCAATCAACTTCTTCCGTGACAACGACACCGTTTCTTCCCCACCATTGTCATCAGAAGACTCTTCAATTTCTGGTTCAATTAAAATGTTTCTACCTAAATCAGGGATTTCCTCATTGTCTGATTCATTTTCAGAGTCAGATAGAGTCAGCATGGCATGATCAACCACCAGAAAATATTCCATCACAACGTTTTCCAAATTAACTTTGTCGATAGCACTATTAACTTCAGGGCAGACATTTTGAGAAAAGTAGCATGATATCAGTTCTTCATGATATCTTTCAAAATAAATCTGTGGTAGAAAGGATTATGTACCATACTGAGCAGCTCATGTTATAGACAGAAGCAACCTACATGGCAGACCAGTCCAAACTAATTTCTCGGCATGCTATTTAACAATTTTAGTTTCGGAAGGCATTTCTCCCCGAAACATTTTTTTTATTTAAAAAAGCAAAAGAAAACTTCAATTGCCTCCTGTGAAGTAGTGACATGCGACATACGCCTAGCTTCTTGTGCTGCTTAATAAAGGCCTTATACATCATATTGAATTGAGGCTTTCACAAAGCATTTTTAACCCTGTCATGCATCTTGGTAGAGCATTGCAATGCCAGGATATTGGGTTCGATTCCCAGGACCACCCATACGTAAACATTTATTCACGTAAGACTGTAAGTCGCTTTGGATAAAGCATCTGCAAAATTGTATATGTGATATTGTTTTTCACTAAAACATTTCTAGGATGGCCCAACCTTTTTCCCTCTTGGGTGCATAGTCAATATTGGACCTGACCTCAACTTCCCCCAAAATGCTGTGCTACAGGATGACACACACTCTAAAGTGCAGTCATACACAGCAAAACATGTTGGTAAGGCCTTTTAAAATGTATTTTTCTTTTTTGCCTACTTTTTTTATTCTGTTGTATTTGCTTAGATTTTTCCATGTTTGGGATTTTCCCCATTTTGTTTGGTTTATAATTTTTTTAAATAGAAAAACAACATGTTTTTTTGTGTTCACAATAATGGTTAAACCACATCAGGGGATGACTTTTGAAGTCTGGGAAAGATCTAAGTGAGCATGCCCTGCTTGTTTGGTTTGGGTTTTAATAAGTAGTGCAGTAAGCGCACGTATGATGTGATTCGGCTGCCAATGGAATGGGTGGAGTATAAGGCCAGCAGCACTCCGTATTATTCAGAGCCCCATGAAATGACACCATATTCAGTGCAGTCGTATTCAGACCCCTTCCCTTTTTCCACATGTTGTTATGTTACAGCCTTATTCTAAAATGGATTACATTAATTGTATTCTTCATCAATCTACACACAATGCCCCATAATGACGAAGTGAAAACAGGTTTTATACATTTTTGGAGTCAACTTGTACATCTTCATAGGAGTCCATCTGTGGTAAAGTAAATTGATTGGACATAATATGGAAAGGTACACACCTGTCTATACAAGGTCCCACTGTTGACAGTGCATGTCAGAGCAAAAACCAAGCCATGAGGTCGAAGGAATTGTCCCTAGAGCTCCGAGACAGGATTGTGTCGAGTCACAGATCTGGGGAAGGGTACCAAAACTTTTTTGCAGTATTGAAGGCGCACTGGAGGCATAGATGAGGGGGGGCGGTCTGTGTGTATTTGTAAACAACAGCTGGTGCACGAAATCTAAGGAAGTCTCTAGATTTTTAGATTGCTCTTACTATATGCATATAAATAATACCATTGGAAAGAAAACAATCTCTAGTTTCTAAAACCGTTTCAATTTTGTCTCTGAGTGATACAGAAGTCATTTGACAGCACTTTCCATGACCAAGAAGAAAAAAGCAAGATGTGTATGCCAGCTTCAACGCTCTGCCTATATATGGTCGTGCCCCCTATGACCCGAAACACACCTTATTGGCCTTCCTCTGGGTGTCAAGAGGACGTCAGAGGAAAAATATCTTGTTTATCTGGGACTGACGTGAAATGAGAGCTAATTCTTTGGCGTGACCGACAACTTCCGGTTCTCTAAATCGTGCGACTTGTAGCTGCGATTGTCTTCTGTTGTGCGGCCATTATGGATGAAAACTATCTCCGTCTCGAAGTTTGTTTGATACATGTGATCAGATCATCGTAATGTATGTTTTTTCAATATAGTTTAATCAGATTATTTGAATTTTTTCGGGAGTTTTGTGGTGTTCCGTTGTCTGATTTTATTTACGTTTGAGAGATCCGTGCCACTCGACCAGTACCTGTGCTAAATGGAGTGGGAAAGGAACAATTCTGAACGGAACCAACGACTCATCTTGACAAAGGACACTTTGATCAACATTCTGATGAAAGATCAGCCATAGTAAGACCCAATTTACGATGTTATATCATATCTGTTGTGCATGTGAACTGGCCGTGGGCGCCTAGCCGAATCTGCCTGGTATAGCTATGCTAATTTAGCGCTACATTTTGTTTTCGTTATAAAACATTTAATACATCTGAAATATTGTTTGGATTCACCAGATGTTGGGCTTTCAATATCTGTACGCTGTGTATTTTTCTGAAATGTTTTAAGACGAGTAATTCGTTATATGACGTTGGTCTCTGTAATTGTTCTGGCTGGGTCAGCACTATTTCAGATTGCAGCTGCAATGTAGAACTGTGATTTATACCTGAAAAATGCACATTTTTCCCCCAAAAAACTATGCTATACCATAAATATGTTATCAGACTGTCATCTTATGAAGTTGTTTCTTGGTTAGTGGCTATATATATTTTTATTTAGTCGAATTAGTGATAGCTACTGACGCAGGAAAAAACTATTGGGAGTAAAAAAATCGTGTCCTTTGCTAACGTGGTTAGCTAATAGATTTACATATTGTGACTTCCCTGTAAAACATTTTAAAAATCTGAAATGGTGGCTTTATTCACAAGACCTGTATCTTTCATCTGGTGTCTTGGACTTGTGATTTAATGATATTTAGATGCTACAAGTTACTTGTGACGCTATGCTAGCTATGCTACTCAGTGGGGGGGGGGGGGGGGGGTGCTACCGGATCAGGGTTGGTGACTCGTGAGAAGTTAATCACTTCTATGCTCGCTTCGAGGCAGGTAACACTGAGGCATGCATGAGAGCATCAGCTGTTCCAGGCGACTGTGTGATCACACTCTCCGTAGCCGACGTGAGTAAGATCTTTAACCTCTCTAGGGTATGTGGGACGGTAGCGTCTCACCTCGTCAACAGCCAGTGAAACTGCAGGGTGCCAAATTCAAAACAACAGAAATCCCATAATAAAAGTATTTTACACCATTTTAAAGATACACTTGTTGTAAATCCATCCACAGTGTCCGATTTCAAAAAGGCTTTATGACGAAAGCACACCAAACGATTATGTTAGGTCAGCAACTAGTCACAGAAAAACACAGCCATTTTTCCAGCCAAAGAGAGGAGTCACAAAAAGCAAAAGTAGAGATAAAATGAATCACTAACCTATGATGATCTTCATCAGATCACACTCATAGGACTTCATGTTACACAATACATGTATGTTTTGTTCAGTAAAGTTCATATTTATATCCAAAAATCTCTGTTTACATTGGTGCGTTATGTTCAGTAGTTCCAAAACATCCGGTGATTTTGCAGAGAGCCATATCAATTTACAGAAATACTCATAATAAACATTGCTAAAAGATACAACTGTTATGCATGGAATTTTTGATAAACTTCTCCTTAATGCAACCGCTGTGTCAGATTTCAAAAAAACTTTACGGAAAAAGCACACCATGCAATAATCTGAGTACAGCGCTCAGAGACCAACACAACCCAAACAGATATATGACATATTGTGCAGTCAACAGAAGTCAGAAATAGCATTATAAATATTCACTTACCTTTGATGATCTTCGCCAGAATGCACTCCCAGGAATCCCAGGTCCACAATAAATGTTTGTCCAAATACCTCCTTGTTGTTCGCGCATTTAGCCCAGTAATCAAAATTCATGACGCGCGACCACTAGGTGCAGACGAAAAGTCAAAAAGTTCCGTTACAGTCCGTAGACATATCAAACGATGTATAGAATCAATCTTTATGATGTTTTTTAACGTAAATCTTCAATAATGTTCCAACCGGAGAATTCCTTTGTCTTCAGAAATGCAATGGAACGCAAGCTAACTATCACGTGAACGCGCATGGTCAGCTCGTGGCTCTCTGGCAGACCTCTGACTCATTCCCCTCTCATTCACCCCCACTCCACAGTAGAAACCTCAAACAAGGTTCTAAAGACTGTTGACATCTAGTGGAAGCATTAGGAAGTGCAATATGACCCCATTTCCACTGTATCTTGGATAAGCAAAGAGTTGAAAAACTACAAACCTCAGATTTCCCACTTCCTGGTTGGATTTTTTCTTAGGTTTTTGCCCGCCATATGAGTTCTGTTATACTCACAGACATCATTCAAACAGTTTTTCCCCGGTGCGTCTCTTCGGCCCAGGATATCCTGAGCCGGCTCTGCGCACTGTGTCACCGGTGCGCCTTCACAGCCCAGTGCATCCTGTGCCAGCGCCCCGCAGTTGCCGGTCTAGGGTGAGCATCCAGCCAGGACGCGTTTTGCCAGCTCTACGCTCCAGACCTCCAGTCCGCCTCCACGGCCCAGTATGTCCTGCGCCGGCTCTACGCACTATTCCCCAAGTGCGCTTTCACAGCCCAGTGCGTCCTGTGCCAGCGCCCCGCACTTGCCGGGCTAAAGTGAGTATCCAGCCAGGACGGGTTGTGCCAGCTCTGCGCTCCAGACCTCCGGTGCGTCTCCATGGCCCGAAGCCTCCAGTGATGATCCATGGCCCGACGCCTGCAGCGACGGTCCCCAGGCCGGTACTGTCACGCCCTGACCTTAGAGATCCTTATTATTCTCTATGTTTGGTTAGGTCAGGGTGTGACTCGGGTGGGAAATTCTATGTTTTCTGTTTCTTTGTTTTTGTCCAAGTGTGGTTCCCAATCAGAGGCAGCTGTCTATCGTTGTCTCTGATTGGGGATCATACTTAGGCAGCCATTTTTCCCACCATTAGGTTGTGGGATCTTGTTTTCTGTTTAGTTACTGTTACCTGACAGAACTGTGCGTTTTCGTTTTCGATTTTGTTATTTTGTTTGAGTGTTTTTTAAAATTAAAATCATGAACACTTTCCACGCTGCGCCTTGGTCTACTCTTTCTACCACCAACGAGAGCCGTTACAGCCAGACGGATTACCTGTAATGGGTGCGTGTTGGTGGCAGGGAATTCAAGCGCAGGACAATGAACTTGGTATAAACGGAGTCGTACTTCTTATGGCTGCAGTCCCGTCCACGGGACCGATATGACAACAGCCAGTCCAAGTGCAGGGCGCCAAATTCAAAAACCAGAAATCTCATAATTAAAATTCCTCAGACATTCATGTGTCTTATATCATTTTAAAGGTAATCTTGTTGTTAATCCCACCAAAGTGTCCGATTTCAAATAGGCTTTTCAGTGAAAGCACTACAAACGATTATGTTAGGTCACCACAAAACCACAATAAGCATAGCCATTTTTTCCAGCTAAATATAGCTTCACAAAAACCAGAATAGAGATAAAATTAATCACTAACCTTCGATTATTTTCATCAGATGACACTCATAGGACATCATGTTACACAATACATGCATGTTTTGTTTGATTAAATTCATATTTATATCAAAAAATCTGAGTTTACATTGAGGCGACTAGATTCACTAGTGACTTTGCATAGCCACATCGTTTCAACAGAAATACTCATCATAAATATAGATGATAATACATATATACACATGGAATTATAGATATACCTCTCCTTAATGCAACCGCTGTGTCAGATTTAAAAAAAACTTTACGGAAATATAAACCATGCAATAATCTGAGACGGAGCTCAGGTGATTAGCCAAATTAGCCACCATGTTGGACTCAACAGAAACCAGAAAATACATGATAAATGTTTCCTTACCTTTGAGGAATTCATCAGAATGTAGTCCTATGAATCCCAGGTCCACAATAAATGCTTGATTTGTTCGTTCATGTCCGTTATTTATGTCCAATTAGCTACTTTCGAATTGTTTACCAAAACCCTAACCAAAGTCTCAAAGCGCGACCACTATAACGTGACGAAATGTCCAAACATTCCGTTACAGTCAGTAGAAACATGGAAAACGATGTACTGAATCAATCTTTAGAATGTAGTTAACATACATCTTGAATAACGTTCCAACCGGAGAACTATAACGACTTCAATTGAGAGATGGAACACAGCTGCCTCTCAAGTGAACGCACGTTTTGAATGCATGGTCACCTCATGGGACCTCATACTAAATTCTGTCTCATTCGACCCCCCGTCACATTAGAGTCATCAGACTTAGTTCTGTTGATTGCTTACATCTAGTGGAAGCCGTAGGAAGTTAAAACCCATCCACAAGTCTCTGTATTTTGAATAAGCCCTTGGTTGAAAATATGGCACCCCTAGAAAAATACAAACAGGAAGTGGAACTTCTCAGGTTTTTGCCTGCCATATGAGTCTCACAGACTTAATTCAAACAGTTTTAGAAACTTTAGAGTGTTTTCTATCCAATACTAATAATAATATGCATATATTAGCAACTGAGATTGAGCTGGCCGTTTACAATGGGCACCTTTCATCCAAGCTACTCAATACTGCCCCTACAGCCATAAGAAGTTAATAAATAAAAGTGGGTACAAAACCCGTCGCGCACCGACACATGACTTGCACAAAACAATCAAACAATCTCCGACAAGGACATGAGGGTAAACAGAGGGTTAAATACACAACATGTAATTGATGGGATTGGAACCAGGTGTGAAGGAAGACAAGACCAATGGAAAATGAAAAATGGATCAGTGATGGCTAGAAGGTCGGTGATGTCGACCGCCGAACACCGCCCAAACAAGGAGAGGGACCGACTTCGGCAGAAGTCGTGACATTCTCAGTATGTGTGCTCCGGGCATGTGCTGACCAACTGGCAGGTGTCTTCACTGACATTTTGTCCCTGATTAACTTCTTTGAGGTACCCCCCCTTCTTCTCAATTTCTGCCTAAAGACATACCCTAATCTAACTGCCTGTAGCTCAGGCCCAGAAGCAAGGATATGCATATTCTTGGTATCATTTGAAAGGAAACACTCTGAATTTTGTGGAAATGTGAATTGAATGTAGGAGAATATAACACAATAGTTCTGGTAGAAGACAATACAAGGAAATAAACATACGTTTTCAGTTTTGTATTGTTGCTGCATCATCTTTCAAATGGCCAAGAACAGCCAAACATACAGATCGGATGCTGTGGATGAGTTGAATGAAGAACATAAGATAGCAACAATAGCTGAGCAAAGTTTTAGACATATAACTTCAAAAATGAGCGAGCTACATGACATTGAGCATGAAGTCACCCAGGTGTCCCACACAAATGTACCCAAATGTACCCAAGTGGCTGAATTGGTACAGTGATACATTTTGAAGGAAAGAACTATATGCAAAATACATAAATGCTATTCTAACACACCCCCAAAAAATAAATATACACTGCTCAAAAACATAAAGGGAACACTAAAATAATACATCTGTCACGCCCTGGCCTTAGTTATCTTTGTTTTCTTTATTATTTTAGTTAGGTCAGGGTGTGACATGGGGAATGTATGTGTTTTTGTATTGTCTAGAGGTTTTGTATGTTTAATGGGGCAGTGTCTTGTATAGGGGTTTGTATGTCTATGGCTGCCTAGATTGGTTCTCAATTAGAGGCAGCTGTTGTTCATTTTGTCTCTGATTGAGAGCTAGATTTAGGCAGCCATATTCATTGAGTTTTCGTGGGTAATTGTCTATGTCTAAACGTTAGTAGCTTGTGTCTGCACTTTCGTTTTGTAGCTTCACGGTCGTTTGTTGTTTTGTATAGTTTGTCAGTGTTCTTAGTTTCGTCTTCGTTAAAAATAAAAGAAGATGTATTCACTTCACGCTGCGCCTTGGTCCACTCTTTCACCGAAAGACGATCGTGACAACATCCTAGATCTGAATGAATGAAATATTCTTATTAAATACTTTTTTCTTTACATAGTTGAATGTGCTGACAACAAAATCACACAAAAATTATCAATGGAAATCAAATTCATCAACCCATGGAGGTCTGGATTTGGAGTCACACTCAAAATTAAAGTGTAAAACCACACTACAGGCTGATCCAACTTTGATGTAATGTCCTTAAAACAAGTCAAAATGAGGCTCAGTAGTGTGTGTGGCCTCCACGTGCCTGTATGACCTCCCTACAACGCCTGGGCATGCTCCTGATGAGGTGGCCATCTCCTGGACAGTCTGTGGTGCAATGTGGCGTTGGTGGATGGAGCGAGACATGATGTCCCAGATGTGCTCAATTGGATTCAGGTCTGGGGAACGGGCGGGCCAGTCCATAGCATCAATGCCTTCCTCTTGCAGGAACTGCTGACACACTCCAGCCACATGAGGTCTAGCATTGTCTTGCATTAGGAGGAACCCAGGGCCAACCGCACCAGCATATGGTCTCACAAGGGGTCTGAAGATCTCATCTCGGTACCTAATGGCAGGCAGGCTACCTCTGGCGAGCACATGGAGGTCTGTGCGGCCCCCAAAGAAATGCCACCCCACACCATGACTGACCCACCGCCAAACCGGTCATGCTGGAGGATGTTGCAGGCAGCAGAACGTTCTCCACGGCGTCTCCAAACTCTGTCACGTCTGTCACATGTGCTCAGTGTGAACCTGCTTTCATCTGTGAAGAGCACAGGGCGCCAGTGGCGAATTTGCCAATCTTGGTGTTCTCTGGCAAATGCCAAACGTCATGCACGGTGTTGGGCTGTAAGCACAACCCCCACCTGTGGACGTCGGGCCCTCATACCACCCTCATGGAGTCTGTTTCTGACCGTTTGAGCAGACACATGCACATTTGTGGCCTGCTGGAGGTCATTTTGCAGGGCTCTGGCAGTGCTCCTCCTGCTTCTCCTTGCACAAAGGTGGAGGTAGCGGTCCTGCTGCTGGGTTGTGCCCTCCTACGGCCTCCTCCACGTCTCCTGATGTACTGGCCTGTCTCCTGGTAGCGCCTCCATGCTCTGGACACTACGCTGACAGACACAGCAAACCTTCTTGCCACAGCTCGCATTGATGTGCCATCCTGGATGAGCTGCACTACCCGAGCCACTTGTGTGGGTTGTAGACTCTGTCTCATGCTACCACTAGAGTGAAAGCACCGCCAGCATTCAAAAGTGACCAAAACATCAGCCAGGAAGCATAGGAACTGAGAAGTGGTCTGTGGTCACCACCTGCAGAACCACTCCTTTATTGGGGGTGTCTTGCTAATTGCCTATAATTTCCACCTGTTGTCTATTCCATTTGCACAACAGCATGTGAAATTTATTGTCAATCAGTGTTGCTTCCTAAGTGGACAGTTTGATTTCACAGAAGTGTGATTGACTTGGAGTTACATTGTGTTGTTTAAGTGTTCCCTTTATTTTTTTGAGCAGTGTATATATATATGAAAAAAATTATAAAATAAATAAATAATAATAAACAAACAAATAACAAGGGTAACTATTTACACATTTTCTTTTTACAATATTGTGAAGACCCTCAGTCCTCTACACAATATTGTGCTGCTGGTGCCATGGCCCATAGCAGTCTCTTTCTGCTGTAAAGCAGAGGCTTACTGAACAGGTGGTGCAGGTGATGGGGCATTTCCTGTGACAAAGGGCACAACGACGTCTCCCCACTGTGCCCTTTTTGCTCTGAGGCACATTCATGCCTGCAGAGATTCATCTGGGCAGGTGAACACCACTAGTTGGAGCAGAAGGTGCTGCAGTGGACTTGCTGTAGCTAGCAAGCTCCTGGATGAGCAGCTCCCTGAAGGCTAGCTGTGAGATGGGGGGCTGTCCACAGCTCTTGGCCATTTCCTTCTGCTGTGGTGAATTCCTTCATCCTCCAATGTCAATGAAATGATCGAAAAATGTTTTGTACCATTTCATGGTCTTGTGAAGAACATTGTAGTATCCTATCAGCGCATCTGACAGGTCCACACCTCCCATGCTCTTGTTGTAGTCCTTCACAGCAGCTGGACATTTTTTGTGGTCCATGCCCCGGCACCGTCCTTCACACGCCTGACGACGTGATCTCCACTGAAGGACTTGTGGATACTGGAGCACATGACCACCTCTGGTATCCATCCACCTCACAAACAGCAGGCCATCTTCACGGATCCATCGCATGGTACCCCGCTCAGCCCGCTTAGGCATGTCGTTCACCTTGGTCTTTGGAAATCCCACCCTGTTGGTACGAATGGTGCCACAAGCCCACACCGCCCGCTTCCTCAGCTCTGTAAACAGGGTAGGGCAGTTGTCCACAAACAGTTTGTAGACCTTCCCCAGCAGTTGAAAATCCAATAACTCCATAACGGAATCATAACTCAGTCCATTACCGGTAGCAAAACTGTTTTTCCCCTCATAAACAAACAAATTGCAAGTGTAGGCACACACAGAATCAGCCAAAACAAACAGCTTGTAACCCCATTTGTTTGGTTTGTTACGCATGTATTGTTTGAGGCTGATTCTGGCCTTTTAGGCTACCATCCTCTCATCGATGGACAGGTTCTGGGCGGGCTGAAAATAAGTCTTGCAGGCATCAACGATGCTGGGGTAGAGAGGTTATATTTTACAGAGCCTATCAAACCTTGGTGTGCCTCTCTTCTTGTCATTCTCCCCAGCAACTTCTGGGTCACTGATGTGAAGCGCCCATGAGATGGTCAGAAACCTTTTAGAAGACATGACAGTCATGGGGAAAGGCAGTTGATAGAGAGCTGACGTTTTCCAGTAGTCCCTTAGAGTTTTCAACTTCACCAGCCCCATGTAAATGACCATTGAAAAGTAGCAGAAAAGGTCTGACATGGAAATGGTCATCCATGCCTCTTTCTTTCCTGCCTGCTTCTTAGCCCCATACTTATTGGTGTTCGCCACCAGGGAATCAACAACTGACGTGGTGAAAAACAGTTGAAAAAGTTGAAGGGGGCTGTACTTTGCAGTCATGTCTAGTTGAGGTCCTGGCTGCCTTTTGGGTCTAAAATCTGGTGGATTTGGTTCCACATCATCTTCTAACACAGAGTGCCAACGACCCTCTGGCCCTCTATCTGCAGTTTTCTCTCTTCCCCACCTCCTCTTCTTTGTCACTGACTTCACAACTCTAGATGGCCGGGTAGGTTTGGAGCCGGAGACAGTGGGGGTCTGGCTGGATGAACCAGCTTCAGAGGGAGATGGACACCTAGACATTGGCGGCTCATAATCAGAATCACTGCCACTGTGAAAGATAAAACAAATCAGTACCAATACTTTCACGTATGAGCCCTGTATTAACACGTAAAATAAACATATCTATATAGAGTACAGGGAACATAATCACTATGGTGAAGTGCTGTTCCATTCCATGTTTATGTAAAATACATTTTAAAAAAATATCACACACACACACACACACAGTATTCCCAATGTGTACTTTACACATTTCATTACAGATGATACAGATGCAATAAATAAAAAAAATAAAAAAAATCGAATTAATAATATTTCATATTAATTTCAAACAATGACATTAGCATTAGAACTTACCAATCCAGCATGGCATCCTCGCCGTGCAGAAACATTTCTTCCGCCTGGGAGTCAAAACTAGCTTCGCTGAAAGATACATCTTCCTGAAGAAACTCGGTCTCGCTGTCTCTATCAATATCCTCTATAATTTGGGTTAAATCTGTATACCTTGACTTTGTTTTAGCTTTTCTTAATTTATTCGCCATAATTTAAATATATAAACTTGTTAAATGCTTTTGAATATGTACTGCTATGCGTAACACTCGTGGCTCCGTCAAGTAGGATTTGCAATGGCGAATTAACCTCTTTTACGCCAGAGTTTACGACAAAGGCTGGTCTTCGAACGAATAACCATTACATAAAGAGGGGGATGACCGCGGCAGCTTTCCAATCTTTGGGAATCTCAGACGATACGAAAGAGAGGTTGAACAGGCTAGTAATAGGGGTTGCAACAATTTCGGCAGATAATTTTAGAAAGAGAGGGTCCAGATTGTCTAGCCCGGCTGAGTTGTAGGGTTCCAGATTTTGCAGCTCTTTCAGAACATCAGCTATCTGGATTTGGGTGAAGGAGAAATGGTGGGGGCTTTGGCGGGTTGCTGTGGAGGGTGCCGGGCAGTTGACCGGGGTAGGGGTAGCCAGGTGGAAAGCATGGCCAGCCGTAGAGAAATGCTTATTGAAATTCTCAATTATAGTGGATTTATCGGTGGTGACAGAGTTTCCTATCCTCAGAGCAGTGGGCAGCTGGGAGGAGGTGCTCTTATTCTCCATGGACTTTACAGTGTTCCAGAATTTCTTTGAGTTAGTACTACAGGATGCAAATTTCTGTTTGAAAAAGGTAGCCTTAGCTTTCCTAATTGCCTGTATATATTTGTTCCTAACTTCCCTGAAAGTTGCATATCACGGGGGCTATTCGATGCTAATGCAGAACGCCACAGGATGTTTTTGTGCTGGTCAAGGGCAGACAGGTCTTGAGTGAACCAAGGACTATATCTATTCCTAGTTCAATTTCTTTTGAATGGGGCATGCTTATTTAAGATGGTGAGGAAGGCACTTTAAAAGAATACCCAGGCATCATCGGGATGAGGTCAATGTCATTACAGGATACCCCGGCCAGGTCGATTAGAAAGGCCTGCTGGCAGAATTTTTTTAGGGAGCGTTTGACAGTGATGAGGGTTGGTTGTTTGGTCGCAGACCCATTACGGATGCAGGAAATGAGGCAGTGATCGCTGAGATCTTGATTGAAAACAGCAGAGGTGTATTTGGAGGGCGAGTTAGTTAGGATGCCATCTATGAGGGTGCCCGTGTTTACGGATTTGGAGTTGTACCTGGTAGGTTCATTGATAATTTGTGTGAGATTGAGGGCATCAAGCTTAGATTGTAGGATGGCCGGGGTTTTAAGCATGTCCCAGTTTAGGTCACCTAGTAGCACGAGCTCAAAAGATAGATGGGGGGCAATCAATTCACATATGGTATCGAGGGCACAGCAGGGGGGAGAGGGAGGTCTATAGCAAGTGGCAGCAGTGAGAGACTAGTTTCTGGAAAGGTGAATTTTTTGAAGTAGAAGCTCGAATTGTTTGGGTACATACTTGGACAGTAATACAGAACTCTGCATGCTATTTTAGTAGATTGCAACACCGCCCCCTTTGGCAGTTCTATCTTGCCGGAAAATGTTATAGTTGACGATGGAGATTTCAGGGTTTTTGGTGGTTTTCCTAAGCCAGGATTCAGACACGGCTACGACATCCGGGTTGGCAGAGTGTGCTAAAGCAGTGAGTAAAACAAACTTAGGGAGTAGACTTCTAATGTTAACATGCATGAAACCAAGGCTTTTACGGTTACAGAAGTCAACAAATGAGAGCACCTGGGGAGTGGGAGTGGGGCTAGGCACTGCAGGACCTGGATTAACCTCTACATCACCAGAGGAACAGAGGAGAAGTAGGATAAGGGTACGGCTTGGTCATCCAGCACGTTCGGAACAGAGAGTAAAAGGAGCAGGTTTCTGGGCTCGATAGCATAGATTCAAGGCATAGTGTACAGACAAAGGTAATGTAGGATGTGAGTACATTGGAGGTAAACCTAGGCATTGAGTAATGATGAGAGAAATATAGTCTCTAGAGACGTTTAAACCAGGTGATGTCATCGCATATGTAGGAGGCGGAACAACATGGTTGGTTAAGGCATATTGAGCAGGACTAGAGGCTCTACAGTGAAATAAGACAGTAATCACTAACCAGGACAGTAATGGACGAGGCATATTGATATTAGAGAGAGGCATGCGTAGCCAAGTGAACATATGGGTCCAGTGAGTGGTTGGGCTGACTGGGGACACGGCAATTCAGACAGTTAGCCGATGCTAACAAGCTAACAGTTAGTAGGCCGGGGTTAAACAAGCTAGCAGTTAGCAGACCGGGGCTGGCAAGCTAGCAGTTAGCAGACCGGGTTAGCAAGCAAGCAGTTAGCAGGGGCTAGCAGTTAGCAGACCGGGGCAGGCAAATTAGCCTTTGGGGGACGTCACGATGGGGGTAGGTCTATTTTGCCTTTTCGTGCCGTGACGTCGATAGACCAGTCGTGGAATTAGTAGGGTTCCAGGTAGCTCTAGGTAGCTAGCAGGGTTAGCAGAATGGGCCTTCAGCAGGCGTCGCGCCTGAGGGGCTTGTTGGAGTCCTCGGACAGATTATGTCGGAATTCCAGTCGTAGAGGATCGGCGGGGTTCCGTGCCCCGTACTGTCAGTAGAATGGGTCCGGATATTGTAGCCCAGGAGTGGGCTTCGGTGGTAGCACAGGAGCCCTAGCCGGGCTAGCTTCAGGCTAATTGATTCTTGCTCCGGGATGGAAACGCTAGCCAGTAGTGGTCACCCGGGATTGCGGTTAGCTAGTTGCGAAGATCCAGATGAAAATGTTCAGAGTTTGCGGTAGGAATCCGGGGATATGGAGATAAATAGGTCCGTTATGCTCTGGTTTGAGTCACATTGTTCGAACTGGAGAGAGCTTTCCGAGCTAAAGGTTAGCTGATGACCGCTAGCAATGGTTTGCTAATTGATAGCTGGTAGGTAGTTAGCTGGCTAGCTTCAGTTGAGGGATTCCAGATCCGAAGTAAATAGAAATACTTTAGAAAAAAGCAGATCCACGCCACATTGGGTGAGGCGGGTTGCAGGAGAGTATTTAGAAGTTGAGGTTTAGGAAAATATTTTTAAAAGATATGCGAAGAAAAAGATATATACAAAGGACACGACAGGACAAAGACAAAGACGTCTGACTGCTACGCCATCTTGGATTACAAAGCTTCAATTGACACAAGGTATGTTGAACAGTATAAAAAGCTGTTTGCAAGTTCTGGATAGCTTTTGTGAGAGATGAGGCACAACAATAAATAACAGTATCGTCAGCATGTGTGTGAAGTTGCGCATTTTGCTTATTTTTGTCTAAATTATTTATATAAATAGTGAATAAGAGAGGACCAAGTACAGAACCCTGGGGCACACCATTACAGACAGACAATTTAACAGTCATGAGCCTATCACATTGAGTGCACTGAGTTCTATCAGACAGATAGTTAGCAAACCATGCAACTGCATGATCCGAAAGACCTACACTCGACAATCTCTGCCTCAGTATAGCATGGTCAACTATATCAAAAGCCTTAGAGAGATCAATAAAAAGTGAGACACAGTGCTGTTTTTTGTAAAAGAGCTTCAGTGATATAATTTAAAAACTTCATGGCTGCTGTAATTGTGCTATGCTTCTTCCTGAAGCCCGATTGGTACATTGATAGATAGAGTTAGTATATAAAAACTCTTTAGCTGTTCACTCACAAGGGTTTCAAGTATTTTCACCAGGGATGACAGCTTTGAGATTGGCCTATAATTATTTAAAAGAGTTGGATCTCCCCATTTTAAAAGTGGTAGGACAAATGCTGATTTCCTTTGGAATTTCATTACATTCCAGGGTTAGCTTGGACAGATATGTAAGTGGTTCAGCTATGAAATCAGCTGCCAGATTTAAAAAGCAGGGATCAAGAAGATCAGGACCTGCATGCTTACTCTGATCTAAGGATTTCAGGGCTTTATGTACCTCCTGCACTAAGAATGGTAAAAAACTAAAAGTTTGACCAGCTCTCGCTGGTTCATCCACAAGGGTTGTACAGAGACAGAGGACACTGAATCAAACAGCCTACCAGATTATACAAAGTGCTCATTGAAACAATTCAGCATTTCAGTTTTGTCATATACAGCAACAAAGTCCTTCAATACACATGATGGTAATTCATTAACATTACTGTTTCCAGACATCGACTTAATAGCCTTCCAAAACTCTCTAGGGTCATTCAGGTTATCAGTGGTAACGGACATTAAATATTCAGACTTGGCCTTCCTGAGAAGAAAAGAACACATGTTTTGTAACTGCCTAAAAAGAAGCCAATCAGCATCAGAACATGATTTCTTTGCTTTAGCCCAGCCTAGATTACGTTTGTGAATAATACAAGACAGCTCAGCATGACATAGAAGTTATATATGCTTTTTAACACATTCATGTACTGCTTATGAAGGCATTATGAAGGCTTTATGAAGCCGTTATAAGTTGAACGTAATTTAAAGAGAAACCACTGTCAGATCCACAGCACATTCCCAACCTGCTCTGGCGTCTTCTGCACGCTGAAGAATTTAATGGGCATCCAAGGAATTTGCCTGTGAACAAAGGTGCTTACTTGAAGAGGTCTTTGAATAAGTGCAACATCCTCTTCAAATGGCACCCGGTCCCCTGATAATGCCTCCGCCATTGAAATGTTTAATCACCTAAGAAGCGCATTTAAAGTCAAAAGCCTTTTCATACTTCTAAAGTGTGTGCTGCTATTTACTGTAAGAGGCCAGTAGTGTTTTTAATCTATCTTTTTAGTCTCCTCAGTGGGTTGCCTAGGGGTGTGTGCTACAAACAGGTCAGTGAGGTTTGTTATCTCTGATACTATTTATATTCCCGTCACATCACACCTACTCTTGGGATTTCTTATCTAAAATTGGGGTATTTTTATGGATAATGTTAATTTCTTGTGAACCTGTGAAATGTCAGACAGTCAGATAGGTGCGCTTGGCGGCCCTGCTCAGGTGGGGTAACTTTAGGTCGCTCTGTCATAGTGCATTTGGTGTGCCTTTTAGAAGTAAAGGTTAGCTTTCAGAACCGCTTGGACCACTCTTCAACAGTAGGTGAGCCCACGCCTCAGAAGCTTCATGCTGTCTGATTGAATAGAGGGACTCATACTGACTGAATCCTGCATTGTTGAAGTATCTGCTTTATGCACCATCCATGTTATTGCACTGAAATATCTATTAACCTTAAAACTTATTCAAACCACTCTGTTTCGTTGTATTCCACCTCGAATAGAAGGTTATATGCTCTATTACTCAGAAGGCCTTCAGCAATAAGAGACTCCTTTATCACTTCTTTTAAAAGTCTGTGTTGTGCAATGTTTTCTTTTCTAATTTCTGCTCACCATCAACGCTTAGTTTATATTCAAGTAATCTTCATCAATAAGCAAATTTAGAGCACTAGGATTTACCATCTCATAATAGATGGTTCCGGAGGCTGTTGTTTTCCATTGCTTCTTGTTGTTGTCGCCATCGCTAATGTTGTTTTTCCCCCCGCCTTCTCTTCTTCATGCTCATTAGCCTCACGCTGCATGCTAGGAACATCCATCCATCCTCCCTACCGCAACCCTTTACTATCTTCACAGTCTATCTGCTAATAGGACTGCTGAACGCCACAGCATCACCTCACTAACAACACTCCACATTACCTACTCTACCCTGAGCTCCCGAGTGGCGCAGCGGTCTAAGGCACTGCATCTCAGTACTAGAGGTGTCACTACAGACCCTGGTTTGATTCCAGGCTGTATCACATCCGGCTGTGATTGGTAGTCCCATATGGCGGTGTACAATTTGCCCAGCGTTGGCTGGGGTAGGCCGTCATTGTAAATAAGAATTTGTTCTTATCTGACTTGCCTAGTTAAATAAAGAATAAATAAAATACCCTCTGCCCTAAGGATAGCCTTTCTTACTTGTTCTTTTGGTGATTTTTCTCTTTCTTGGATTTGAATAACGATGAGATGTGTGTTCTTGGGCTCAGGAGGCCTGAGTTTAGCTGTTTTGTGTATGTTTTTTTTCTAACAGTGTTGGTCATGGTTTCAAATGTGCCCCTGAGCCAGCTGCCATTTAGCCTGACCAGTTTCTAATCTAAATCAACGTTAATATACTCTGCATACTCTGAATAATAAATGAATACAAAGTCCTGCAGTCAGGTCATTTTGCAGGCAGATTTGATCTCCTTAAAGAGAATGCCCCCAAAACCAGACTTGTGTGTGTGGAGTTAAGATGGTGGTCATACTACCCCCCAGAGAAACAAAGCTTTGCCATCGGTTTTCTCAAAAGCAATTTTTCATTCAGTGATTGTTTGAGATGAAATTGTTTTTGTCTGTCAATACAAGCAAGGTCATATAGCAATGTATTTGTTGCTATGTTCAATTAGATCCAAACCAAAGGGAAGGTTGTCTTCGGGATTAGGTTGTCTTTGGGATTATCGTGAAATCACCTGCCTCAAATATTCTCTCAGTCCCATGTCAGTGAGTGCCATCACAGGGAAACGCAACATGGAAGCTCTCAACCCTGAACCAAAGTCAGCAATAAAGAGAAGTTGTTCTCTTACTGTTCCTTAACCCATTGAAATAATCTACATATTTTATTCAGTAATTCTGAACATGCAGTAAATCTGAATTAGAGGCCTGCCTGGTCCCTTTATGAGAACAGATTATCTGGTGCACACAGCACACCTGCTACAGTGCTGCGCCACCTCCATCTATCAACTGGATTATTGCAATCAGGTGCTCTCGCACTGGCAATAAAAAATGACTTTTTGATCGAATAGTCTATGAAGGCAAATGCACTTTTATCAACTCTTTGTCTGGAGTCTCACAAAGACAAATCTTTGTATTAGAATGATGGATTCGAGTTTATTTTTACCTTATGTAAAATGTAGGGGTGATTATAGTAATTCATCATGTGGACGGCTCTGTTTGGTGCATGTTTGTTGCCATGTGACCTTTTAGATCTTTTTTACCACCGTCTACTTCATGTTTTTTTAAGTAGACGGTGGAATAAAAGATATCTGTGCTGGTTTGATGGCACATTCATTGTTTATTAAAAAGCCTGTTGATTCTCATTATTTGATTGACAGTTTCAGAGGTCCTGTTTTTGCTAAATTGCTATATTCCTATCGGTCATTAGCATTCTGTACTGGCAGCACTCTCACTGTTTGCAATGCTGTGTGTGGCGGGACATGATGATGAGATAACCTAAGGACTTGACCAATGACCCAGACCACTTTAAAACAGATCTCTGCCACATGCTTCTGGGTTAATTAGGGCTTCAGGTGACCCAAGAATGGCAGAGTAGGCCATTTATTACCACCACAGATGGCAGATTGCAATGTTTTAGCAATGCAGTACAGTAGGGTTTGAATATCTTTCAACACACCCACAATGAATCTTAGTTTGGTAGCTCACAAGGTAGGACCTCACTCTGAAGAGTGGGTGTTGAAATAAAGAACATATTAGGCTGTAAGTAATGTCTAAAGCTAATGAGTGTACAACATGGTGCCTTGCATTGACTACCGGTAAGTAAAAATACCTGATCTTTAGAGTGTGACATGTTAAATACAGTAATTTACCATGGTTCAGTAAAGACTATGTAGTTGTAGCAGAATACTGAGGTTATGCTGTGTCTTGGGGCTGGTGATTAACCCTCATGTTACAGTCACAACACATTCATGGTGAGCCATAGTCACACACACACCCTTTTACACAGGGTTCCTAGCAGTGGCATGACAATGGACTTTGCAAACATAATGGATTATTCAAATGTAAGCATTAGACTCATTAAACATTCTTCATGGTGGCACGCTTTAGTGTGTACGAGCCCTTTATACAGAGAGAAATTGAGAGCATATGCATCGAAGCAGTGTGGAAGACAAAAGCAAAGTGGACCAATCAAACACAAAGCAAGATGAATCTTCCTGTAAATTGCTGGCTGTTGTTTTTTTGTTGTTGCGAAGGTGGTTTGGCTGTGGAAGTAGCTCCTGCTTGGAGGAACAGTGGCTCCTGCACACCCTGCCTTAATGGGAACACAGCTGTTTGTGACAAAATAAATTTGTCTGCCTGTCTGACTAGATTTCACCTCAACAATATAAACCGCTCTGTAGCCATTTTGCCCATTTGTCTCTGCAGTCAGAAACAAATTAATAGACATCTGTTTCAATTATGTTTGGATAAACTTTTTCAATGGCAATCTGTATCCAGGCTAGCACAGGCAGACTAACACACACCTCTGTATGAAGGACGTTCTAAATGAGTAGGGCTGTGCTGTGTGTGAGTCATTTGAACAAGGTATGGTGACCAATTATGGATGGAAAATAAAGCATAAGTAAGTAGCCATCCGGAGACAGATCGGGGATGACATTGAACTTTGACCCCAGCCTGCATTCATCTAATCAGGGAGCCAATGAGACAGAACAGATATAAGTGGGATTGTGACTGATGCCAAGGACATGTAGCAGACTTGATGGTAAACAACTAGGATGTAATACTTTTCTATTAGCTTTATAAATATAGATAAAACCCTATATTAGTTGGGGTATGAGGAAATCTTGGTACCACCTATGGGTGCTTTGCTTTGTTTCCACATAGGTATAGTTTCAAATTGTGAAACTATAAACCCCTCAATTCCCCCATTTCATAGCACTAATAGTGATCTAGTGACACTGCTGATGTACAGTAAATCTAATCCAGGGAGTGAGATTTCCACTACCTTGCAGGTTCTAATTCCTTTACCAGTGTGAATCGCAGCCAAGGCCATGCATGACAGCTGCCATGTCGTATGAGGGCAGACATATTGAGCCCATGCAGTGGCCCCTTGCTGTACATGTTGGCATCAAACTGTCTGAAACTCACCCCATACACGCTGCAGTGTCAGTCAGGGCCTCTGATCTCCCGTCCCACCCTTCAAATTTCTGGCATGCTGCCATTTACACACTCCATGTCTCCCGGCCTTTGCCTCCTTGCCCAGCACCATTTAAAATGTATTTTGATGAATGCTGCTGCAGCCAACTTCTCTCCAAAGTTTTCCTCAAGGTAGGCAAATGTAATAATGCAGACATTATGCAAATCGACTCATTAAATAGAAAATGTGTGGCAACAAAGCAGATGCCTCCAAACATGCTATCTTGTTTGTAACATTTATAAACATTATTCACACAGCCTGTACTGTTTATCATAGCAGAATAATGAAAAATGAATAAAAGACGACAATTAGGTTATTATGCCCTAGATTAGTGTATTATACTGCACAGACCCCCTGATAAACTGGCTGGCTGACAGCTGATGATATTGTTGTCTTGTGTTTCGTGAGATTCAACACTGATGAGGTTTTAGCAGTGAGAAGGTTTAGAAGCAGTCACATCTGCCTGTCTCACCCCCACAACTAGGTTCACTACACAACTTTACTGCTGGTACAGAGCAAGAGACAGACGGACAGTCATCTGCCATCTTTTAGTTCTTCAGAGTGTGTTGTTTTGTTCCAACTACAAATTTACCAACTGTGAATTGGTCAATTTGAATTTACTTAATTCACATCAGATGTTTGAGGTTCTGTAAATAAAATAGAACCCCAGAGTTCAAATGAGTTCTTGATATTTTATATACAGGTTTGTTAAGTATCCAAAGTTCCTGATATACTGTAGAACACTTACATTTGGATATCAGTTTTGTCTGTCAATTAATTGCCCATCAGTTTAGTTCCTCAATGTGCTGTCAACTCTGAGAATTATGAGATCAGAGAAATGTTCCTGAGTTTGCCTCATATCATTGACTTATTTTAACATGTACAAAGTTGACAGTCTGCTTACATGATCCTAACAAACACAGGAGGCGCTGTCATTTCTGTTCTGTATGCTAATGAACCTCAATTCAAGTCAGCTAATCAAACTGTTTTGAAGATACTTCAGAGAATAAAAGCTATGTACTCTAAGAACTGTCTCAAGTATTCAAATAGCCCAAGAGGCAGCTTTGTGTGGGAGTGTTTTCTTAAATCTGAATAACCTTTACATGAACACTTGCTCTATTCACGTTGATGCTTATACAAACAAGACAATGTGTTGTTCTCCCACAATGCCAGTGGCAGAAACACAATGACAGTTGATAACTTGCAAAATGTAGTATGTTGTAAGGGGTGCGTACTGCGGCAGAGAAGTCAGACGCAGGAGAGGAAAAACTGTGTTTCCAATGGCGCAGTTTAATAACAAAAACCCACCGGAAAACAGAACAATCAATAAATGGGTACATAACCCGACACACACCAGACAATACGCACAAGCACTTACAATAAACAATACAGGACAAGGACATGGGGGGGAACAGAGGGTTAAATACACAACATGTAATTGATGTAATTGAAACCAGGTGTGAGGGAAGACAAGACAAAACCAATGGAAAATGAAAGGTGGATCGGCGATGGCTAGAAGGCCGGTGACGTCGACCGCCGAACGCCACCCGAACTAGGAGAGGGACCGACTTCGGCGGAAGTCGTGACATATGTGTTTAAAATTCTTCTAAAAGTCTAATGTGGGGGGGGGGGTGTTTCTAAGCTGACAAATGGAATTGTTTTAAGATAGTCATACAGTGGATCATTTGGCTAACTGATTTTGAATTTTAGGACCTCTTAAGGTATAAAGAAAAATATATATATATTTGAGAAAGTATAGAATTTTACTAATATAGCCTAGAGAAACGCATTGAATAACGCAAAAAAAACGCAAAAAAAACAGATATTTTAAATATCTATAAGAATTACAGATTTTGACAGGGATTTTTGTATTAGGTTACCTAGATTAACACACTGGTGCATCAATTGACTCTAGGAGGATTATTAATGCCATCTCTGAAATAATGTTAGAGGTGAATATGGCTTAATTGTAACTGTGTCCTTCCCTTCTCCTATTGATTTATTCTGTTTTACTTAGAGATATGATGGTTATACATACCATGGTTTTCTTCATGACAAGACAAAGAAACAAAGAAAGTGAGACAATATTCATGGGTGTAGGAGTTGAATTATAAATCCAAATTGAGAACCTTTTGTTTGATTAAGAGTGAATTTGTGTGTGAGTGATATACACTATATATACAAAAGTATGTGAACACCCCTTCAAATTAGTAGATTGGGCTATTTCACCTACACCCGTTGCTGACAGGTATATACAATTGATCACACAGCCATGCAAATCTCCATAGACAAACATGGCAGTAGAATGGCCATTGTGAGGTGGAAACATATAGGAGCAACAACGGCTGTAGTGACGACTACACTGCAGTGTAGTGACGATACAACACTGCAGTGCCTTAGACCGCTGCACCACTCGTGAGGCCATGAAGGGAAATCTTAACATTACAGCATACAATGACATTATAGACAATTCTGTGCTTCCAACTTTGTGGCAACAGCTTGGGCAAGGCCCTTTTCTGTTTCAGCATGACAATGTCTTCTTTGCACAAAGCGAGGTCCATACAGAAATTGTTTGTTGAGCTCGGACTGGAAGAACTTAACTGGCCTGCACATAGTCCTGACCTCAACCCCATCGAACACCTCTTTAGGATGAATTGGAACGCCGACTTCGAGCTAGGTCTAATTACCCAACATCAGCGCCTGACCTCACTATTGCTCTTGTGGCTGAATGGAAGCAATTCCCCGTTGCAATGTTTCAACATCTAGTGGAAAGCCTTCCCAGAAGAGTGCAGGCTGTTATAACAGCAAAGGGGGTACCAAACTTCAAATGAATGCCCATGATTTTGGAATGAGATTTTTGATGAGCAGGTGTCCACATACTACACATCATGTAGTGTATTATGTATAACCTACCTAAAAGCAAGAGATCGCTATGTGCACAGGTAAGATCAGGGATATTGCCTCATCGTATTGAAACAGGTCTTTATAATGGTGATAGTCCTGCATTTTCACTGTACTCTGCAATCACAACTGCAACCCTATAAATGTGACTATTACACAATGTGAACCTGAATCTGAATTTTATTTTATTTTTTACTGCTCAAGGGATTTAAATATTGCTTGGATAACCTTATTTACTAATATGTATTGATTTCCTTTTCACTCTATGTGGTGCGCACTGCACAGAACACCGGAAGAATAATCACAGTGAATTATTGTAATTGCAAACTGGCAATTTGACACAAAAATACAATATAATTCATTCATTCATACAAAATTGCATGTAAAACTTTGTCATTTCAATATACAGGACTTACTCCATTAATTCATCATGTGGTTGTTGTGTTAGGAGCACTGTTTCAGAACTATTCATTTAACTAACATTTAGTTGTATTCAGCCATTTTAGTGGATTTCTATTTGAGGTATGCAAACTTTTATTGAAGCAATCTAGAGCCATGTTGATTGCTGATTAAAACTCAAGCATACATAAGTGCTGGGGATGTTTGCATTATGAGGACATTGTTTCTTCAGTTTGATTGTGTGTTCTTTCTTTTCAAAAGAATCTCTCTACCTCTACTTGTCCTTTATTATGTTGTCACTAGTTAATTACTTTTTTTATCTGTAAAACTTTGTTGCATCATCTAATTATCTTTCCTGTTTTAATGTGAGGGTGTTTTTTTTCTGCGTAAATATGTAGCAGTTGTTCCGGGAAATTACCACACTAATAAGCACCGAAGGAAGGCTGCAAGTTAGAAACTAACTGTGTGGATGGGCAAGTTTGTGACAGCACAAGGCAAGGGGGAACAGAAAAGGACGTCTGACAAAGTCAATTTAAGTTTTAAAACCATACAATTAAGGAGTCTCGGTGGTATACAGGTGGTACGCTTGGCGGAATATACTGTAATCCTCCTGTGATTTACTGTGTTGTGATAAACTTCGGCTCTGCCTCACCACCAGATTGTGAATTAATGAAAGATGTCTCTGGATAGGGCTGATGTCAGTTCAATCTGTTACAAAAGTACCTGGCACAGGGTAGTATGTATGTCTCTGGATGGGTGAATAAGATAATATCTATCTAAAACATGTTCTTTTGTTTTGTCATTGAGGTTTTGAAGGCATGTTCACATGCACCCGCTCCCCAGGAAGGCAGATGACTTGGAGAGAAACGACAACGTCTACGATGAGTTAAAGATGTGCTTTTTAAAGGTACATTTTTTTGCCTCTCCCACTTCAGTGCCTTCAGAAAGTATTCATACCCCTTGACTTATTTCACATTTTGTTGTGTTACAGCCTGAATTCAACATTTATTAAATAAAAAAATGTCTCACCCATCTCCACACAATACCCATAATGACAAAGTCCAAAAAAAAGCATGTTTTAAGAAATGTTTGAAAAGTTATTGAAAATGAAATAAAGAAATCTCATTTACATAAGTATTTACACCCCTGAGTCAATACTTCGTAGCATCACCAGCCGCGATTACAGCTGTGAGTCTTTCAAATCAAATCAAAACTCAATTTATTTGGCACATGCGCCGAATACAACAGGTTACAGTGAAATGCTTACTTACAAGCCCTTAACCAACAATGCAGATTTAAGAAATGAACGTAACAAATAATTAAAGAGCATCAGTAAAATAACATTAGCGAGGCCATATACAGGGGTTACCGGTACAGAGTCAATGTGCGGGGGCACCGGTTAGTCAAGGTAATTGAGGTAATATGTACATGTAGGTAGAGTTAAAGTGACTATGCATAGATAATAAACAGAGAAGAGCAACAGTGTAAAACAGGGTGGGGGGGCACTGCAAATAGTCTGTGTAGCCATTTTATTAAATGTTCAGGAGTGTTTTGGCTTGGGGGTAGAAGTTGTTGAGAAGCCTTTTGGATCCAGACTCGGTGCTCCGGTACTGCTTGCAATGTGGTAGCAGAGAGAACAGTCTATGACTAGGGTGGCTGGAGTCTTAGACAATTTTTAGGGCCGTCTTCTGACACTGCCTGGAATAGAGGTCCTGGATGCCAGGAAGCTTGGTCCCAGTGATGTCCTGGGCCATGTGCACTAACCTCTGTAGTGCCTTGGAGGCCGAAAAGTCGGAGGCCGAGCAGTTGCCATACCAGGCAGTGGTGCAATCAGTCAGGATGCTCTTGATGGTGCAGCTGTAGAACATTTTGAGGATCTGAGGACCCGTGCCAAATCTTTTCAGTCTCCTGAGGGGGATTAGCTTTGTCGTGCACTCTTCAAGACTGTCTTGGTGTGGTTGGACCATGATAGTTTGTTGGTGATGTGGACACCAAGGAACTTGAAGATCTCAACCTGCTCCACTACAGCCCCATCAATGAGAATGGGGGCGTCCTCTGCCCTCCTTTTCCTGTAGTCCACAATCATCTCCTTTGTCTTGATCACATTGAGGGAGAGGTTGTTGTCCTGGCACCACACGGGCAGGTCTCTTACCTCCTTACTATAGGCTGTCTCATTGTTTTTTGGTGATCAGGCCTACCACTGTTGTGTTGGAGTCATGCCTGGCCATGCAATCCCGAGTGAACAGGGAGTACAGGAGGGGACTGAGCACGCACCCCTGAGAGGCCCCCGTGTTGAGGATCAGCGTGGCGGATGTGTTGTTACCTACATTTACCACCTGGGGGGCGGCCCGTCAGGAAGTCCAGGATCCAGTTGCAGAGGGAGGTGTTTAGTCCCAGGTTCCATAGCTTAGTGATGAGCTTTGAGGGCAGTATGGTGTTGAACGCTGAGCTGTATTCAATGAATAGCATTCTCACATAAGTGTTCCTTTTGTCCAGGTGGGAAAGGGCAGTGTGGAGTGCAGTAGAGATTGCATCATATGTGGATCTGTTTGGGCGGTATGCAAATTGGAGTGGGTCTAGGGTTTCTGGGATAATGGTGTTGATGTGGGCCATGACCAGCCTTTCAAAACACTTCATGGCTACAGACGTGAGTGCTATGGGTTGGTAGTCCTTTAGGCAGGTTGCCTTAGTGTTCTTGGGCACAGGGACTATGGTGGTCTGCTTGAAACATGTTGGCATTACAGACTCAGACAGGGAGAGGTTGAAACTGTCAGTGAAGACACTTGCCAGTTGGACATCGCATGCTCGGCGTACACCTCC
The DNA here is from genome assembly GCF_045679555.1 of Salvelinus alpinus. Classification (NCBI taxonomy): domain Eukaryota; kingdom Metazoa; phylum Chordata; class Actinopteri; order Salmoniformes; family Salmonidae; genus Salvelinus; species Salvelinus alpinus. Next base: position 20,011,213 of record NC_092097.1, read on the forward strand.
TGGTAATCCATCTGGCCCATCCATCTTGTGAATGTTGACCTGTTTAAAAGTCTTACATCGGCTACGGAGAGCGAGATCACACAGTTATCCGGAACAACTGATGCTCTCATGCATATTTCAGTGTTACTTGCCTCGATGCGATGATGGAAGTAATTTATCTCGTCTGGTAGGATGGTGTCACAGGGATGCACGCAGCTATTCTTCCCTTTGTAGTCTGTAATAGTTTGCAGACCCTGCCATATCCCATAAGCGTTGGAGCAGGTGTAGTATGATTCGATCTTAGTCTTGTATTGATGCTTTGCCTATTTGATGGTTCGTCATAGGGCAGAGCGGGATTTCTTATAAGCTTCCGTGTAAGAGTCCCGCTCCTTGAAAGCGGCAGCTCTACCCTTTAGCTCAGTCCGGATTTTGTCTGTAATCCATGGCTTTTGGTTGGGGTATGTACGTTCATTCACTGTGGGGACGACTTCATCGATGCACTTATTGATGAAGCCAGTGACTGATGTGGTGTACTCCTCAATGCCATTGGAAGAATCCCGGAACATGTTCCAGTCTGTGCTACCAAAACAGTCCTGTAGCTTAGCATCTGCTTCATCTAACCACTTTTTTATTGACTGAGTCACTGGTGCTTCCTGCTTTAGATTTTGCTTGTAAGCAGGAATCAACAGGATAGAATGTATTATTGTAAATATACAGCTACAAAGAATATAGATGAAAACTATTTTGGTAAACAGTGTGGTCTACAGCTTATCATGAGCTACTCTACCTCAGGCGAGCAAAACCTCAAGACTTCAAGACCTTAGATATTGTGCACCAATATACATAGACCGCCACCCCTTGTCTTACCAGAGGCTACTGTTCTATCCTGCTGATACAGTGTGTAACCTGCCAGCTGTATGTTATTCATGTTGTCGTTCAGCCACAACTCGGTGAAACATAAGATATTACAGTTTTTAATGTCCCGTTGGTAGGGTATACATGCTTGTAGATTGTCTATTTTATTATCCAATGATTGTACGTTGGCTAATAGGACTGATGGTAAAGGGAAATTACCCACTCAGAGCCGGATCCTTACAAAGGCACCCCAACCTTCATCCTCGATATGTCCGTCTCTTTCTCCTGCCACTGACGGGGATGAGGGCCTTGTCAGGTGTCTGGAGTAAATCACTCTCTTCCGACTCATTAAAGAAAAACATTTCTTTCAATACGTTGTCCTTTCAATCACTGTCCTGATTTCTAGAAACTCTTTCCGGTCATAAGAAATGGCGGCAGAAAGATTATGAACAAAATAAGTTACAAATAACATGAAAAAACACACACAATAGCACAATTGGTTAGGAGACTGTATAACGGCAGCCATTCTCTCCGGCGCCATCATACTATTCCAGGTAAGTTTCTAAGAGCTTTCCACACCTGGATTGTTTAACATTTTCCCGTGATTCTTTTCAAAATTCTTCAAAATTGTCAAATTGATTGTTTGGATGGTATATCCCGTATATGCCGTATACCGGGGTATTTGAAAATAGCCACATGATGGTTTTTCAATACCGTCTATACGGTATGTTTTATATATTTTTTTATAAATACCTACAGTCAACTTGTGCAATATGTTAGGAGATTAAGAAGATCACATTCTTCATTTTAACCTGTCACAATTTTTCACTGTGAGGCTTACCGGTAGTTCCCCAGTCATGTGGTGTTTGTTTACAAGCACACAACGATAAGAGACCAGAGCCTTGTGAGTCACTCACTGTTGTGCAGCCAGGTAATCTTGCAGCAAACTGTGAGTAGCATTTTTGAGTTACTTGTATAACTTTATGATCTGGGATGTCTGTCCTGAAAAATACTTTAGGTCAGAGACTATAAAATGTTTGCAATGCTCTTGTTAGAATTCATTTAGTGTTTTATATAGCATTTTACATGTACTTGTTAGTATTGCTAACCTTCAGATTACAATAGCGCCCCTTGTGGTCAGTACCAGTAATACCGAATATCCCGGAATGGCACAAGGTTGGTATTTGTATATATTTAACCTTCATTTAACTAGGCAAGTCGGTAAGGAACAAATTCTTATTTACAATGACTGTCTACCAAAAGACAACAGGCCTCCTGAGCAGACGGGGACTGGGATTAAAAATGAAAATATAGGACAAAACACACGTCATGACAAGAAAGACACCACAACACTACATAAAGACAGACCTAAGACAACAAAATAGCATGGCATGAAGTTATGACAATCTGGATACTACCCAAGCCTAGTTGTTGACCATTTTCAGGTCTTGCCATAGCTTTTCAAGTAGATTTAAGTCAAAACTGTAACTCAGCCACTCAGGAACATTCACTGTTTTCTTAGTAAGCAACTCCAATGTAGATTTGGCCTTGTGTTTTCGGGTCATTGTCCTGCTGAAAGGTTAATCCATCACCCATTGTCTGGTGGAAAGCAGACTGAAACAGGCTATCCCCTACAATTTTGCCTGTGCTTAAAACTCTATTCCATTTATTTTTTTATCTGAAAAACTCCCTAGTCTTTAACAATTACAAGCATACCCAAAACATGATGCAGCCACCACTATGCTTGAAAATATGGAGAGTAGTACTCAGTAATGTGTTGTATTGGATTTGCTCCAAGCATAACACTTTGTATTCAGGACAAAAAGTTAAAGGCTTTGCCACATTATTTGCAGTATTACTTTAGTGCATTGTGCCAAACAGGATGCATGTTTTGGAATATTTTTATTTTATACAGGCTTCCTTCATTTCACTGTGTCAATTAGATTAGCATTGTGGAGTAACTACAATGTTGTTGATCATCCTCAGTTTTCTCCTGATCGACTGAGGGACCTAACAGATAATTGTATTTGTGGGGTACAGAGATGAGATAGTCATTCAAAAATCATCTTTAACACAATTATTGCGTGAGTCCATGGAACGTATGTGACTTGTTAAACAATTTGTATACCTGAACTAATTTAGGCTTGCCATAACAAAGGGGTTTAATAGTTATTGACTCAAGACAGTACAGATTTTCCTTTTTAATACATTTGTACACATTTCTAAAAACATGTGGGAATGAGTTAGGCAAGTGACAAAAAAATCTACATTTAATGTATTTTAAATGCAGAATGTAACACAACAAAATATGGGTGTGTGTGAATATGTTCAGAAGGCAAACTATTGGATTGAGCTCCTATGACCAAACATTGATATTCAATATGACACACTGGCTGTTTAAATTCCTCCAGGGTAGGAGTTATATTTATCATTCTGTCGTCTTATGTTTAGCAGCTAATGCACTAACTCACCTGTAGCTCAAAATAATAGCTTTAATTAAACATGTAAGAGCCGGGGTTGAACAAATAGCAACACACACTAAGGCCTTTTGGAAGTAGAATCACCAAACCAATGAACCACAATACTTCAATACACAAAATACGAACATGCCTTTCAGGATCATTTAAATTTCCCTGTGACATTTGGAATTTGTAACAAAAGAGGCGGCACCAAATGAATATCAATGACTAAGTTTGATATGAATATTCTAATAACCACATCTAATAAAAAATAGCTTGACTATAGTTCCCTAAAGAGCCAGAGGGGGAAATAGAATGCATCCACAGCCGTGGCCCACCAGCCAAATATAAATAGGTTTGTTTTTAATTTGCATGTGATCATAAGGGTTATTGTGAGAGCAGCTATGCAAATGAGAAAAATATTTCTCTGAGGTGTTTTTCTTCACAATGAATAATCACCCAGTGTTGGCTCCCACATACCTTGCCACTGTTAAGTGTTTTATAACTCAAACTGTGCACATTTACTCTCTCATAAAGACTATTTAAGAGGCAATAGAATAGTTGAACCACTTTCCTTCCTCACAGTGTGAAACTCGTAAGAAATATAGCCTGGGGTTTCCAATCTCATCTATTTGTGTTATACTTTGGTGAGTGAATAGACAATTTAATCTAAACTTCAGACGCACGTCATCCAATCACAGTTTCTGATTGGCTGAATTTCTGATTAGGATGTTACCTAATGATTGGATGATTTATCTGATGTCAGTGACTAGGCCAATTACACCAGATAATCATTCAGTGGCCGTGCTCAGTACAAGGCCTTGTCATCGCTGAATTTGGTGCAGACACTGAGGCGCCACAGTATGGGAGGTTTATCCTAGCAGAGAAAGGGATGGGACTCCGGAGTTCGATTTTATTTGTCACTTTATTTAGACGAAGTGACACAGTGTGGTAGACTCATGCAGCATGGTCATAAAAAGCTTGTCCCCCTGCCTGACAGCCACTCTCCGAGAGATACAGTCATACAGATACAGCCTCTCTCTCTCTCTCTCTCTCTCTCTCTCTCTCTCTCTCTCTCTCTCTCTCTCTCTCTCTCTCTCTCTCTCTCTCTCTCTCTCTCTCTCTCTCTCTCTCTCTCTCTCTCTCTCTCTCTCTCATATTTCCAATGTTCTTTGCAGTGTCACTTTGCCACCAAAAAAGCTGTCATGGCATATGATCCTTGTTTTGTAATGTCTCTTTCAGTGCTCAGTTTTTGTCTTTCTCTCTCACAAAACTAGATGCTGTAGTTATATAAAGTTTTATAAATATGCACTACTTTAAGTGTACACTGTACAATAAATACTTTGTCAAGTTCATCTGACATCTTTACAATTTATATATGCTTTCCTGGCAGTATGGGTTCTTAGCAGAGATATATTGTTGTAATACTGTGTGTTCGTGCGTAGGTGTGCAGTAGCCACGTGTCGTAGTGTGCCCTGCATTGAAACAACTTGTTCCAAATGGTCTGAGTAGATTTCAGTTCAACAGGATTGGAGAGGTAAAGGATATCACTGTGTAGACTGCTGTTGTAATGGTCATTACAGTGGACCAATAGCAAGATCACAAATCATCTTGACCTTGGTAATGCCTATCACTGGTCAAGTTATACACTTACAATGAATCTTATCCAATACCCAATTGTCTACTAACTGAAAATAGATCCCATTTATGAATATGGGAACACACAGTCTTCAGGGGCTTTGAGAGTTGGTTGGATGGAGAGAGAGAGAGATGGAGGGAGAGATGGAGGGAGGGAGAGAAAAAAAAGAGGGTTCGAAAGGCATAGAGAGTTGGATGCCCGCCCCACATCATGGCAAGCATTGTATATTTGCACCTATGCAGCCTTCTGCCCAGACACCACTCATTACAAAGTTTAAAGGTCAACGCTTTTCAAAAATAAATGTTTTGACCTTTTAATCAACCAAGGGGGAAAAAACATGAAATCACAGTTGGCATTCGCCTAACACATATTCTATCTTTGTTGTAATCGTTCTACGCGGATGAAGGAGTGCAATTTAGACCCATGGAATGTGCCCTTTAAAGCTACTTCAGCAGATACACGGTGACCATGACCCAAAATGTAATTGCGGAACTCTTTAGTCTGGTACAACTGTAACACATTAATGGGATCTAATTCCTGTATTTTTTCTATTTTCTACCCATAAGGCCTTGCCAATTGTAAGTATGTAAATTGTATATACCGTACCTGTCAAAAGTTTGGACACACACTCATTCAAAGGTTTTACTTTTTTCTACATTGTAGAATAATAGTGAAGACATCAAAACTATGAAATAACAAACATGGAATCATGTAATAACCAAAAAAGTGTTAAACATCAAAATATATTTTATATTTGAGATTTTTAAAAGTAGCCACCATTTGCCTTGATGACAGCTTTGCACATGCTCTGCCTGCTCTCAACCAGCTTCACGTGGAATGCTTTTCCAACAGTCTTGAAGGAGTTCCCACATATGCTGAGCACTTGTTGGCTGCTTTTCCTTCACTCTACGGTCCAACACATCTCAAACCATCTCATTGGGTTGAGGTTCGGGTGATTGTGAAGATGAGGACATCTGATGTAGCAGATGGGATGGCGTATGGCTGCATAATGTTGTGGTAGCCATGCTGGTTAAGTGTCCCTTGAATTTTAAATAAATCACTGACAGTTTCACCAGCAAAGCACCCCCACCCACACCATCACACCTCCTCCTCCATGCTTTTCGGTGGGAACCACACATCCGTTCACCTACACTGTGTCTCACAAAGACACGGTGGCTGGAACCAAAAATCTCAAATGTGGACTCATCAGATCAAAGGACAGATTTCCACTGGTCTAATGTCCATTGCTCATGTTTCTTGGCCCAAGCAAGTCTCTTCTTATTATTGGTGTCCTTTAGTAGTGGTTTCTTTGCAGCAATTCTACCATGAAGGCCTGATTCACGCAGTCTCCTCTGAACAGTTGATGTTGAGATGTGTCTGTTACTTGAATTCTGTGAAGCATTTATTTGGGCTGCTGACAAAACCCAAACTTTTGAATGGTGCCTCAGATATGTATGTCCTCATGCCCTCCCTAATCCACCCCCTTCAACTGATTAAGTGCTGATTGAGTATGTGTTTGTGCTCAGAAAATGTAAATGAAAATCAAGTGTGTTCTTTCTATAATGAAGTCTGCACTCACTCACTCAGTGGCTAGAACACCATCTCAACACAGGAGCTTGAGAGCTGTACTATAGCAGCTAGTCGTGGGCTGGCGTTAATAACCACAGCGCTTTGTCGTAAGGATCCCAATACTCCTCTTCACTCCTATTAAGAACACCGGCCTTGTGGACAAGAGGCATTCTTATCAGAGGAAAAAGCCGTAAGACGACACCAAGCTCTGCCACTCCTCTCTCTTATCCTCTCCTCTCCCCTGCTCTCGCTCTGAGCCACCTCAGAGATCAGTGGGAACTCAATTACGTCGCTGCCACGCTTGTTAGCGGGGAACAATGTGTCAGCTTGTGATTATAAGTTGTAATGATGTTATTTTCTCCAATTAGGCCGTGTGTGGTTTTTTCATGTGCCTCTCCAGGTTCTCTAGGGAGAAAAGAAATGACAGACAGATGAAGAGAATGCTGTGAACCTAGTGTTTTGAAGGCCGTTTGTGGGTTTTGAATGACTCTGAATGGAGATAGCTTGATAGGCAGCTACTGTAAATGTTTTCCATTTTGGTTTCTATCTTATTTGCAGAGGTGGGACCAAGTCACTATTATTCGAGTCACAAGCAAGTCACAAGGTCCAAGTTTCAAGTCGAGTCCCAAGTAGAAAGGGTCGAGTCTCGAGTCAAGTCCAAGCCCTATATTCTAAGAGCAAGTCAAATCGAGTTGAGTCACAAGTTTTTCAAGTGAAGTCTCAAGTCAAATAAAAGAAAATACACTCAATGACTTTGTCTATTTATTGAGGCTACTAGACAGCCCTTTTAATTATTTTTTCTATAACACATTTTGATTATGTAACAATACATTTTAACAACAAATTCCAAATGCAAGCTTCATGAGTACATTATCAATATCATGCAATTTTGACATACCAAAAGACCAGTAACAAGGCCTATGTGTCACGCCCTGGCCTTAGTATTATTTGTTTTCTTTATTATTTTAGTTAGGTCAGGGTGTGACATGGGGTATGTGTGTGTTTTGGGTGATTATATGGTATAGGGGGTGTTGGTTGTAGTGTATGGGTTTGTGTTGAGTGTATGTGTCTAGGTATGTCTATGGTTGAGTGTAGGTGTTTAGGAAAGTCTATGGTTGCCTGATTTGGTTCTCAATCAGAGACAGCTGGTTATTGTTGTCTCTGATTGGGAGCCATATTTAAGGTAGCCATAGGCTTTAGGTGTTTGTGGGTAGTTGTCTATGTTGAACGTAAGTAGCTTGTGTGTGCACTTTCGTTTGTAGCTTCACGGTCGTTTGTTGTTTTGTATAGTTTGTATAAGTGTTTCGTTTCGTGTTCATCTTCGTCGTTCTAATAAAAGAAGATGTATTCATATCCCGCTGCGCCTTGGTCTGTCTCTCCTCCACACGATCGTGACAGAATTACCCACCAAACAAGGATCAAGCAGCGTGATCAGTGGCAACAGGAGCAAGGAACAAAGGATTCATGGACATGGGAGGAGATTTTGGATGGAAAGGGACCTTGGGCACAACCGGGAGAATATCGCCTCCCTCGTGAAGAGCTGGAGGCAGCGAAAGCCGAGAGGAGGCGATATGAGGAGGCAGCACGGAGGCAAGGCTGGAAGCCCGCAAGTACAACCCAAAAATGTATTGGGGGGGGCTTAGAGGTAGTGGTCCGAGGGCAGGTAGGAGACCTGCGCCCACTTCCCAGGCTAACCGTGGAGAGCGGGAGTACGGGCGGAACCCGTGTTACGCAGTAGAGCGCACGGTGTCTCCTGTACGTGTTCATAGCCCGGTGCGGGTTATTCCACCTCCCCGCACTGGTAGGGCTAGATTGGGCATTGAGCCAGGTGCCATGAAGCCGGCTCAACGCGTCTGGTCTCCAGTGCGTCTCCTCGGGCCGGCTTACATGGCACCAGCCTTACGCATGGTGTCCCCGGTTCGCCTACATAGCCCGGTGCGGGTGATTCCACCTCCCCGCACTGGGCGGGCGACGGGGACCATTCAACCAGGTAAGGTTGGGCAGGCTCGGTGCTCAAGGGAGTCAGTACGCCTGCACGGTCCGGTATTTCCGGCGCCACCTCCCCGCCCCAGTCCAGTTCCACCAGTGCCTACACCACGCACCAGGCTTCCAGTGTGTCTCCAGAGCCCTGTTCCTCCTCCACGCACTCGTCCAATGGTGCGTGTCTCCCGCCCATTACCACCGGTGCCTACGCCACGCACCAAGTCTCCTGTGCGTCTCCAGAGTCCTGTGCATCCTGTTGCTGCTCCCCGCACTAGCCTTGAAGTGCGTGTCCCCAGCCCGGTACCACCAGTGCCGGCACCACGCACTAGGCCTAATGTGCGTATCCAGGGTCCAGTATGCCCTGTTCCTTCTCCCCGCACTAGCCTTGAGATGCGTGTCTCCAGCCCGGTACCACCAGTTCCGGCACCACGCACCAGGCCTACAGTGCGCCTCATCCGGCCAGAGCCATCCGTCTCCCCAGCGCCATCTGAGCCATCCGTCTCCCCAGCGCCATCTGAGCCATCCGTCTCCCCAGCGCCATCTGATCCATCCGTCTCCCCAGCGCCGTCTGAGCCATCCGTCTCCCCAGCGCCGTCTGAGCCATCCGTCTCCCCAGCGCCGTCTGAGCCATCCGTCTCCCCAGCGCCGTCTGAGCCATCCGTCTCCCCAGCGCCGTCTGAGCCGCCCGTCTGCCCAGCGCCGTCTGAGCCATCCGTCTGCCCAGCGCCGTCTGAGCCATCCGTCTGCCCAGTGCCATCTGAGCCATCCGTCTGTCCCGAGCCGTCAGAGCCGTTCGTCAGTCAGGAGCTGCTAGAGCCATTCGTCAGACAGGATCTGCCAGAGCCGCCAACCAGACAGGGTCTGCCAGAGCCGCCAACCAGACAGGATCTGCCAGAGCCGCCAACCAGACAGGATCTGCCAGAGCCGCCAACCAGACAGGATCTGCCAGAGCCGCCAACCAGACAGGATCTGCCAGAGCCGCCAACCAGACAGGATCTGCCAGAGCCGCCAGCGAGCCATGAGCGTCCAGAGCCGCCAGCGAGCCATGAGCGTCCAGAGCCGCCAGCCAGCCATGAGCGTCCAGAGCCGCCAGCCAGCCATGAGCGTCCAGAGCCGCCAGCCTGCCATGAGCGTCCAGAGCCGTCAGCCTGCCATGAGCGTCCAGAGCCGTCAGCCTGCCATGAGCGTCCAGAGCCGTCAGCCAGCAATGGGCAGCCAGAGTCGCCCGCCAGCCATGGGCAGCCAGAGTCGCCCGCCAGCCATGGGCAGCCAGAGTCGCCCGCCAGCCGGGATCGGCTGAATCCGCCAGTCAGCCAGGATCTACCAGAGACACCGAAGCGGATATTGACAATGCTGGAGTGGGGGCCACGTCCCGCACCCGAGCCGCCGCCATATTAGGGCCCACCCCGGACCCTCCCTTTATATGTCAGGTTTTGCGGCCGGAGTCCGCACCTTTTGGGGGGGGTACTGTCACGCCCTGGCCTTAGTATTATTTGTTTTCTTTATTATTTTAGTTAGGTCAGGGTGTGACATGGGGTATGTGTGTGTTTTGGGTGATTATATGGTATAGGGTATGTTGGTTGTAGTGTATGGGTTTGTGTTGAGTGTATGTGTCTAGGTATGTCTATGGTTGAGTGTAGGTGTTTAGGAAAGTCTATGGTTGCCTGATTTGGTTCTCAATCAGAGACAGCTGGTTATTGTTGTCTCTGATTGGGAGCCATATTTAAGGTAGCCATAGGCTTTAGGTGTTTGTGGGTAATTGTCTATGTTGAACGTAAGTAGCTTGTGTGTGCACTTTCGTTTGTAGCTTCACGGTCGTTTGTTGTTTTGTATAGTTTGTATAAGTGTTTCGTTTCGTGTTCATCTTCGTCGTTCTAATAAAAGAAGATGTATTCATATCCCGCTGCGTCTTGGTCCGTCTCTCCTCCACACGATCGTGACACTATGCTAGATGTATGTGACAATTGTTTATATAATTAGCTTGATGTCCCATTGCTGTGAGCTTGCAAAGTAAACAATTCATATTCGTATTCGAAAATGTTTGGAGGTGCATATTCATTTATGGCAATCCTCTCTCACTACAATTTGATGTTTGCACTGCACACAATCCTATAGCTGTGCACCAAATCAGCAATCTCCTTGATAGCTAAGTGGTTTTAAAACTTTTAACCCGTTACCCCAATTTTTTTTTTATCAATGCTTGCGACCACCGCAAACGCACTTGCACGCATTTTGAGCTGAAAGTAATTTTTAATAACAGCCAATATCAACTAGGGATATCATGTCACTTCTCTGAAGTCCAGAGCAAGCAGGATCATATGGCCTACCTGTATTCAGCGGAGGTTGCAGGATCAGATGGAAAGCATGTAGCTCAGTTGGTAGAGCAGGGTGCTTGTAATGCCAAGGTAATGGGTTTGATTCCTAGGACCACCCATACGTAAAATGTATGCGCTCATGACTGTAAGTCGCTTTGGATAAAAGCGTCTGCTAAATGACATATATTATATGATCCGTATGCAGCTTTTTTCTTACTCACAAATATCATAATTAATTTGCCAGAGTATTGAATGTAGTGCAATGTTACAGATATCTTTAGACAAATAGCCAGTACCACTACTAAGGTATATAATTATAACCCACCCAAACTAGTCCAATCTGAAATATGAAAATGATCAATGAAATCACCAGGTAGCCTATTATTGTGGCAAAGATGCATCCATAATTGATTGATAAACGGTAGTTTGCAGTATATAGATAATATTAACGTAGGTTGGCTACTCTGTTTAAAAACCAGGCAAAACCAGAAAAAAATAAACAAGCTCTTTCTGCCCTAGCGACTCATGTGTGCGCCTGCCTTTGCCTGCCAATGCTGACGACAGATCATTGGTCAACAGTCAAGACCGGCAGCGTTTTGGTCTGAAGCACAGATTAGATGTATTTCAAACAATAATTTGGTGCAATGCCGTAGGCCTATGTTAGTGACCAGATTGAATAAGCAAAGGTATAAATATTAAATACAAAATGGTAGGCTATATGTAGCCTATTAAAATATGTATGAAAACAAAAATCCATTCAGCTTCACACACAACCCCCCAAAACCATCTTACTGAGCTAGATTGCCCGACCTGTGTTGATTGCCAGTTTTCTGGTCCAATCAGAGGGCCAGAGTGTGAGTTTCACTAGCCCATTTTTTGGGGGGGGCAAGTGCGATACTGTCTCTGGCTGCGTGGAGAGTGGAAGCTCTGTGCCACAAAATGAGTGACAAAACCTGGCCAGATAATTTCAAGTCATCAGTCTCAAGTCAAAGTCGAGTCCAGAGTCTTGAGACTCCAAATCCAAGTTCAGTCTCAAGTTATATTATTTTCTGTCAAGTCTCAAGTCATCAAATGTGTTGCGTGAGTCAGACTCGAGTCCAAGTCATGTGACTCTAGTCCACACACCTCTGCTTATTTGTGGTGGCAATTGAAACAGATGCAGGAACATGAGTTTGATACAGGCTAATTGATTCAAAGAGGGGTGAGTATATTCACCACAGCTCTGAAATTACTACAATAAATGAGCAGGTGATTACTTCAGGGTCAAGACTCTAATATACCCCCTGGATAATGCGGGTGAAAATTTTACTTAAAATAAATTTCAAATGATTCACTTCATACAATTAAATTTACACAGTTCAATAACGACTGCTCGTTATCTGGTTTTGTCATATTTAATATTTATTTATACTGTATGGATCAGCTAAGGAGATCATTACAAGGGAAAGCAGCGACGTTATTTGACTGTTTCTAGCTGCTTGCTGGTGGAAACGGCAGCTATTAACTTCTTGACGCACGGATCCCTTTAGCGGGATCATTTTCGTAAACAACCGCTGAATTGCAGAGCGCCAAATTCAAAGAAATTTGCTAAAAATATATTCATGAAATCACAAGTGCAATATAGCAAAACACAGCTTAGCTTGTTGTTAATCCACCTGTCGTGTCAGATTCTGAAAATATGCTTTACAGCGAAAGCAATCCAAGCATTTGTGTGAGTTTATCAATCACTAGACAAAACATTAAGAACACCTAGCAGCAATGTATATTGGTCACGAAAGCCAGAAAAGCAATCAAATTAATCGCTTACCTTTGATGATCTTCGGATGTTTGCACTCAATAAATGTTCCTTTTGTTCGATAAAGATTATTTTTATATAAAAAAAACTCAATTTGAGTTATGTTCAGTATTCCACAGCCTTAGGCTTGACGAAAATTATCCGTAAAGTTCGTAGAAACATGTCAAACGTTTTTAATAATCAATCCTCAGGTTGTTTTTAACATCAATAATCGATAATATTTCAACCGGACTGTAAACTATTCAATACTGGAGAGAAAGAAAATGTCGAGCAACCAGTGTCGAGCGCATGAACTAATGTAAGGACCTCCGTCTATAAACTGACTCGTTTTGATAACTATTAGCTTGAAACTATGGCTAAAGACTGTTCACACCCTGAGGAAGCCATTGGAAAAGGAATCTGGTTGATATCCCTTTAAATGGACGAAAGGCAGGCAATCGAACAGTGATTTTTCTAAATAAAAGGCACTTCCGGATTGGATTTCCTCAGGTTCTCGCCTGCAAAATCAGTTCTGTTTAACTCACAGACAATATTTTGACCGTTTTGGAAACTTTAGAGTGTTTTCTATCCTACTCTGTCAATTATATGCATATTCTAGTATCTGGACCTGAGAAATAGGCAGCTTACATTGGGAACGTTATTTTTCCAAACATAAAAATTCTCCCTCTTAGCTTCTAGAGTATTAACCCGACTTCCGCCTGCTCTGCTTATGTGCCTCGTCACTCCAAAGACAACGAGTCTCTCAGGGGCCCTAGAGAACTATATAGTTTTATTTGTAAAAATGTTTTGCCCCTTTTTCTCCCCAATTTCATGGTATCCAATTGGTGGTTACAGTCTTGTGTCATCGCTGCAACTCCCGTACGGACTCGGGAGAGGCGAAGTTCGAGAGCCGCGCGTCCTACGAAATACAACCCAGCCAAGCCGCACTGCTTCTTGACACAATGCCCACTTAACCCGGAAGCCAGCCGCACCAATGTGTCAGAGGAAACGCCGTGCACCTGGCGACCTTGTCAGCGTGCATTGCACCCGGCCCGCCACATGAGTCGCTAGTGCACAATGGGACAAGAATACCCCTGCCGGCCAAACCCTCCCCTAACCAGGACGATGCTGAGCCAATTGTGCTCCGCCCATGGGTCTCCTGGTCACGTCCGGCTGCGACAGAGCCTGGACTCAAACCAGGATCTCTAGTGGCACAGCTAGCACTGCAATGCAGTGCCTTAGACCACTGTGCCACTCGGGAACAGAATGAATTTAACTTATTTAGCTTCCCAATTATTATTATCATTCATTCCAGTATCTACCCTCCCAATCAATAAATCCCCTCTCCGCTCTCCATTCCATTTCTACGAGCCAGCCACCTCATCGGCTCCATGCTGACGTACCATGGGTATGAAATGTAGTCAGTCCCTCTCTCTCAGCTAGCTCTCTCAACCCTGATGTCATTTGATAGCATTGTTCATTAGATCTTTATCGATGGCTCTCCCCTCCACCGCGTGTTGAAGATACCCAGACAGAGCGATCATATTCAGGGGAGGCAGTGCGTTATTTGGCTGTGATTTATCATCCTTTGAGGCAGTGTTACTCGGGAACATAGGGGGGATAGCGCCATGTAATGAGAAATATCAATGGATCCTCATGTTCTTGCCTGGTATGACAGGCCACTATCCATCTCTCTGACACTCACCTAGTTAACATTTTTATCAAAGGGCCAAGATTTGTCATTTTCCCTCCTCGGGAGGGAGTAGGAGTTTTCGCCAATAGTGTAGATAAAGGGGAAAGATCCAGAACATGGCCCACACTTCCCTGTGCAAATGATGAGCAATTGTTCTGAAGTGCAGCCCTCATCTTTCTCATACAGTACTGTCGCCTATTGTGTTGGATAGAGGGAGGGGGTGGGGTGGGGGTGGGGGGGGGGGGTCCAATAGTAAGTCATGTTTACCATGGGAACCGATTAGCCCATTGGGTTCATGCTATGTTGTTCACCTCATCGTCACATGTATCAGGGTCCACCTGATACTGTGCATGAGGACAGGTATTATTCAGAGGAACACACAAACCTCTCAAGGACATGTATCTCAGGACAGTTCGAGTATGAGTTGCAGTAAGGCCCATACAAACACAATCATAGGCAGGGAGACATTTTACTGCAGAACTATGTCTTGAAAATAATATGTTTTGACCATATTAGCAGGCACGTGCACAGAGGAGTCTACCTGTGCCGAGCCCAAGCCCCTTTGCCCTCCCACAAATAATTCTATTTGTTTTTGTAATTGTTGTTCTGAACCCATCGCCCGCAAGTCGTTGTGATGTTGTCAAGTTCACCACCCCCACCTCGTTGCGCCTGTTGGTCTGCCCTGTACGGAGCTCAGGCACGCCCGGGTTGCGCCGGTTTCCCAGTCTGCACTGTACAGAGATTTCGCACGCCAAGTGTCCCAAGAGATGCTGTCACCATTTGAGTGTTTCTGTAGCTAGCTACCTAGGGGGGCACCCTTTTTTAATTTTAAGCACATGCCCCCTGAAAGGTCTGTGCACGTCCCTGCATATTAGTCTTTTTACCGTTGTATAATCGCAAGAGAGGTGTACTCAACTATCTGACTCATCAGAGCTGTGGAGTTTACCTTGAGAAGTTTTAAACAGATTTCAACGTCTGTGGTACTGTATGACTATCCACTTTTGATTAACGACGCTCACTAACTATTAATACTTCCCTGTGAAGAGTCAGTTCCTGGCTTTGTTTATTATACATTTGTTTCCTTTTTTTTTTTAAATCACTGTTTTTCAAACTAGTTTTGAGTGAAGCCCTGTCTTCGGTCAGGCTTGCAACAGTTTGAGGCAGGATCACTGTTTGAGTTATGTATCGATACTTCTGTAGATGGGAAAAAATCCCTTTAAACACATGTATGTATTCCTATCTTCAGCTTTCAATCCACTTTCTTTTCTCTTCTTCTTTTCCAAGTCTGTGTTAAAGCTTCTCTCTTCCCTCGTGCGCCCATCTGTCCCTACTGAAAAAGACAAGGCAAGCGATTTAGCTGCACAGCTAGCCTCCCATGGGGTACTTTGCTTTGTCAAGTTTATAAATGGGTTTGCCATAATCCGCTATTGACAACGCTCGCCGATGATGAAACTGTTAATTATTCTAGCGACTGTAGGATGTATTGAGCTAATTTAGCTGAGCATATGGAAAGACCATCAAGTTGCTGTACTTTTTCAAAGCAGCAGTTTATATAGTCCCCCGTCCTTCTCTGTCTCTCTCTCTCACCATATGATAATTTTGTTGTACTCATGGAGGACCTGTGGTAAATTGCCCAATAAAGCAGGAACCAGCTGATGTGGGGCAAACGCCCAAGCGTTTACAGCTTGAACACAATTCTCGTTGTTAGCTAAGTGTGAGAGGTTCAGGAGATGTCAGAAAAGTGTTTATTTGCAACTAATTTGGACTGCAAATATATGTATGAAAATATATGTATGAAGCATTGTTAACATACAGTGGGGAGAACAAGTATTGGATACACTGCCGATTTTGCAGGTTTTCCTACTTACAAAGCATGTAGAGGTCTGTAATTTGTATCATAGGTACACTTCAACTGTGAGAGACAGAATCTAAAACAAAAATCCAGAAAATCACATTGTATGATTTTTAAGTAATTCATTTGCAGGAAATGCAAATATGTAGTGTATTCAAGGTTTGAAAAGGCTTGTAAAGTTTATATTTTCCATTTAAAGATGTCGGACTTGATTTGCCCTAACAGAAAATGTATTAACTCCTACAAAAAATATGCATTAATTATAATCCACTTAATAATTCACATTTCCTGTTGCTGCAGGATTATTTTCCTGCTGTAGCAAACTGGCTTAGAATACGATCCTACATATGTATGACTAGAATAGATCTATGAGTGAAAGAACTTGCATGTTACCCAACAAGACTGCATTTCCTCCTAAATAAAATTTTCCAACATCCTTGAGAAAGTTTCCATGACTTACACAGCTTTAAATGAAACCATATGACACATGCAATGCAATCAGGATCTGCATTTTTCCAAATCACCTCAACTTAAGTGCCGTGCTGAGTATATGAAATGAAAGGGTCATATTGGGTAACATCTCTGGATTTATACACTGTCAAAATGTGTTTAGAGACTCAGAGAAGCATGGCGGTGCTGCGATTCAGCAGACAGATTCAGCCAGACATCTAGGTCCAGGTCTGTAATGTGATACAGAAAGCTACATGCAACTCTAGCAAAGCTCTGTCATCTTTTGATACAGCATGTCACTGCAGATGCCTTTCTCATGTTTCCTCATGTGCTGTACACTCAGCCGGTGTTGTATTCACCTAGTGCAACAATGCTGTAACGTTAGTAGGATGAGATATGCATCTTTCAAATTAATTGCAATGGATATAAAGTGCTCCGCACGTCATCGTAGTTAACAGTTAGAAAAATGGCAGAGAGTGAAACAGGGAAGCTACAGCAGCGAAGTCCTGTATGGCAATACTTTGAGAACTTAAATGAGAAGGTGGTGAAATGCAAACTTTGCGTGGTGGAATTGAGCTACAATGACAGGTGCAATGCATAACCATCTGAAAGGGAAGCACCGTGATACCCAAACCGTTTCTGGCAGATATGCAAGCCCCCAACAACAGACATTAAACAGGCTCTTTGCAAGAAAGAAGCGTGATAAGGGACGGATAGAGAAAATCACAGCGCTAATTACAGAAATGATTGCAGTTGATATGCAGCCATTGTCAATTGTAGGGGATGTTTTCTTCAATGCCCTGATGGCATATCTCGAACCAAACTACAAGATGCCATGTCGAAAAACCGTCACGGCCCGGATGGAGAAATTGTACAATGATTGCTCTGCAATACAAAGCATGAGCTCTTAAACACCCCATATGTGGCGTTAACAACAGATTGTTGAACGTCAGTGAACAAGCTGTCATACATCACTGCAACGAGCCATCGCATTGATGAGAAATGGGACATGAAGTCCCATGTACTGACCACTGAGAACATGGAAGAGAGGCACTGCAGAGAACCTAAAAACGGCATTAACTGCCATCATTGCTGAGTGGGTGGGGGACAGCAATAAGGTGAGAGCCGTATGGTAGCCATGACTGTGGTAGATTGAACTGTTCTCTCTCTCTCTCACACACCACACACACACACACACACACACACACACACACACACACACACACACACACATACACACCAGTGGAGGCTGCTGGGAGGCATTATAGCAGGACAGGCTCACTGTGATGGCTGGAATGGAATAAAAGGAACAAAGTCAAAAGTGGTTTCCATATGTTCGATGTGTTTGATACCGTTCCATTCCATCCATTACAATGAGTCCATCCTACATTATCTCCTCCCACCAGCCTCCACTGACACACACGCACACACACAGTCTTAGACACAGCTAAGCTCCATGTCACTGAGATAGACATTAGCCAGTCTCGTATAAGAAAAGGGGTAGAAAGTCCCATTTTTAAATATTGTGTTTGGATTAGGAGAGCTGGCTTCTCGGAAGCGGCAGGCAGCAACAAAGAGAGCAGAGAACGGACGATGTCCCCCCACCCCTCCCACTAGGTTGGTCTACCTTTTTCACCAGATAAACATTGTGAACTTAAAAAGCGCCCATGTATATCATGTCCGGTGGGGACTGTCACAGTTGTGTAGTAGCTGGGCAAGACATGATAAACCAGTGGTTCTACTTTTTTTATTTTATTCAGGGAATCCAGAGCGCGGTCGGGGATATTTTGGCTTCCCATAAGTCTCTGTAGTGCAAATTACTTTGATGGTGGCAAAGGAAACGGGGAGGAAGGATGCGAAAATGGCTTCCTTTTCTGTCCCAGCTGGAATAGTAACAGGAATAGTATATACTGGGGTATGAAGGGAATGGCTTGGGATAGTTATGGAGACCAGTTCAAATCCTCATGGTTTCTGCCATGTTTCTGCAGGCTCTAAGGCTTAGATCACACCCTTGTCTACACTCATGTGGCTTAATTATTAGGACGTAATGCAAATGTGGGCTGATGTATACGGTATGCCCTTTGCAACAAACACACAATGGGACAGTGGAGTGGGCTTCCAGGACACAGTGTGTACAGGACATGTACTTACAGTACCAGTCAAAAGTTTGGACACACTTAGTCATTCAAGGGTTCTTCTTCATTTTACTATTACTATTTTAGATTCTTCAAAGTAGCCACCCTTTGCCTTGATGACAGCTTTGCACACTCTTGGCAATTGGGTTGCGGTTGGGTGATTGTGGAAGCCAGGTCTTCTGATGCAGCACTCCATCACTCTCCTTTTTTGGTCAAATAGCCCTTACAAAGCCTGGAGGCGTGTTTTGGTTCATTGTCCTGTTGAAAAACAAATGATAGTCCCACTAAGCGCAAACCAGATGGGATGGAGTATCGCTGCAGAATGCTGTGGTAGCCAAGGTGGTTAATTGTGCCTTGAATTCTAAATTTATCACAGACAGTGTCACCAGCAAAGCACCCCCACACCATCACACTTCCTCCTCCATGCTTCACGGTGGGAACTACACATGTGAAGATCACCTACTCTACGTCTCACAAAGACAGTGGTTGAAACCAAAAATCTCAAATTTGGACTCATTAGACCAAAGGACAGATTTCCACCGGTCTAATGTCCATTGTTTGTGTCTATTGGCCCAAGCAAGTCTCTTCTTCTTATTGGTGTCGTTTAGTAGTAGTAGCCTGATTCACGCAGTCTCCTCTGAACAGTTGATGTTGAGATGTGTCAGTTGCTTGAATTCTGTGAAGCATTTATTTGGGCTGCAATTTCTGAGGCCATGATAGCCAGTTTTTGTAGCATTTGATGGTTTTTGCAACTGTACTTTCATAGTTCTTGAAATGTTCTGCATTGTCTGACCTTCATTTCTTAAAGTAATGATGGACAGTTGTTTCTCTTTGTTTATTTGAACTGTTCTTGCCGTAATATGGACTTGGTATTTTATCAAATAGGGCTATCTTCTGTAAACCACCCCTACCTTGTTGTGTCAAAACACAACTCATTGGCTCAAACACATTAAGAAGGAAAGAAATTCCATCAATTAACTTTTAACAAGGCATTCCTGTTAACTGAAATGCATTTCAGGTGACTACCTCATGAAGCTGGTTGAGAGAATGACAAGAGTGTGCAAAGCTGTCATCAAGGCAAAGGGTGGCTACTTTGAAAAATCTCACACATTGTCACGACTTCCGCTGAAGTCGGCTCCTCCTTGTTCGGGCGGCATTCGGCTATCGACGTCACTGGCTTTCTAGCCATCGCCGCTCCATTTTTCATATATCCATTTGTCTTGTCTTGTTTTCATACACACCTGGTTTTCATTTCCCCAATCAATCTACTTGTATTTAACCCTCTGTTTCCCATCATGTTTTGTGTGTAATTGTCTTCATGTCAAGTGATGTTCGTTTTGAGCGCGTTTGTTTTTGTTGTGCTCCCGGTTTGGAACTATAATAAAGTGCACTTTATTTAAACATACTCTGCTCTCCTGCACCTGACTTCGCTTTCATACACATCTTGACAGAATTACACACCGATTGAATGGAGTCAGCAGGATCAGGTACCCCGGTTAGAGGAGTCGAGGAGCACGTCCAGGAACATTCGGCCATGCTACATCATCTTGGTGCCATGATGGATCGCGTTGTCCAGACCATGGACCGCTGGGAGAGACAGGTGGTCTCTCCAGTGCCTCGACCAGCACAACCGGGGTTGTCTCGACCCGTTCCATCCAGAGGGGATTCCGGGGGGATGCGTCTCTCCCTTCCCAGGGAGTATGATGGAACGACAGCACAGTGCCAGAGATTCTTGCTACAACTGGACCTCTACCTGGCCACTGTGCACCCAGCTCTCTCGGGAAGGGAGAGAGTGGCCGCTCTAGTCTCCTGCCTCACAGGAAGAGCGCTGGAGTGGGCAAACGCCGTTTGGAGAGAAGGAGACACGGCTCCAGACCACTTCGAGGATTTCACCCGTCGCTTCAGGGCCGTCTTCGACCATCCACCTGAGGGCAGAGCGGCGCCCAGGACTTCGCCCTTGAATTCCGAACCAGCAGGCTGGAACAACAGAGCCCTCATCGACCACTATAGATGCAGCCTACGAGAGGACATCCGACGTGAGCTGGCCTGCAGGGATGCCACCATTACCTTTGACCAACTGGTGGATTTGTCCATCCGGTTGGCTAACCTGCTGGTCACCCGTGGACGTCCAGAGGGGGCTCTGTTGGTTCCATCATCCAGCAACCCCGCTCCGGTGCCCATGAAGTTAGGAGGTGCAGCGCATAGGGAGACGGGAGGAGGAGCCATCACGTGCGCCATCTGTGGCCGCAGAGGACACACTGCCGGTTGGTGCCGTGTTGGTTCCTCTGGGAGTCGAGGCAACAGGCAGGGCACTCTGGCATCCCCCCAGGTGAGTTTGCACCACACTCATCCAGAGTCCTCTGTTGATCAACTGTTTGTGCCTGTTTGTTTCCCTGAGTTTTCCCCACATTCTCAGCATAAGGTGCTCGTCGATTCAGGCGCAGCTGGGAATTTTATCGACAGAGCATTAGCCATTAGGTTAGGGATCCCCATTTTTCCTATAGTTAGACCCTTCCCGGTACATGCTCTAGATAGTCGAACATTAGGGTCCGGGCTAATCAGGGAGGCCACCATCTCCTTGGCCATGGTTATGCAGGGGAATCATGAGGAGAGAATCAGTCTCTTTCTCATTGACTCACCTGCATTTTCTGTGGTACTAGACCTTCCCTGGTTGGCTCTGCATAACACCACTATTTCCTTGTATTTTACACCATTTTAAAGATAAACTTATTGTTAATCCCACCACATTGTCCGATTTCAAAAAGGCTTTACGACGAAATCACAACATATCATTATGTTAGGTCAGCACCTATTCAGAGAAAAACACAGACATTTTTCCTGCGGTGGACGACTGGTTTAGGCGCACCGAGGAAACATGGGAGGCCGCTCGTGTCCATCTCCAGCGAGCCGCGCGTCGTCAGAAAACCAGCGCATACCATCACCGCAGTGAGACCCCTGTGTTTGCACCGGGGGACCGGGTCTGGCTCTCGACCCGTAACTTGCCCCTCCGCCTGCTTTGCCGGAAGCTGGGTCCGCGGTTTGTGGGGACATTTAAAGTCCTGAGGAGAGTGAACGAGGTATGTTACAGATTACAACTTCCCTCTTATTATCGTATTAATCCCTTGTTCCATGTGTCTCTCCTCAGGCCGGTGGTGGCTGGTCCGCTCCAGGAATCTGAGGTGCGGGAGGTCCCTCCGCCCCCTTTGGACATCAAGGGGGCCCCGGCGTACATCGTTCATTCCATCCTGGATTCGAAAGGCGTCGGGTGGGGGGCCTTCTGTACCTCGTGGAGTGGGAGGGGTACGGACTGGAGGAGAGGTGCTGGGTTCCGGTTGCAGATATTTTGGATCCTGAACTACTGCGGGAGTTTCACCGTCGCCGGACGGATCGCCCTGCACCTCGTCCTCCGGGTCGTCCTCGAGGCCGGTGTCGGCGCGCCGCTGGAGCCGTGCATCAAGGGGGGGTACTGTCACAACTTTCGCCGAAGTCGGCTCCTTTCCTTGTTCGGAGATCTACATCAATCTAGCCATCGCCGCTCCATTTTTCATATATCCATTTGTCTTGTCGTGTTTTCATACACACCTGGTTTTCATTTCCCCAATCAATCTACTTGTATTTAACCCTCTGTTTCCCATCATGTTTTGTGTGTAATTGTCTTCATGTTAAGTGATGTTCGTTAACCTCTCTTGGGTATGTGGGACGGTAGCGTCCCACCTCTTCAACAGCCAGTGAAACTGCTGGGCGCCAAATTCAAATACAGAAATACTCATTATAAAAATTCAGAAAACAAAACAAATTTTACATATGTTTAAAGATGAACGTCTTGTGAATCCAACCACTGTGTCAGATTTTAAAAATGCTTTACGGCGAAAGCATACCTGACGATTATTTGAGAACATAGCCCTCTAGACAATTCATTACAAACAGTAACCAGCCAAGTAGAACAGAGTCAGAGCCAGAAATAGAGATAAAATGAATCCCTTACCTTTGATGATATTCATATGGTTGCACTCAGCAGACATTCATTTACTCAATAAATGTTTCTTTTGTTCGATAAAGTCTCTTTATATACAAAAACCTCCGTTTTGTTTGCGCGTTTTCTTCAGTAATCCACAGGCTCAAACGCAGTCAAAACAGGAAGACAAAAAAAATCTAAATTGTATCCGTAAAGTTCATAGAAACATGTCAAAACGATGTATATATTCAATCCTCAGGTTGTTCTTAGCCTAAATAATCGATAATATTTCAACCAGACAATAACGTTGTCAATTTAAAAGGTAAACAAGAATTGCTCTCTCTCTGTCGAGCGCATGAAAAAGCTCTGCGACACTTTAGAGTCCAGTCATTCCGAATGCTCTTTTTCCCTCATTTTTCAGAATACAAGCCTTAAACTATTTCTAAAGACTTTTGACATCTAGTGGAAGGCATAGAAACTGCAGTTTGAGTCCTAAGTCAATGGATACGGTTATGGCATTGAATAGAAAACTACAAAAAAATAAAAAATAAATACTGCCTGAATGGATTTTTCTCAGGTTTTCGCCTGCCAAATCAGTTCTGTTATACTCACATACACTATTTTAATAGTTTTGGAAACTTTAGAGTGTTTTTTATCCTCATCTAACAGTTACAGTATATGCATATCACATCTTCTGGGCCCGAGAAGCAGGCAGTTTAAATTGGGCATGCATTTCATCCAAAATTCCGAATGCTGCCCCCTACCCTAGTGAAGTTAAGCTCTTTATACTTTATTGTTCCGTTTGTTTTTGTTGTGCTCCCGGTTTGGAACTGTCACGCCCTGACCTTAGAGAGCCTTTTTATTTCTCTATTTGGTTAGGTCAGGGTGTGATTTGGTGTGGGCATTCTAGTTTGTATATTTCTTTGTTGGCCGGGTATGGTTCCCAATCAGAGGCAGCTGTCTATCGTTGTCTCTAACTGGGGATCACACTTAGACAGACCTTTTTCCCACCTTCAGTTGTGGGATCTTATTTTCTGTTTAGTGTTTCTGCCTGACAGAACTGTGCGCTTTCATTTTCACGGTTGTTATTTTGTTTGAGTGTTTTTGAAATAAAATAATCATGAACACTTTCCACGCTGCGCCTTGGTCCACTCTTCATACCACCAACGAGAGCCGTAACAGGAACTATAATAAAGTGCGCTTTATTTAACCTCACTAGGGTACGTGGGACGGTAGCGTCCCACCTCGTCAACAGCCAGTGAAACTGCAGGGCGCCAAATTCAAAACAACAGAAATCCCATAATAAAAATTCTTCAAACATACATGTATTTTACACCATTTTAAAGATACACTTGTTGTAAATCCAGCCACAGTGTCCGATTTCAAAAATGCTTTACGACAAAAGCAAATCAAACGATTATGTTAGGTCAGAGCCAAGTCACAGAAAAACACAGCCATTTTTCCAGCCAAAGAGAGGAGTCACAAAAAGCAGAAATATAGATCAAATTAGTCACTAACCTTTGATGATCTTCATCAGATGACAGTCATAGGACTTCATGTTACACAATACATGTATGTTTTGTTCGGTAAAGGTCATATTTATATCCAGAAATCTGAGTTTACATTGGCGCGTTATGTTCAGTAGTTACAAAACATCCGGTGATTTTGCAGAGAGCCACATCAATTTACAGAAATACTCATAATAAACATTGATAAAAGATACAACTGTTATGTATGGAATTTTAGATCCACTTCTCCTTAATGCAACCGATGTGTCAGATTTCAAAAGAACTTTATGGAAAAAGCACACAATGCAATAATCTGAGTACAGCGCTCAGACGACAAATCAAGCCAAACAGACATCCGCCATGTTGGAGTCAACAGAAGTCAGAAATAGCATTATAAATATTCACTTACCTTTGATGATCTTCATCAGAATGCACTCCCAGGAATCCCAATTCCACAATAAATATGTGTTTTGTTCGATCATGTCCATCATTTATGTCCAAATACCTCCTTGTTGTTCGAGCGTTCAGTACACAATCCAAAGTCCAGCAGAAAGTACCGACGAAAAGTCCAAAAAGTGATATTACAGTCCGTAGAAACATGTCAAACGAAGTATAGACTCAATCTTTAGGATGTTAACATAAATCTTCAATAATGTTCCAACCGGAGAATTCCTTTGTCTGTAGAAATGCAATGGAACAGAGCTCGCTCTCACGTGAACAGAGCTCTCATTCCCCTCTCATTCCCTCAGCTCTCATCACAGTATAAGCATCAAACAAGGTTCTAAAGACTGTTGACATCTAGTGGAAGCCTTATGAAGTGCAATATGACCCCATAGACACTGTGTATTCGATAGTTCAAGAGTTGAAAAACTACAAACCTCAGATTTCCCACTTCCTGGTTGGATTTTTTCTCAGGTTTTCGCCTGCCATATGAATCTGTTATACTCACAGACATCATTCAAACAGTTTTAGAAACTTCAGAGTGTTTTCTATCCAAATCTCCTAATTATATGCATATTCTAGCTTTTATGGCTGAGTAGCAGGCAGTTTATTTTATTAACACTTTTTTTGTTACTACATGATTCCAAATGTGTTATTTTATAGTTTTGATGTCGTCACTATTATTCTACAATGTAGAAAATAGTAAACATGAAGAAAAAAACAATGCATGAGTGGGTGTGTCAAAACTTTTGACTGGAACTGTATATATATGTGAAGTCAAGGACACATTGGTTCATACACAAGTATTGCTCTTGATAGTTTTCCTATAAATAATATGGCCTTTTTTGCATAAGATGTATTTTCCCTGCAGTTGGGATGCTTTATTGTTTATGTGTCACATAATGACACTGGGTGTGCGATCTTGTCTGTTTTAAACAGATGGGGAGACAGATGCGCTGCAAGACATCAAGACAATATAGCTTAAATTATTTATTTATTTTCTTTTTCATTTTTAACTTTTATTTAACCAGGAAAAGCCCATTGAGACCCAGAGTCAATTTTTCAAGGGAGACCTGGCCAAGAAGGCAACAACAATCAATGCATTACATAATTCTTTAAAGAGTGCCATCGTGCTAAAATGAACCTCTTCTGCTCTAAAATAACGAACTACATCTTCAAATGGAGCATCACACCTGCCCAGAATGGGAGTATATTCTAATTGTGACTTCTGATCCTCCTTCTGCCGAGTGCCTCACTTCTCCATTTCCCTAATACAGACAGGAAGGCCAGTGTGACGGTCATTAGCAAACCAGCAGGTTGGAAAGGATCACAGATCAGAAAAAAAACTGGAGATATGAGAGGTACGATACTGGAATGTGTGTGTGTGTATACTGTAGCTGCCCACTGTAGCCCACTGCCTCCTGATGACAGTGTGTGAGTGAAGAGAAAGCCCCTCAACCCATGCCATCACTGTGAAATTAAATAATTTCTGGGATAGTTATTCTCTGAGATTCTGCGATTAAAGGTGATTACTGCCAAGAACAGGAGTGTCAGAGATTTCCTCTCTTCAGGAAAGGTAATATAGTGCGAAGTGAGAGATAGTCGGGGATATGGGAAAGAGAGAGAGACAGTCGGGCCCAGCCTTTTATCAGTTGCTGCCTAATAATTTTAGTGGAGGAGAAGGGTCTGTAATTAGACTTTTCTCTGTTCTAATTGAGGCTGCTGCTTATTATTTAACTGGATATTACCTTTTTTTGGACAGAAAGGTGGAGAGAATGGGGACTCATAACTGTGCAACAACACTATTCTTGAATTTTAGTGGCAGCAATCAATAAAAAATGTTTTAACATTTGTGATTCTTTTCATCGATCAGTATTTAATAATCTCTGAGCATACCATGCTGTAGCCTACATATGTTGAACTTGCTATGTCCGTTCACCCTTTATTCCTGTCTAGAGGTTTTAATTGCATGCCATCTCACACATCTGTTGGAAGGGGTAATGGAGATGTTTTGGATACAGTTCCAACTCCGGAGAGAGAAAGAAAAAGAGAAATCGGTTCCAGTGACATCCCCACTGAGCATTCTATGAGCCCGGCCTCATCTGAGCCCAACACCTGCACTGACATGACTTCAGTGCCAGCATGGTGCCAGTCAGCATCTGCTTGCCCAGCCTGGCCCACACCCCAGTCCCAGTGTTGGGGCTGTTAGTCTGGGCATCTGCCGTGCCACACCAAGCCAAGCCACTTCCTGTCCAACTGTCCAAGGCCGGCCCATTACACCACCTATGTCTCCATCCCGCTTTGCTCCAGCCTCTGGAGCTGGGGTTCTGGGTTCTAACACCAAGGTCACATCTAGCTTTTGTTCTCTTTGTGTCTAATCACTGCTAAAGAGCTTTAAAGCTCTGTTTGTACACTGTGTCACTCCTCCTGCTCGTTGTTTTCCCACAAATCTGTTGTGATTAATCCTCAACACCTGTTTAGTCTGCTGTCGCTCAGCGAATGAAAGACACAAAAGGAAGGCCATGGATTGTGTATGTACACTTTGTCCTGCTACCATTTGTTCTCAAGAACAAAAAGATCATTGTTGTTTTTACGTGGCAACACTGGATGCTTTTTTCTGCTTTTTTCGAACATTTAACCTAGACATTAACTGCTTTTTCTACTCTACTCTATTAGTTATAGAAGCCCTATCATTAACTGAGCTGCTCTTATGATGCCCATTGTTCCTGTCAAACTTGCAAATGAGCAGTGGTGGAAAAAGTACCCAATTGTCATACTGGAGTAAAAGTAAAGATAATTAATAGAAAATTACTCAAGTAAAAGTGAAAGTCACCCAGTAAAATACTACTTGAGTAAAAGTATGAGTATCTGGTTTTAAGTATACAAAACATGTAATAGTCAAACGAGGTGAATCCAGGTTAAAATCCCTTATTGATGTCACTTGTTAAATCCACTCTACCTTCTGTGTTGTTGTCTCTAGCTTCTTGCCCTTTGTGCTGTTGTCTGTGCCCAATAATGTTTGTACCATGTTTTTGTGCCTCTACCATGTTGTGCTCTGCCATGTTGTGTAGCTACCATGTTGTTGTCATGTTGTGTTGCAAACATGCTGTGTTTTCATATGTTGCTGCCATGCTATGTTGTTGTCTTACGTCTCTCTTTATGTAGTGTTGTGGTGATGTGTGTTTTGTCCTGTATTTTTATTTTATTTTTAATCCAAGCCCCCGTCCCCGCAGGAGGCCTTTTGGCTTTTGGTAGGCCGTCATTGTAAATAAGAATTTGTTCTTAACTGACTTGCCTAGTTAAATAAAGGTTAAATCAATTCCTTATAATAAGCAAACCAGATTGCACAATTTTGTTATATGTTTCTTCTTTCGACAGTCAGGGGCACATTCAACACTCAGACATCACAAATTAAGTATTTGTGTTTTGTGAGTCCGTCAGATCAGAGGGAGTAGAGATGGATACATATTATAATTATATGGATACAGTAGGAGAGTGAATTGGACCGTATTGCGGTCATGCCTGAGCATTCAAAATGTAACGAGTACTTTGGGGTGTCAGGGAAAATGTATGGGAGTAAAAAGTAGATTATTTTCTTTAGGAATGTAGTGGAGTAAAAGTAAACGTTTTCAAAAATATAAATATTAAAGTAAAGTACAGATTCATCAAAAATGACTTAACTAGCACGTAAGTGTTTTTACTTAGTTACTTTACACCACTGCAAATGAAATGGAGAATGTGACCAGGTTGCGTTTCCTGGCCCTGTGTGACTGAGGGAGTTTAACCCTTGTGGTATCCTAAGTGTAAGAAATGACCCGCCACTATGTTTAACAGCAGAGAAAACCCCCTAAATGATATTTTTTCTACTTGAAATTTGATGACTTTTACTAGAGTGACAACATTAGAAAAAGTGAAACACCGCCTTTGTTCATATTTCCATGAAAGCTGTACACCACCAGGGTACAAAGATTGTCTTAGGGTCATTTTTGACTGGGCAGTTATAAAATCAATTATACACCACAAAAACACACACCACACACACACACAATGAGAAATTGAGATGATGTGTGCTACTGGTTGAACTCAGCCAGCAGCTCCTGAAGAGGAAGATCACCATGGTTGGCACAGTTAGAAAGAACAAGCCTGAGCTCCCCCCTGCACTCTTCACAACAAGGGGGTGAGAGGCCTTCTCATCAAATGTTGCGTTCACCCCCACCACCACTCTAGTTTCTTACCTCTCAAAGAGGAACAAGAACACTGCACAAAATGGCTGAGATCAGTGAGGACAGGAAGCCAGCCATCATCCTGGACTACAACCACAACAAAGGAGGTGTGGACAACCTGGACAAGGTGATTGGAACTTACAGCTGCAGGAGGATGACTGCCTGCTGGCCCCTGGTCATCTTCCATAACATCATTGATGTGTCCTCAAACAATGCCTTCGTGATATGGAACAAAATCAACCCTACCTGGACGCCTAATAAGCGGAACAAGAGGAGGGTGTTCCTGGAGCAGCTGGGAAAGGCACTTGTAACCCCACACATTCAAAGAAGGGAGCACCTCCCCCGCACAGCAGCCTCTGCAGCACTTGTGAAAGCTGTTCAGTGGGCTGCATCTTGTCCTGATTCACATGAGGCTGCATCTGTGGCAGGCAAGAGGAGGAGATGCCAATTCTGCACCCCAAAGAAGGACTGTAAAAAAAAACGCTGCGCGTTTTGTCGCCAACCTTATTTTGCTACCTGACAACTTCACGTTTTTTTCTTTTTAATTACCGTTTATATTTTTTGTTTTTCCTTCAACTTTTTTTTTCATTCAACTTTTTCACTCCGGACGCTTTATCTGGACATGGTTCGTCAGCACCTTCAACAGCCGAAGCTAAGTAGTAACATTAACATGGTGCCTTCTAATTGCAGTCGCTGTACTCATAATATACAGGAGAACGATCGCCTTACGGCGAGGATAGCTGTGCTGCAAGCCCAGCTTCAGACGCAATCGTTAGGCAAGGGTAATTTCAGTGTAGGAAAGGATGAAACAGCATTTGTGCCACCAGTAAGTACAGATAGTAGTATAAATCCCATCGCACAGTCCCCGCAGCCGGACAACTTTCTCATGGCTTCTGGAGGGAAATGCTGTAGGAATGCTCAACCGGTGTCGCTCATTCAGCCGACAGAAACTTTCAACCGGTTTTCCCCATTAAGCAGCGAGTCAGTCTGAGCCTTCTCTTGTCTCTACTTCTCCCTTTATGGGGTCTGAGACGCCGAAGCTTCCCACCATTAGCTCTGACAAATTGAAAACCCTAGTCATTGGCGACTCCATTACCCGCAGTATTAGACTTAAAATGAATCATCCAGCGATCATACACTGTTTACCAGGGGGCAGGGCTACCGACGTTAAGGCTAATCTGAAGATGGTGCTGGCTAAAGCTAAAACTGGCGAGTGTAGAGAGTATAGAGATATTGTTATCCACGTCGGCACCAACGATGTTAGGATGAAACAGTCAGAGGTCACCAAGCGCAACATAGCTTCAGCGTGTAAATCAGCTAGAAAGATGTGTCGGCATCGAGTAATTGTCTCTGGTCACCTCCCAGTTAGGGGGAGTGATGAGCTCTACAGCAGAGTCTCACAACTCAATCGCTGGTTGAAAACTGTTTTCTGCCCCTCCCAAAAGATAGAATTTGTAGATAATTGGCCCTCTTTCTGGGACTCACCCACAAACAGGACCAAGCCTGGCCTGCTGAGGAGTCACGGACTCCATCCTAGCTGGAGGGGTGCTCTCATCTTATCTACCAACATAGACAGGGCTTTAATTCCTCTAGCTCCACAATGAAATAGGGTGCAGGCCAGGCAGCAGGCTGTTAGCCAGCCTGCCAGCTAAGTGGAATCTGCCACTAGCATAGTCAGTGTAGTCAGCTCAGCTATCCCCATTGAGACTGTGTCTGTGCCTCAACCTAGGTTGGGCAAAACTAAACATGGCGGTGTTCGCCTTAGCAATCTCACTAGGATAAAGACCTCCTCCATTCCTGCCATTATTGAAAGAGATCGTGATACCTCACATCTCAAAATAGGGCTACTTAATGTTAGATCCCTCACTTCAAAGGCAGTTATAGTCAATGAACTAATCACTGATCATAATCTTGATGGGATTGGTCTGACTGAAACATGGCTTAAGCCTGATGAATTTACTGTGTTAAATGAGGCCTCACCTCCTGGTTACACTAGTGACCATATCCCCCGTGCATCCCGCAAAGGCGGATGTTGCTAACATTTACGATAGCAAATTTCAATTTACAAAAGGAAATGGCGTTTTCGTCTTTTGAGATTCTAGTCATGAAATCTATGCAGCCTACTCAATCCCTTTTTATAGCTACTGTTTACAGGCCTCCTGGGCCATATACAGCGTTCCTCACTGAGTTCCCTGAATTCCTATCGGACCTTGTAGTCATAGCAGATTATATTCTAATTTTTGGTGATTTTAATATTCACATGGAAAAGTCCACAGACCCACTCCAAAAGGCTTTCGGAGCCATCATCGACTCAGTGGGTTTTGTCCAACATGTCTCTGGACCTACTCACTGCCACAGTCATACTCTGGACCTAGTTTTGTCCCATGGAATAAATGTTGTAGATCTTAATGTTTTTCCTCATAATCCTGGACTATCGGACCACCATTTTATTACGTTTGCAATCACAACAAATAATATGCTCAGACCCCAACCAAGGAGCATCAAAAGTCGTGCTATAAATTCTCAGACAACACAAAGATTCCTTGATGCCCTTCCTGACTCCTTCTGCCTACCCAAGGACGTCAGAGGACAAAAATCAGTTAACCACCTAACTGAGGAACTCAATTTAACCTTGCGCAATACCCTAGATGCAGTTGCACCCCTAAAAACTAAAAACATTTGTCATAAGAAACTAGCTCCCTGGTATACAGAAAATACCCGAGCTCTGAAGCAAGCTTCTAGAAAATTGGAACGGAAATGGCGCCACACCAAACTGGAAGTCTTCCGACTAGCTTGGAAAGACAGTACCGTGCAGTATCGAAGAGCCCTCACTGCTGCTCGATCATCCTATTTTTTCAACTTAATTGAGGAAAATAAGAATAATCCAAAATGTATTTTTGATACTGTCGCAAAGCTAACTAAAAAGCAGCATTCCCCAAGTGAGGATGGCTTTCACTTCAGCAGTAATAAATTCATGAACTTCTTTGAGGAAAAGTTCATGATCATTAGAAAGCAAATTACGGACTCCTCTTTAAATCTGCGTATTCCTCCAAAGCTCAGCTGTCCTGAGTCTGCACAACTCTCCCAGGACCTAGCATCAAGAGAGACACTTAAGTGTTTTAGTACTATATCTCTTGACACAATGATGAAAATAATCATGGCCTCTAAACCTTCAAGCTGCATACTGGACCCTATTCCAACTAAACTACTTAAAGAGCTGCATCATGTGCTTGGCCCTCCTATGTTGAACATAATAAATGGCTCTCTATCCACCGGATGTGTACCAAACTCACTAAAAGTGGCAGTAATAAAGCCTCTCTTGAAAAAGCCAAACCTTGACCCAGAAAATATAAAAAACTATCGGCCTATATCGAATCTTCCATTCCTCTCAAAGATTTTAGAAAAAGCTATTGCGCAGTAACTCCCTGCCTTCCTGAAGACAAACAATGTATACGAAATGCTTCAGTCTGGTTTTAGACCCCATCATAGCACTGAGACTGCACTTGTGAAGGTGGTAAATGACCTTTTAATGGCGTCAGACCGAGGCTCTGCATCTGTCCTCGTGCTACTAGACCTTAGTGTTGCCTTTGATACCATCGATCACCACATTCTTTTGGAGAGATTGGAAACCCAAATTGGTCTACACGAACAAGTTCTGTCCTGGTTTAGATCTTATCTGTCGGAAAAATATCAGTTTGTCTCTGTGAATGGTTTGTCCTCTGACAAATCAACTGTACATTTCGGTGTTCCGTTTTAGGACCACTATTGTTTTCACTATATATTTTACCTCTTGGGGATGTCATTCGAAAACATAATGTTAACTTTCACTGCTATGCGGATGACACACAGCTGTACATTTCAATGAAACATGGTGAAGCCCCAAAATTGCCCTCGCTAGAAGCCTGTGTTTCAGACATAAGGAAGTGGATGGCTGCAAACGTTCTACTTTTAAACTCGGACAAAACAGAGATGCTTGTTCTAGGTCCCAAGAAACAAAGAGATCTTCTGTTAAATCTGACAATTAATCTTGATGGTTGTAAAGTCGTCTCAAATAAAACTGTGAAGGACCTCGGCGTTACTCTGGACCCTGATCTCTCTTTTGACGAACATATCAAGACTGTTTCAAGGACAGCTTTTTTCCATCTACGTAACATTGCAAAAATCAGAAATGTTCTGTCCAAAAATGATGCAGAAAAATTGATCCATGCTTTTGTTACTTCTAGGTTAGACTACTGCAATGCTCTACTTTCCGGCTACCCGGATAAAGCACTAAATAAACTTCAGTTAGTGCTAAATACGGCTGCTAGAATCCTGACTAGAACCAAAAAATTTGATCATATTACTCCAGTGCTAGCCTCCCTACACTGGATTCCTGTTAACCTCTCTCGGATAAGCGGGACGCTCTTGCGTCCCACTTGGCCAATAGCCAGGGAAAATGTAGAGCGCCAAATTCAAAGAAATTATATTAAATCACACATATAAGATACCAAATTAAAGCTAAACTCGTTGTGAATCCAGCCAACATGTCAGATTTCAAAAAGGCTTTTCGGCGAAAGCATAAGATGCTATTATCTGATGATAGCACAACAGTAAACAAAGAGAATGTAGCATATTTCAACCCTGCAGGCGCAACACAAAACAGAGAAATAAAATATAAATCATGCCTTACCTTTGACGAATTTCTTTTGTTGGCACTCCAATATGTCCCATAAACATCACAAATGCTCCTTTTGTTCGATTAATTCCGTCCATATATGTCAA
Source organism: Salvelinus alpinus (assembly GCF_045679555.1). Classification (NCBI taxonomy): domain Eukaryota; kingdom Metazoa; phylum Chordata; class Actinopteri; order Salmoniformes; family Salmonidae; genus Salvelinus; species Salvelinus alpinus. The sequence continues at coordinate 20,044,804 of NC_092097.1, forward strand.
AAATGTCCATTTATTTGGCGCGTTTGATCCAGAAAAAAACAGCTTCCAATTTGCGCAACGTCACTACAAAATATCTCAAAAATTACCTCTGGCCCTGTCCGGGGGTATCATCGGATGGGGCCACAGTGTCTCCTGACCCCTCCTGTCTCAGCCTCCAGTATTTATGCTGCATTAGTTTATGTTTATGTTTATGACTGGCCACCCCTCATAGCCTGGTTCCTCTCTAGGTTTCTTCCTAGGTTTTGGCCTTTCTAGGGAGTTTTTCCTAGCCACCGTGCTTCTACACCTGCATTGCTTGCTGTTTGGGGTTTTAGGCTGGGTTTCTGTACAGCACTTTGAGATATCAGCTGATGTACGAAGAGCTATATAAATACATTTGATTTGATTTGATTTAAAACAAATACTATGTGTTGCACATGTGAGAAATACATTTGCAAAGTCCATGCACACACACTTGCATACTGTCCTACATGTGCTAATTAGAGTTGATTGATTTATGTTCTTCACGTTTTTTGTTTTGTATCTATAAAATCTAATCAAATCAAATTGTATTGGTCACATACACATGGTTAGCAGATGTTAATGCGAGTGTAGCAAAATGCTTGTGCTTCTAGTTCCGACCATGCAGTAATATCTAACAAGTAATCTAACAATTTCACAACAACTACCTTATACACACAAGTGTAAAGGAATGAATAAGAATATGTAAATATAAATATATGGATGAGCGATGGCCGAACGACATAGGCAAGATGCAGTACATGGTATAGAGTACAGTATATACATATAAGATGAGTAATGTAGGGTATGTAAACATTATATAAAGTGGCACTTGTTTAAAGTGACTATTGATACATTTATTACATCCAATTTTTTATTATTAAGTGCCAAGAGATTTGAGTCAGTATGTTGGCAGCAGCCAACAACAATACAGTATATAAGAATATTTTACTATGTTGCCAAGAAAGTTCAAGACTCTTAATGTTTCCCTTCAATAAAATGCATTCAAAATAACTTTCTGCACATTTCTGCTACTTTCTTAGGTTATAGAAGTGCTATATCTTGCAAAAATAAATGTTTACACCTATGCAGTACCTTTAGAAATAATAATAACAATAATAAACCTCTTCTTTAGTAAATAAAACAATTATGACAGGTGTGTTGAAATAAAAACGAGTGGTGTCCACTAATTAAATGCAGTCTTTCTGCATTGTGAAGAGAGAGAACTCAGATATTCACAAAGTTTGTGTGAATGACAGGTTGTTTCATCATGCAAAATATATGTGGGGTTTAAAATTCAATGTAGCTGCTTTATTTTAGGGATTTAGTGAAGGCGGGTCATGTTTTACCCTTAGTACAAGGGGAGTATACAGAATGTTAACACTACACAAGGGTTAATTAAGCTGAACCATGGTGCACCGGTCTATGGCCTGTGACATGATCGCCCATCTCAAATCGAACAGTAATCTGTGCCACTAGGTCATGTTGTCAACATTTTACGCAACTGCAGGGATCTCCAGAGGATGGAGCAGTCAGCCCAACGCATCACGGAGGCACGAAGCCTGCCATCCAGGACATCTACAGCACCCGGTGTCACAGGAAGGCCAAGAAGAACATCAAGGACCACAGCCACCCGAGCCACGGCCTGTTCATCCCACTACCATCTAGAAGGCGGAGAGAGTACAGGTGCATCAAAGCTGGGACAGAGAGAAAAAACAGCTTCTATCTCCAGGCCATCAGACTGTTAAATACTCACCACTCGCCGGCCTTCGCCCAGTACCCTGACCCGAACTTTAGTCACTGTTATTAGCCGCCTATAACCCAAAACTCAACCCTGCACCTTAGAGATGTACTGTAAATAGTTATTGAACACTGGTCACATTAATAATGTTTACATACTGTTTTATACACTTCATATGTACTTTATATACAGTCATGGCCAAAAGTTTTGAGAATGATACAAATATTAATTTTCACAAAGTCTGCTGCCTCAGTTTGTATGATGGCAATTTGCATATACTCCAGAATGTTATGAAGAGTGATCAGATGAATTGCAATTAATTGCGAAGTCCCTCTTTGCCATGCAAATGAACTAAATTTCCCAAAAACATGTCCACTGTATTTCAGCCCTGCCACAAAAGAACCAGCTGACATCATGTCAGTGATTCTCTCGTCAACACAGGTGTGAGTGTGGACAAGGCTGGAGATCACTCTGTCATGCTGATTGAGTGTGAATAACAGACTGGAATCTTCAAAAGGAGGGTGGTGCTTGGAATCATTGTTCTTCCTCTGTCAATCATGGTTAATGACAAGGAAACATGTGCCGCCACCATTGCTTTGCACAAAAAGGGCTTCACAGGCAAGGATATTGCTGCCAGTAAGATTGCACCTAAATCAACCATTTATCGGATCATCAAGAACTTCAAGGAGAGCAGTTCAATTGTTGTGAAGAAGGCTTCAAGGGCGCCCAAGAAAGTCCAGCAAGCGCCAGGACCGTCTCCTAAAGTTGATTCAGCTGCAGGATCAGGGCACCACCAGAGAGCTTTCTCAGGAATGGCAGCAAGCAGGTGTGAGTGCATCTGCACGCACAGTGAGGCGAAGACTTTTGGAGGATGGCCTGGTGTCAAGAAGGGCAGCAAAGAAGCCACTTCTCTCCAGGAAAAACATCAGGGACAGACTGATATTCTGCAAAAGGTACAAGGATTGGACTGCTGAGGACTGGGGTAAAGTCATTTTCTCTGATGAATCCCCTTTCCGATTGTTTGGGGCATCCGGAAAAAAGCTTGTCCGGAAAAGACAAGGTGAGCGCTACCATCAGTCCTGTGTCATGCCAACAGTAAAGCATCCTGAGACCATTCATGTGTGGGGTTGCTTCTCAGCCAAGGGAGTGGGCTCTCTCACAATTTTGCCTAAGAACACAGCCATGAATAAAGAATGGTACCAACACATCCTCCGAGGGCAACTTCTCCCAACTATCCAGGAACAGTTTGGTGACGAACAATGCCCTTTCCAGCATGATTGAGCACCTTGCCATAAGGAAAAAGTGATAACTAAGTGGTTAGGGGAACAAAACATCGATATTTTGGGTCCATGGCCAGGAAACTCCCCAGACCTTAATCCCATTGAGAACTTGTGGTCAATCCTCAAGAGGCGGGTGGACAAACTCCACGCATTAATTATGCAAGAATGTGCTGCCATCAGTCAGGATGTGGCCCAGAAGTTAATTGGCTGCATGCCAGGGCAGATTGCAGAGGTTTTAAAAAAGAAGGGTCAACACAGCAAATATTGACTCTTTGCATCAACTTCTTGTAATTGTCGAAAAAAGCCTTTGACACTTATGAAATGCTTGTAATTATACTTCAGTATTCCATAGTAACATCTGACAAAAATGTCTAAAGACACTGAAGCAGCAAACTTTGTGGAAAGTACGATCTTTGTCCCCATGTGCAGTTGCAAACCGTAGTCTGGCATTTTTATGGCGGTTATGTCGATATAGGATATAGGACTCGTTTTACTGTGGATATAGATACTTTTGTACCTGTTTCCTCCAGCATCTTCACAAGGTCCTTTGCTGTTGTTCTGGGATTGATTTGCAATTTTCGCACCAAAGTACATTCATCTCTAGGAGACAGAACCCGTCTTCTTCCTGAGCGGTATGACAGCTGCATTGTACTATTGTTTGTACAGATGAATGTGGTACCTTTAGGGATTTGGAAATTGCTCCCAAGGATGAACCAGACTTGTGGAGGTCTACAATGGTTTACTGAGGTCTTGGCTGATTTCTTTTGATTTTCCCATGATGTCAAGCAAAGAGGCACTGAGTTTGAAGGTAGGCCTTGAAATACATCTACAGGTACACCACCAATTGACTCAAATTATGATTAGCCTATCAGAAGCTTCTAAAGCTGTGACATCATTTCCTGGAACGTTCCAAGCTGTTTAAAGGCACAGTCAACTTAGTGTATGTAAACTTCTGACCCACTGCAGTTGTGATAAAATTCATTGTAAGTGAAATAATCTGTCTATAAACAATTGTTATAAACATTAGATGTCCTTACCGACTTTCCAAAACTATAGCTTGTTAACAAGAAATTTGTGGAGTGGTTGAAAAACGAGTTTTAATGAATCCAACCTAAGTGTATGTAAACTTCCGACTTCAACTGTATATTTACATTCCGGATGCTGACATTGCTTGTTCTAATAATTCTTTATTTATTCATTTCTTAATTATTTTTTTTTAATTTGCGTGTATTGTTTAGTATTGTTAGGTATTACTGCACTGTTGAAGTAATACCTAACAATTTCACTACATCCGCAATATCTGCAAAATACGTGTACTCGACCAATACAATTTTGATTTTGCATGGTGCATCATATATTTCCAGAACATATACAATACTGTTAAAAAGTGTTGGATCACTTAGAAATGGCCTTGTGCTTTTCTTTCAAATCCATTTTTTTGTCCATTAAAATAGCATCAAATTGATCATGGTTGCTAATAATGGGCCTCTGTACACCTGTGTAGATATTCCATAAAAAATATGCTGTTTCCAGCTACAATAGTCATTTAAAACATTAACAATGTCTACACTGTATTTCTGATCAATTTGATGTTATTGTAATGGACAAAAACAAGGACATTTCGAAGTTACCCCAAACTTATGAATGGTAGTGTCACGTTCGTTTAGAGATGGATTGGACCAAGGTGCAGCGTGGTAAGCGTACATCATTTATTAGATATAAACAAAATAAAAAACTACAACCGAACGTGAAGCTACATGCAGTGCAGAAAGCAACTACACACAAACAAGATCCCACAAACTAAAGGTGGAAAAAAGGCTGCCTAAGTATGATCCCCAATCAGAGACAACAATAGACAGCTGCCTCTGATTGGGAACCATACCCGGACAAAAAAAAACTAGAAAAACTAGAATGCCCACCCAAATCACACCCCGACCGAACCAAATAGAGAAATAAAAAGTCTCTCTAAGGTCAGGGCGTGACATGTAACGTATGTTTGAATTTTCAAAGTAATTTTCATTGGAAAGGCAGGTAAAGCGTTTTTAACAAAAACAATTACTTTTGCATGTGAAAACACAGAATCCTACTCTTTACTCCACGTGCTGAACCTACGTCACTGTTGTTTTGAGCTGACTTAGCCGTCAGACAGAGCGGGGCTCCTGGCTCATGCCTGGAAGGCAGCCTGTTCCAAAACGAATACAATCACTTTTCACCCGGTGCAAACTCCACCACCGGAGCAACCCGGATCAGATAATCAAATCCCCTCACTGACAGGCTAAATTGACTCCCAGACAGACAGCATGATGAAGGTAAATCACACAGGATTGTTGTGGCTCCTGCTCCCCCATCCCTGTCTGTCACTTATTGAACAGGTGACAGGTCCATAGTAGACACTAAAATCCATTACCAATAAAGTCCCCATGAATTTGCATGTTAATTAGTCTCTATCAGATCTCTATGTTGTTATCACAAGATGACAGAATTAATCAGCTTCTGAAAGAGTTCAATTAAAATAAACTGCTATAGTGGGATGTATTTTGTGTCAGCACGACTTGCGAAGTCTCCACCCCCCCCTAAACGGAAACTCAATGCATGGTTTCAGGGAAGTCTATGGGCCAAATGTCCCCTCCCCTTCTGAAATATGAAAGATGCGAACACCTGCAAAATCGTCATTTGTCCAAATGATCAGTGACGAAAAATGAGCTTACCAGGAACAAAGTTCCTTGTTAGTTGTCACATCCCAGAGTCTGTAAAAAGACACAACGATAACATTTATGTTATTTGTTTCTGTCTACAAGAGATTACCTGAAAAATATTCTTACCCTTAAATAAACTGCCTGGGTCGATGGCATGTTCTGTTCTGGTAGGGTTGTGTGTATGTGCATGTGCATGATTAGTGGAACAAACTTGAGGTCCCTCCTTCATGGTGAATCACCTACAGTAGATAGTGCGTCAAACCAATATAGCAAAATCTGAAAATAATTGTCAGGATACAGCCTTTATATGTTGCCTCCATGTTTTCCCAACTAGAATGCTAAAAGCAATTGAATGAATGTCCTTGTGCTACTGCAATTATGATGTAAGCTTTTGTTTTTAAAATGTGGATGTTGTGAACAGATGAAACATTAAGCGTGACTAAATTGTTTAATGAATTTCCACATTTTATTTTAAATTGCCAAATTCCTGTGAGATGGTAAGGCCTAGGAGGGTGCAACCTGGCTGGATGGTAAAGGGCCAAGAGCCACAACCTCTCATGCAATGCCATGTCAATTGGCCACATGGCGCTATAACAAGCAATTGAAAATGCTAACTTTGAAAGCTCATGCCCCTCTCCTCATTTAAGCTACAGTCCTGAAATTTGGTACGTAGGTCTCTCTCCTCACAAGGAACAAATTTGCCTCAAAGACCCATATTGTCCACCATGATGAATTGTCTGCCATTTAGAATTTTGTTGAAGACACTTAAAACACTAGTCCTCTAGCACCAAATAACCGACCTGCATGAAATTTGATATGTGGCATCTATGGACAAAGTTCACCCAATAAAATATTTTCCTGATTAATACCTAAAACAGCATGACTTTAAATAGCATACCAATAAGCATTCACGTGGGTGTGGTCTGGCACATACATGCATACAAATCAGTGACGGATATTCGTATTGGTACACGTACATGTTCCACGCATTGTGAAGACTCAACATATGCATTCACATTCAGATCGACCACACGGAGGCACTATAACGTGCACAGGTTTATATATCGTGATCTGTTTGACACGAAGTGATTTGGCACACATGCTCAGGGACATGAGTCTAGCTAAACTGTAAAGTATGGTTCTGTTTGGCCTTATGGTGACGCTGTTGGACAGGAGATGTGTTTGAAGATGTGCATCCATAGATACTAAGTACCAAATATGGTGCCGATCGGTCCAGAGGTTCTGGAGAAGTTGTTCAAAGTAGTCAATATCATAAACAATTGTCCAAAATACACTCAGTGGACTGTTTATTAGGTACAAAACCCTGTTCAGAAAAATGGTTCATTCCTACAGATAGTGAGTCACATGGCCATTGCTTGTTACGGTATATAAAGCAGGCAGACAGAAATTGAAGCGGTCACTTACTGTTTGATTGAACGTTAGAATGGGCAAAATGGGTGAACTAAGTGACTTTGCCTGTTGTATGATAGTCAATGCCAGGCGTGATGCTTCCAGTATCTGGCCTTCTGAGCTTTTCATGCATGACATTGTGTAGGGTTTACTGAGAATTGTGCGACAAACAAAAAACATCCAGTCAGCGGCAGTCCTGTGGGCGAAAACAACTTTTTGAAGAGAGGTCGAAGAAGAATGGCAAGAATCATGCAAGCTAACAGGCAGGCAACAGACAGGCAAATAACGGGGGGGCAGTACAACAGTGGTGTGCAGAACGGCATCTCGGAACGTGCAACTCATTGATCCTTGTCACGGATGGGCTATTGTAGCAGACGACCAATCTGCTGAAAACAAGAAGATGAGGCTCCAGTAGTCAAGTGATCACCAACACTGGACAAACGAGGAGTGGCAAAACATTGCCTGGTACGACAAATCCCGGTTCCTGTTGCGTCATGCCATGAGTCCATGGCCCCATCCTGCCTGGTGTCAACGGTACAGGCTGGTGACGGTGGTGTAATGGTGTGGGGAATGTTTTTCTGGCACACGTTAGGTCGACATTTCCATGCCCCGATGAAATAAGGCTGTGCTGGAGGCAAGAGGGTCCGAACCAGTACTATATGGGTGTACCTAATAAACTGTCCACTGAGTGTACATCAAAGCATATTGCATGATCAGATTTGTATTTATTATGGATCCCCATTAGCTGCTGCCTTCCTGCGGTCCAGCAAAATTAAGGCAGTTATACAATTTTGATAACATTTACAATACATTCATCACAGAATTCACAACACACTAAGTCTATGCCCTCAGGCCCATACTCCGCTACCACATATCTACAACACAAAATCCATGTGTACGTGTGTATGGTGTGTATGTTATCATGTGTGGGTATGCATGTGTCTGTGCCTATGTTTGTGTTGCTTTACAGTCCCCGCTGTTCCATAAGGTGTATTTTTATATGTTTGTAAATCTGATTCTACTGCTTGCATCAGTTACCTGATGTGGAATAGAGTTCCATGTAGTCATGGCTCTATGTAATACTGTGTGCCTCCCATAGTCTGTTCTGGACTTGGAGACTGTGAAGAGACCTCTGGTAGCATGTCTAGTGGGGTATACATGGGTGTCTGAGCTGTGTGGTAGTCGTTTAAACAGAATGCTCATGCTTTCAACATGTCAATACCTCTCACAAATACATGTAGTGATGAAGTCAATCTCTTCTCTACTTTGAGCTAGGAGAGAATGACATGCATTTTATAAAATGTTTGCTCTCTGTACATATCAAATGGCCAGCCGTACGGCCCTGTCCCTCTTCGTCCCTCTTCGTGGCACCTGACCACACAACTGAACAGTAGTCCAGGTGCGACAAAACTAGAGCCTGTAGGACCTGCTTTAAGGTTGAGCAGCGCTTTATTATGGACAGACTTCTCCCCATTTTAGCTACTGTTGTATCAATATGTTTTGATTTTCAGTTCTGATATTTGGCAAGCGTGGTAAGGAGTACAGAAGTAGCTCATCTTAAGGCGATGTGTCCAATTTGTCCTGATGGTGGCACTATGGGGCCATTGTGTGTGTGTCAATGCTCCTGATGCGCCTCTCAATACTTAATCAATACCCCTGTTGCACCACTTCAGCTACTACTAACACCTTTTCTATCATACCGTATAACAGCTACTCCACTTATCAACAATGAACACCATTGCCTAGCTTGAACCCTGGCGACTCTGCTTGCAGCTTTAAATAATATTATTACACACGCACACACACACACACACATGCGCGCACACTCACGCGCACACACACACATCCGTGTGGTATACAATATTTATGCTATCACCTAGTGTTCCCCAACCTACTGAAACTTCTTCTAATGACTGAGCACAGTTTTGCTGACTCCCTATTTAAAGGAAGCAGTGTTCTGCTACTATAACAATGCGCACCAGCCAATACAGACACGGAGCCTATCAGCATTTTGTTCGGTGGTAATGGGGCTACCTTGGCAAACATGTCAGTGGTCATACCTTCCTGTTTGGTGTCCTGTATACAACAGGAGTTCCCTGATGATGATGCAGAATACACATGGTTTCTCCCTCTCCATATTACTGATACCATTCAATTAATAAAAAAAATACAATACAAGTAAAAGTCACCTCCTTGCATATCTAAGAAAACAATCCTTCTCTGTTGTTATGTATAAACTCTATATGTTCCTCCTACTGGTATAGTCATGGCCCTGCCTAATGCTATAGCCCTCATGGGCATGGAAGTGTGTGTGTGGGAGATAGGACTATAGTTATATTGTCTTCAGGATGGGCCCTCTGGCCCTCCTCCCAGGGGGTTCTTCTCTCTTCAACTGTTGACCTTATCTCGAGATGATTTCAACATCCCTCCTTGTTCTATTTCCACAGCAGCTGGCCTGTCTCATCAGGAACTGCGATAAGACTGTTACCCTTTACCTCCTTCCTTAGAAATATTAATATTCAGCAATAGCATGTTTGTACCGAACATGAACTTTCTATACTTCCCCTTGCCCCACTCAGCAACTCTCCATACACCAAGTTCATATTCACCCTTCATTGACCCCTAACACATTCAGTACATTTCTTATACATGTAAAGTAATCATTCAGTTCTAATATGATGACAAGAATAAGTATATTTCAAGCCAGAATCCAACACTCCATACATGTTTCTGTGAACACATACAGATAGCCACTGTTTCCAATGGCAGTTAGGATAGGTAACATCTGACACACAAATAAGTACTATGTTGAAGTTTGAACAGGTCAGATCAAAGCTACCCAATTGTGGTCTCCCCATCAAACGATTGAGGCTGGCATCTGGCAAAAGCATCTACATTCTTCTCCATCTGTAGAAAGAGGCAGAGTTGAGGAAGAGTTCATCAGTGCCACCCTAGCCGTGTCCTTAGAGCATGCGCAGACCAGCTGGCTGGCGTGTTTACGGACATATTCAATCAATCCCTATCCCAGTCTGCTGTGCCCACATGCTACTAGATGGCCACCATTGTCCCTGATCCCAAGAAAGCTAAGGTAACTGAACTAAATGACTATCACCCCGTAGCACTCACTTCTGTCATCATGAAGTGCTTTGAGAGACTAGTCAAGGATCATATCACCTCCACCCTACCTGACACCCTGGACCCACTCCAATTTGCTTACCGCCCCAATAGGTCCACAGACGACGCAATCGCCATCACACTGCACTCTGCCCTATCCCATCTGGACAAGAGGAATACCTATGTAAGAATGCTGTTCATTGACTACAGCTCAGCATTTAACACCATTGTACCCTCCAAACTTGTCATTAATGTTGAGACCCTGGATCTCGACCCCGCCCTGTGCAACTGGGTCCTGGAATTTCTGACGGGCTGCCCCCAGGGGGTGAGGGTAGGAAACAACATCTCCCTCTCTAATCATGCCTAGAATAATGCCTTGTAATGCTTTGTAACTTAAGTTTATGCCGGTGAGGTATATATAATATGCATATGATAAATATTACAACACTACATCATCAGGGCAGTACATCGGGTCACTATCATAGGCCTCATGATAGCATGTCCTTTTCATTTGCGTCAAGGGAGACTCTGGCAACAAATAGCAAGTGAACAGTGAATGAAAAAAACAGAGGTTGCTAAACCTTTGCAATCACATTATTATGAAACCCACCTTTGCTCCTTCTGGTATGTCCCGACATCCGGAGTGTTTACAGGCATATTCAATCTCTCCCTATCCCAGTATGTTGTCACCACTTGATTAAAGATGTCCACCATTGCTCCCGTAGCACTCACTTCTGTCATCATGAAGTGCTATGAAAGGCTAGTTAAGGATAATTTCACCTTACCCGACACCCTAGACCCACTAAAATTTGCATACCATCCCAACAGATCCACGGATTACGCAATCGCCATCGCACTGCACAATGCCCTATCCCATCTGGAAAAGAGGAATACCCAGTGGTGTAAAATTCTACTTAAGTCGTTTTTTGGGGGTATCTGTACTTTACTTTATTGTTTATATTTTTGCCAAATTCTACTTTTACTTCACTGCATTCTTATGGAAAATAATGTACTTTTTACTCCATAGATTTTCCCTGACACCCAAAAGAACACGTTAGATTTTGACATGAAAATGGTCCAATTCGCACACTTATCAAAAGAACATCCCTGGCCATCCTTACTGCCTCTGCTCTGGCAGACTCAATAAACACAAATGCTTTGTTTGTAAATTACGTCTGAGTGTTGGAGTGTGCTCCTGGCTATCCGTAAATAAAAATAAATACAGTAGCAATATCATGCCATCTGGTTTGCTTAATATAAGAAATTTGAAATTACATTTACTTTTGATACTTAAGTATATTTTAAACCAAATACTTTGACTTTTACTCAAGAAGTATTTTACTGGATGACTTTCATTTTTACTTGAGTCATTTTCTATTAAGGTATCTTTACTTTGACTCAAGTATGACAATTGAGTACTTTTTCCACCACAGGGAATACCTAAGTAAAATGAAGTTCATTGATTACAGCTCAGCCTTCAACACCATAGTATCCTCCAAGCTCATCACTAAGCACGGGGATCTGGGTCTGAACCCCACCCTGTGCAACTGGGTCCTGAACTTCCTGACGGGAAAATCCCAGGTGGTGAAGGTATGCATCAACACCTCTGATAAGCCGATCCTCCACACATGCGGCCCCACAAGGGTGCGTGATCAGTCCCCTCCTGTGCTCCCTGTTCACCCATGACTGCATATTCCACGCACGTCTCCAGCTCAATCATGAAGTTTGCAGACGACATAACTGTGGTATGCCTGATTACCAAAAACGACGAGACAGCACTGGCGGAGTGGTGCCAGGAAAATTACCTCTCCCTCAACATCAACAAAATGAAGGAGATGATTGTGAACTTCAAGAGACAGCAGATGGAGCACACCCCAATCCACATCGACAGAGCCGCAGTGACAATCCTCAAGTTTCTCGGCGTGCACATCCCTGAGTACCTGAAATAATTTATCCACACAAAAAGTGTGGTGAAGAAGGCGCAACATTGCCTCTTCATCTTCAGGAGGCTGAAGAAATTTGGCTTGTCCCCTAAGACCCTCACAAACGTATACAGATGCACCATTGGCAGCATCTTGTCAGACTGTATCACCGCCTGGTACGGCAACTGCACCATCTTCAACCACAGGGCTCTCCAGAGGGTGGTGTGGTGAGCCCAACGCATCACCGGGGGCAAACTTTCTACATCTACAGCACCCGTTGTCACAGGAAGGCCAAGAAGATCATCAAGGACCTTAGCCACCTGAGCCACAGCCTGTTCATCCCACTACCATCTAGAAGGCAGAGAAAGTACAGGTGCATAAAAGCTGGGAAAGAGAGACTGAAAACAGCTTCTATCTCCAGGCCATCAGACTGTTAAATACTCACCACTAGCCGGCCTTCGCCCAGTACTCTGACCTGAACTTTAGTCACTGTTACTAGCCGACTATCACCCGGTACTCAACCCTGCACCTAAGAGAATGCTGCCCTATGTAGTACATAGACATTGAACACTGTTCACTTTAAATCATGTTTACATACTGGTTTACCCACTTCATATGTATATACTGTATTCTAGTCAAGGCTCATCCTATATAACTACTGCTGTACACACCTTTTCTCTTCATATACTGTCCTTAATGTCTACATACAACACTATATTATGTACATATATATACAATGCATTCAGAAAGTATTCAGACCCTTTGACTTTTTCCACATTTTGTTACGTTACAGCCTTATTCTAAAATGTATACAATAATTTTTTCCCTCATCAATCTAAAAACAATACCCCATAATGCCAAACAAAAACAGTATTTTAGACATTTTTATTAACATTTAAAACCTGAAATATGACTTTTACATAAGTATTCAGACCCTTAACTCAGTACTTTGTAGAAGCACCTTTGGCAGCAATTACAGCCTCAAGTCTCTTGGGTATTAAGCTACAAGCTTGGCACACCTGTAGTTGGGGTTGGGGACCTGGGCCACTCAAGGACATTCAGAGACTTGTCCCGAAGACACACCTGCGTTGTCTTGGCTGTGTGCTTAGGGTCGTTGTCCTGTTGGAAGACGAACGTTCACCCCAGTCTGAGGTCCTGAGTGCTCTGGAGAAGGTTTTCATCAAGGATCTCTCTGTACTTTGCTCCATTCATCTTTGCCTTGATCCTGACTAGTCTCTCAGTCCTTGTCACTGAAAAACATCCCCACAGCATGATGCTGTCACCACCATGCTTCACCTTCGGGATTGTGCCAGGTTTCCTCTAGACGTGAGGCTTGGCATTCAGGCCAACGAGTTCAATATTGGTCTCACCAGACCAGAGAATCTTGTTTCTCATGGTGTGAGAGTCTTTAGGTGCCTTTTGGCAAACTCCAAGCGGGCTGTCATACACCTTTTACCGAATAGTGGCTTCCGTCTGGTCACTCTACCATAAAGGCCTGATTGGTGGAGTGCTGCAGAGATGGTTGTCCTTCTGGAAGTTTCTCCCAGCTCTACAGAGGAACTCTGCTGCTCTGTCAGAGTGACTATCGGGTTCCTGGTCAACTCCCTGACCAAGGCCCTTTTCCTCCGATTGCTCAGTTTGGCCTGGTGGCCAGCTCTATGAAGAGTCTTGGTGGTTCTTAACTTCTTCCATTTAAGAATGATGGAGGCCACTAGATCAAAGTCAAAGAGCCACAGAGCAGTGTCGACTTCCGTTGCCCAGACTGGACTGTAAGGAGCATTCCAGTTGAGCTAAATCTGCCAGGTCACTTCATGTACACATCAGATCAATATCAATACAGTCATCGGTATTAAGTGTAACAGACATGAAGGGGAGAGCTCTGTTGTGAATACTCACTGAAGGATAGAGAGAAAGAGAGAGAGAGCAATTCCATTCTCCACTAGTGTGTGATTCAGACAACAAAATCAATGGCGCTTAATAACTTAACCTCCTCTAAATGTACCCATCATTGTTCTGACAGCTCTTATTTGAGACAGGTTTTTGTATGTTCATCGGGCCCTTTTTTTAACCTGGCTGTGTTTTAGCAGTCTCAGCTCTCTGTAGCAAAGTCTTACTGTTAGTAATGTGTTATAGCAGTCTCAACTCTCCTTAGCAAAGTCTTACTGTTAGTAATGTGTTATAGCAGTCTCAGCTCTCTGTAGCAAAGTCCTCATGTTAGTAATGTGTTTTAGCAGTCTCAGCTCTCTGTAGCAAAGTCTTACTGTTAGTAATGTGTTATAGCAGTCTCAGCTCTCTGTAGCAAAGTCTTACTGTTAGTAATGTGTTATAGCAGTCTCAGCTCTCTGTAGCAAAGTCCTCCTGTTAGTAATGTGTTTTAGTAGTCTCAGCTCTCTGTAGCAAAGTCTTACTGTTAGTAATGTGTTGTAGCAGTCTCAGCTCTCTGTAGCAAAGTCTTACTGTTAGTAATGTGTTATAGCAGTCTCAGCTCTCTGTAGCAAAGTCTTACTGTTAGTAATGTGTTATAGCAGTCTCAGCTCTCTGTAGCAAAGTCCTCCTGTTAGTAATGTGTTTTAGCAGTCTCAACTCTCCTTAGCAAAGTCTTACTGTTAGTAATGTGTTATAGCAGTCTCAGCTCTCTGTAGCAAAGTCCTCATGTTAGTAATGTGTTTTAGCAGTCTCAGCTCTCTGTAGCAAAGTCTTACTGTTAGTAATGTGTTATAGCAGTCTCAGCTCTCTGTAGCAAAGTCTTACTGTTAGTAATGTGTTATAGCAGTCTCAGCTCTCTGTAGCAAAGTCCTCCTGTTAGTAATGTGTTTTAGTAGTCTCAGCTCTCTGTAGCAAAGTCTTACTGTTAGTAATGTGTTATAGCAGTCTCAGCTCTCTGTAGCAAAGTCTTACTGTTAGTAATGTGTTATAGCAGTCTCAGCTCTCTGTAGCAAAGTCTTACTGTTAGTAATGTGTTATAGCAGTCTCAGCTCTCTGTAGCAAAGTCCTCCTGTTAGTAATGTGTTTTAGCAGTCTCAGCTCTCTGTAGCAAAGTCCTCCCGTTAGTAATGTGTTTTAGCAGTCTCAGCTCTCTGTAGCAAAGTCTTACTGTTAGTAATGTGTTATAGCAGTCTCAGCTCTCTGTAGCAAAGTCTTACTGTTAGTAATGTGTTTTAGCAGTCTCAGCTCTCTGTAGCAAAGTCTTACTGTTAGTAATGTGTTAAAGCAGTTTTTGCTCTATGTAGTATTGTCTGACTGTTAGTAATAGGCAGCTTTTAGCGCAATAGTTCCTGCCGTGGATCATTGAACTTTCAGGCAAGTTTAAAATGCCATGGAATATAACTGAATCTGGCAATGGGAAGTCTTACTGTCTTACTTCATTGTTGGAGCTAGGAACACAAGCATTTTGCTACACCCGCAATAACATCTGCTAAATATGTGTATGTGACCAATACATTTGATTTGATTTTGATTACATTTTTTACTGTTATATATCTGAATAAGACAATGGGGAGACTTTGCAAAAGCAGCACTCTATTATTTTTATAAAATGTGAGAGCTATTAAATTAGTTTTAATTAGAGTTACCAGCCGCAGAAATTGCACCCCAAATATATGCTTCACAGAGTTCAGGTAACAGATACATCTCAACATCAACTGTTCAGAGGAGACTGCGTGAATCAGGCCTTCTTGGTCGATTCACGGCAAAGAAACCACTACTAAAGGACATCAATAATAAGAGGAGACTTGCTTGGGCCAATAGACACAAACAATGGACATTAGACCAGTGGAAATCTGTCCTTTGGTCTAATGAGTCCAAATTTGAGAGTTTTGGTTCCAACCACTGTCTTTATGAGACAGTGTCCTTTGGTGTGATGAGCCTACCATAAAGACCTGAATGGTGGAGTGCTGCAAAGATGGTTGTCCTTCTAGAAGGTTCTCCCATCTCCACAGGGGAACTCTGGAGCTCTGTCAGAGTGACCATTGGGTCCTTGGTCACCTCCCTGACCAAGGCCCTTCTTTCCTGATTGCTCAGTTTGGCCAGGCGGCCACCTCCAGGAAGAATCTTGTTGTTTCCAAACTTCTTCCATTTAAGAATGATGGAGACCACTGTGTTCTTGGGGACCTTCAATGCTGAATACATTTTTTGGTACCCTTCTCCAGACCTGTGCCTCGACACAAAGGTATAGGCAGCTTAGCCAGCCCAAGTTTGAATATAAACCAAATTTGATCACATTCACATTTTCTCTTGACAAACAAATGGGCTATAAATACATACCGTTACCAATTTGTTTAGCCTGACCAGATGAACAGTTGCCTACAGTTGATCAAAATGAAAAATCCTCTCGGTTTCATCACATTCAGCATTTCAGATTCTAATGTTTAGGTGTAGCCTAGGCTGTTGCAACATTTATGTAATGAGTTTTTGCTTGTGTCTGTCCCGAGTTATTATGTGTTATCACCAGAGGTGGGACCAAGTCATAGTTTTACAAGTAAGTCTCAAAGCTTAGCACTCATGTCCCAAGTCAAGTCCCAAGTCATAATGTGCTCTTCACCATATGTAATACCATTTCATATTTTTAACAAGAGTAATAGTTAGTATATTACATTTACGCAAATCATGAATGCTTTTAAAAATATATGTATTACTTTCCAAATAAACTGTATATTTCCATGGAAATTCTTGGGTAGCCAAAAGAAAGACGCTCCCCCGATAATCATCGACTATCGAGGATCGCTATGGGGCGCAATCGGGCGATGTAGGCTTGTGCACAATCGCCCAACCTTAACACACACACACATTGTGTGTGTGGTTACAGTAGGCTAACATATGTCAATGGCTTTAGGAACAGCAGTAACATCAGGCAGGATTTAGGCTACCAACTCCCTGGCCAGTTGTAGCTCAATCTTGGGTGCAATGATCATGTTCCCGCACTGACTGACTATGTGGAGGCTCATTGATTTAATGTTACGTTAGCCAACATGCAAACACTGGCAATTTTATGAATAATATAGCTGTCGACTATATTAGCCACGACATACCGTTCTTTGGGCAGCTTGAAATGTCGAACAAAGTTGGAAGTTGTTGCGCCTCCATCTGTCATTTTCTTTCCGCATGTTTTGCAAGTTGCAATATGTTTTTTGTTGATACAGCATAGTCTTTATATCCGAAAATAATAACTTGGGGTATCATTTTTCCAAGGGCTCCATCTGAATTCACTCGCCGACGTTCCTCTGCACTGCCACGCGCAACTTTTTCTCAGCTGGCACAATTTGATTGGCTGCTGTCCGATTCAAACTGTAATCAATTAAATGAAGAGTTGATGTGCTGCACACTTTTTTTAAGAGCATCATTTTTAATATTTGGACTTGGGGAGAGTATGAAGTCAGTTCGAGTCAAAAGGCTCACGTCCAAGTTAAGTCACGAGTCATTGGTGTTAAAGTCAAAGTCGAGTTGCAAGTCATCAAATTTGTGATTCGAGTCTGACTCGAGTCCAAATCATGTGACTCGAGTCAACACCTCTGGTTATCACCTTTGCTAAATAAATACCAGAGGAAAGTGGAAAGCCTGCTTGAGTGCATGCAAAAAATGTGCTGCTTCAACCTCTCTTTTTAATCTCACTTTTATCAGGATAGGGTCTATTTTTATCCACTTTCTATCTGATTGACATGCCCAAAGTTAACTGCCTGTTACTCAGGCCCAGAAGCCAGGATATGCATATAATTGGTACCATTGGATAGAAAACACTTTGAAGTTTGTAGAAATGTTAAAATAATGTATGAGACTATAACACAATTGATATGTTAGGAGAAAATCCAAAGAATAACCAACCTGAAATTGTTTTTTTTTGAGAGCCCATGCTCCAGTGGAACGTATAAGATCATATCCAAATCCAGCTCCCAAATTGCAATTCCTATGGCTTCCACTAGATGTCAACAGTCTTTGTTCAAGGTTTCAAGCTTGTTTCTTCCCAAACGAGGAAGAATTTTGAGTTTTAGTACTGGGAGTCAGAGTTGGAAATCAGTCTGTGAATGCGCGACGAAGAGGACGCGCACCTGATAATTTTGCTTTCCTATTGAACATACTTCTTTCCGTATGAAATATTATAGTTTAATTGCGTTTTAGGGTACCTGAGGATTAAATAGAAACGTATTTTGACTTGTTTTAACAAAGTTTAGCGGTGGCTTTTTGGATTCCTTTCTCTGCATGTTGAACGAGTGGATTACTCAAATCGATGGTGCCAACTAAACTGACTTTTTGGGACATAAAGAAGGATTTTATCTAACAAAACGACCATGAGTGTTGTAGCTGGGACCCTTTGGATTGCAAATCAGAGGAAGATTTTCAAAAAGTAAGTGAATATTTAATCGCTATTTGTGATTTTATGAAGTCTGTGCTGGTTGAAAAATATTTTGATGTGGGGCGCCATCCTCAAACAATCGCATGGCATGCTTTCGCTGTAAAGCCTATTGTAAATCAGACAATGCAATTAGATGAACAATACTTTATTAACCAATATAAGACACTTGTATGTACCTAAATGTTTAATATCCATCATTTTTACGATTATTTATTTGAATTGCGCGCCCTCCAATTTCACCAGAATTTGTCGACAGGTGTCCCGCTGACGCCTAGCCCTAAGAAGTTTGGATGATGAGATGGAAGTAATCAAATCATTATGAATTGATTTTGACATCCCAGAGAAGACAGTAGAAACTTCCATATGCTCAGCAAGTAAAGCATCGTAACGTGCAATTACCTTTGCAAGCTCCTTGTAGTTGCCCATGTTAGCTGAACTTTCTTCTCTCATCGTGCCCCTAAGTAAAAGCCAACTCTTGCCGATAAGTTGCTTGTGACTTTTTACCTTCTCGTTGTGTTGCACAGTTTGAACACTCAGACGTTCGTCCATTACATGATGCAGTTTTTTCCTAGAAGCTTGAATCTGATGTGGGCAATGAAAAGGGTTCTTCAACAAAAAATCCACTACATTGTTATTAGCATTAGCTAGCCATTCTGGCAGAGAAAACGGCACTCTAGTAGCTAGCTAACATTAGCATTTGCTACTAGTTAGCAAGGCAAACTGAAATAAATTGCCCCCAAAAAACTCCACACAAAATAAAGTTCTAAAACCAGGAAAATAATATAATTTGAAGAAACTAATTTTAATCGAATAATATCCTAAAAATGCTCAACTATCACTCTTCACTCTCAATCTCTATCCAATATGTCACCACCAACTCACCAAGCTTCTCAACAAATAGAATCCCCATAATGCTCTTTCAGTCAAGAACGAATTCTTACCCAATACACCACAATAGGTTCGTTCTCTTATCCTAATTCTATGATAGGATGGACAACATGTCGGTTCATATTGCAAAAGCTTTGATTGGTTGGAGGACGTCCTCCAGAAGTGGTCATAATTACCATGTAGGCCTACAAGCCTCCTAGGTTTTGTATTGAAGTCAATGTAGCCATATAATATATATATTATTATAATTTTTTATTTATTTAACCTTTATTTAACTAGGCAACTCAGTTAAGAACAAATTCTTATTTACAATGACGGCCTACCCCAGCCAAATCCTTACCCGGAAGGCGCTAGGCCAATTGTGCGCCACCCTATGGGACTCCCAATCACAGCCAGTTGTGATACAGCCTGGAATTGAACCAGGATCTGTAGTGACACCTAATGCGCTGAGATGCAGTGCCTTAGACCGCTGCATCACTCTGGAGCCCAGGGGATAGCTGGGACAGGGAATAGCTGTCCTCCAGTTACACCATGTTGTTGAGACTACTGTAGACCTTCATTGCAAAACAGTGTGTTTTAATCAGATATTCGGTGACGTGAATATATTTAGTATAGTTTTATCCGAAAAGTTTTTTAAAAATGTTTCATTCTTTTTTATCTTTATGAAATTCACTGAGGAGGATGGTTCTCCACTTCTTCCTCTGAGGAACCTCCACTGAATTACATAGTATCTACAGATTGTAAATTAAAGATTCAAATTTTTACTAAGAGTGATATTATATTGGTGGCTTTTCAAATCTTCCAACTGTGCCAGTTGGTGTCAGGTAGATGCTGTGATTTGAGAGCAATTCCTGAACCTGTGACCAGAAACAAGCTACATAGGGGGGAAAGGGGGAATTTAGTCATTCGCACAATTGAATGGATTCAACCCCTTTGAATCAGAGAGGTGCTTTAATTGACGTCCGGATTAACTGCGGGGATTAACTGCCTTGCTAAAAGTCAGAAAAGCTGATTTTTTTCACCTTGCTAACTCAGGGATTCAAACAAGCAATCTTTCCATTACTGTCCCAATGCTCTAACCGCTAGGCTACCTGCAATACCAGAATAAGTGATCTAATGATTCGGTCTCTTCGCAGCAAACTCTGCACAACTGAGCTGTTTGTATGCCCCATATACATAACATTCTGTTGTTGGCTAGAATTTTGTAAAATAATTTAAATTGAGTTTTGAATCAAGCGTTGTTTTATGTATCAGTTCATAAACTATGTGCTATGGAATCGGAACATCGGAAATCTCTTCCCAGCTATTTTGCAACCTGTACGGGCCCCGCTGTCAACATTTGGGTCCTCAAATGAAACCGGTACATTTGTCTATTTATGCCAAAACAATTTAGACAATTTGGTCTTTAATAAAAGGCAGACAAACAAGTTCCCTACCTTCTCTGCCTTCTCTGCCTTCCACGCCTTCCATTTGTCCTCCATAATGCTGCAATCAATTGTTTGTAATTTTGGATAGAGCAAACATTTCCATACATTTTTGTTAAATGCACTTGTGACATAACTCCACCATTCCTATTCATAATATCATTAACTAAGATCCTTAACAAAAAAAAAAGAGTATAAATAATGTTTATCATTTTTTTATCAGTATATTTGAGTTTAACCAAAATATTTATTGTAATATTTGTTCTGGCGGATAAAACTGGAATTGCAACCAGATTTGTATGGCTTGTTTTCAGAAAAGGTGATACTTTGAACAAGGTTTCATTTTCAATTAACCGAAAGTGAGAAGTTGTAGACTGGATAAAGTAAACAATTCCATTTTTGAATGAGGAGTGAGCCATTCTTACTAATCTACTTGAGAACCAGTTCGGGTTTAAGTAAAACGTTTGTATGACTGAAGCTTTTAGTGATAGGTTTAATGCTTTAATATTTAATAATTGTATCCCCCCCCAAACTCGTATTCATTATATACAACTTCTTCTTAATCATGGCCTCTAAAATGGCCATAAGGCGTGCCACCCTGGCAGTCACCTCCTTCTCCCGCCTCCACATCTGGACCCTTCTGGGAGGGAGAGGAGGAGATGATGACCAGTGGGGTGAGTGAGTGGCAGCCCCTGACTCTGATGGGGGGAGCTTTCAACTCCTGAAAAATATGGAAAAGGAGAGCTTTCAGGATCAAATATACTACATGTAAAGGCCTGTAAAAGGTTTTATGCCAATTGCAGTACATTTCTCCAGAATACTTTTCTAAAGTGTATATCTTCACACATAGATGAATGTGCTGGTGAAGCATAGGAAATCGATGGGAAAGTATTGGTGTTCTCAAATCAAAGGGGAACTTTATTAGCCAAGCACAGCAATAAATGCAAAGCTAACATAGAGTAGCGTACCATGTATTTTTGCTTATGATTGTCCCACTTCTTTTTCACCCATGCAGGTGACAGTTGTCACTCCAGTTCACACTCCTTCACGTAGATCCTGAAAATAAATAATACAACAGTAACCAAAACATGAGCAAAGTTGAGTTATGTGATAGCTAGACTGCCACACACTTTATCAAATTGGAGTGCCAAGGTGAAACAGTAACAAGTGCAGCTTACCATTACTTTAAACGTAACAGGATATGTGTAATGAAACTAGCTAGAGCCAGTCAGGTTGTAGCCGTTCAGGTAGAAACTTATATTGCATAGCATGAATATTAAAATCAGCTCAACACAAATAAACCGATGCAACAAATCAGGAGAACTAGAAGAAAAGAGAAGAAAAGAGAAGGTTACATACCAATGATATACATTTACATTTTACATTTACATTACATTTACATTTATATGTATATATAAATCATTGGTTGGAACCAGTGATGGGGGTATGAAATAATTTCACAATTCAAATAGTATAATGATTCTTTGTCAGATATCCGGATATTCAAAATACATGTGTTTTCTTCACTTACGTTTTTAACCTGAATACTGCTGTGCGAGGGAGAGAGGCTGGTGCTCTATTGCTGCAGCCTGCAGAGGGGCAGGTGAGATGGGAGCGAGTAGACAGAGGCAGAGAGAGAAAGAGAGACGCGGTACCCAAGATAACTCAGCTACATCCAAGACTAGCTAACCTGTAGCAACCACAATGTTATTTATCATCCCAAATAACAGTGCCTGTCTTGACTGGAGTAGTGTAGATAAGCTCGCTAGCTAGCCAGTTATAGCTAGCTAGGCTAATTGAGGCCACATGCTGTGCTTTCAGCATTACATTAGTGTACTCTCACTCCACTTGCTACACATTGAGCCTCTTTTCTGGTTTGATTGGCCAACATAACCAACAACACATACAGTAAACAGCAAGCTACACACATGAAGGCTACCGGTCGGCTACCATGTTATGGGACACATGCCATAAAAACTCAATTGAAAAGTTTGTTGTTTTATGAAATTAATCATTTGAAATGTCATTGTGTATTCTTGTATGTAACAATGTCACATGGATCATTTCATTTAACCGTCTAGAGCCAATAATAGTTTATGGGCCAAACTTTTTGGAAGTTACAGACATTTTTGTGAGAAGAGTGATATTTGGGATTTATCAGGGTCTGACAAAAACCACACCAGCTCTGCACCTTTTACCGCAGGTGTGAAAGGGCAGCATCGGCGGATGCAGTGGATTGAAATCAGATATCTCTAGCTTAAACTGGCGGATTCTGATGGTGATTTTGTTATTAGGCTAATTAGATTTCCACTGGGCCTGGGGACATCGACTCTAGACCAATAAAATAATAATAGGCCAATAAAAAAAATCTGCTAAAATGAATACTCACACAAGTATTCAAATACTAACGTCTGTTTTGATATTAAAATAACATCCCGAACAGATATATGCATGCACACACACACACACACACACACACACACACACACACACACACACACACACACACACACACACACACACACACACACACACACACACACACACACACACACACACACACACACACACACACATGCACACACATACGCTACATACACATCACAACTGCTGCAACCAGACTCTTATTATTATTGCTAAATACTGCACAATTTAAACACTTACCCCCTAATCCCGCCTTCCCCAAAACTTGTGTATATTGTGCCTTACTGTATTATACTTATGCTGAAGAAAAAGAAAAAATTCTACTGAGCCATTTACTTTATTCTAATATTTTATTCTATCTTATTGTTGTTGCATTGTTGAGAAGGAACCTGGACGTAAGCGTTTCATTGGACGATGTATACCAGGGGTGTTCAATTCTTACCCTATGAGGTCCGGAGCCTGATGGTTATCTGTTGTATCTGATAAATAATTGCACCAACTTGGTGTCCCTGGTCTACATCAGTCCCTGATTAGAGAAGAACAATGAAAAAACACAGTGGAACTGGCTTCGATGTCCAGATTTGAGTTTGAGGGGTGTATACCATGTGTATCCTCTACATTTGACGAATTAAACATGAAACTTGTATAGTCTCATACGTCCAGTTGTACAATAGTATACGAATTGGATGAACAAACTTATCTTACTTCTTTGAATGACGTACAGTATTGCACGTCTTTATCTAAAACCATGTTTCCAGTAATTGTGTATAATTATGTAATTTCCCTTTTGAATAGTTACCTGTGTGGGCGGTAATATGGTGTCCCTCTCATTAAATACTAGACTGTCTCTCTCCCCTTGACATTCACCTTTCCTACGCTGAGGGGATGTTTTAAAAATAAGCCGCTCTGCCTTTCCCCTTCAACAAATAAAAAAACAATTAATATATGAAACAAAAGTATGTTATTCTGTCCCTCCAAACTGAACTCTGAGGGCTACATTCTCTAGCCTTGGCTGCGTTTCAAACTCAAGGTAGACAGCCCTCTGCCCTAAACCCTCAGCCCTTAAATGACGTTTTACATTGTCACATCCGAGTGTACCTTAAATGTCCCATGCCCAAGCGAGGGAGAGTGATGATCAGAGAGGCAACGTCATTGGTGGAAAATTTGAAGTTGAGCTTAAAAACAACCAACCTGTCACGCCCTGGCCTTAGTATTATTTGTTTTCTTTATTATTTTAGTTAGGTCAGGGTGTGACATGGGGTATGTGTGTGTTTTGGGTGATTATATGGTATAGGGGGTAGTGTATGGTTGGTTGTAGTGTATGGGTTTGTGTTGAGTGTATGTGTCTAGGTATGTCTATGGTTGAGTGTAGGTGTTTAGGAAAGTCTATGGTTGCCTGATTTGGTTCTCAATCAGAGACAGCTGGTTATTGTTGTCTCTGATTGGGAGCCATATTTAAGGTAGCCATAGGCTTTAGGTGTTTGTGGGGAATTGTCTATGTCTAAACGTTAGTAGCTTGTGTGTGCACTTTCGTTTTGTAGCTTCACGGTCGTTTGTTGTTTTGTTAGTTTGTAAAGCGTTTCGTGTTTCATCTTCGTCGTTCTAATAAAAGAAGATGTATTCATATCCCGCTGCGCCTTGGTCCGTCTCTCCTCCACACGATCGTGACACAACCTGAAGCTAATGTATCTAGCTAGCACTCCTGTCAGTTAGCTAGCGATAGTTACCCATTTTTTGTAATTTAAAAAAATAAATATATATTCAACCAGGTAGGCAAGTTGAGAACAAGTTGACCTGGTCAAGATAAAGCAAAGCAGTTCGACACATACAACAACACAGAGTTACACATGGAGTAAAACAAACATACAGTCAATAAAAAGTTTTATAAACTCAGCAACAACAAAAAAACATCCCCAAAAAAGAACGTCTTTCAAAGATAATTCGTAAAAATCCAAATAACTTCACAGATCTTAATTGTAAAGGGTTTAAACACTGTTTCCCATGCGTGTTCAATGAACCATAAACAACTAATGAACATTCACTTGTGGAACGGTAGTTAGGACACTAACAGCATACAGACGGAAGGCAATTAAGGTCACAGTTCTGAAAACTTAGGACACTAAAGAGGCCTTTCTACTGCCTATGAAAAACACCAAAAGAAAGATGCCCATGGTCCCTGCTTATCTGGTGAACGTGCCTTAGGCATGCTGCAAGGAGGCATGAGGACTGCAGATGTGGCCAGGGTAATAAATTGTAATGTCTGCAATGTGAGACACCTAAGACAGCGCTACAGGGAGACAGGACGGACAGCTGACTGTCCTCGCAGTGGCAGAACACCTGCACAGGATCGGTACATCCGAACATCACACCTGCGGAACAGGTATAGGATGGCAACAACAACTGCCCGAGTTACACCAGGAATGCACAATCCCTCCATCAGTGCTCAGACTGTCCTCAATAGGCTAAGAAAGGCTGGACTGAGGGCTTGTAGGACTGTTGTTAGGCAGGTCCTCACCAGACATCACCGGCAACAACGTCGCCTATGGGCACAAACCCACCGTCGCTGGACCAGACAGGACTGGCAAAAAGTGCTCTTCACTGACGGGTTGCAGTTTTGTCTCACCAGGGGTGATGGTCGGATTCACGTTTATTGTTGAAGGAATGAGTGTTACACTGAGGCCTGTACTCTGGAGCGGGATCGATTTGGATGTGGAGGGTCCGTCATGGTCTGGGGCAATGTGTCACATCATCATCAGCCTGAGCTTGTCATTGCAGGCAATCTCAACACTATGCGTTACAGGGAAGACGCCCTCCTCCCTCATGTGGTACCCTTCCTGCAGGCTCATCCTGACATGACCCTCCAGCATGACAATGCCACCAGCCATACTGCTCATTCTGTGTGTGATTTCCTGCAAGACAGGAACGTCAGTGTTCTGCCATGGCCAGTGAATAGCCCGGATCTCAATCCCATTGAGCATTTCTGGACCTGTTGGATCAGAGGGTGAGGCCTAGGGCCATTCCCATCAGAAATGTCTCGGAACTTGCAGGTGCCTTGGTGGAAGATTGGGGTAACATCTCACAGCAAGAACTGGCAAATCTGGTGCAGTCCATGAGGAGGAGATGCACTGCAGTACCTAATGCATCTGGTGGCCACACCAGATACTGACTGTTACTTTTCATTTTGACCCCCCTTTGTTCAGGGACACATTATTCCATTTCTGTTAGTCACTTGTTCAGTTCATGTTGCAGTTGTTGAATCTTGTTATGTTCATACAAATATTTACACATGTTAAGTTTGCTGAAAATAAACGCAGTTGACAGTGAGAGGACGTTTCTGAGTTTAGTTTGGTAATTTATTCCAATACATTTCAGAATTGCAAAAAAATGTGTTTATGAGCAATTTTTTACAGGCACCTCACTACGAGACTAAGCCAATTTTCCAACTCTAAAATCAATGTTTATATATATATTTATATTTAACAAGCTAGCTTCATACTTTTTTCTGATATGCCGACAATGCAGCCCTGTTGATTACATTTGACACTTCACGGCCACCAGGTTTTGACATGTGACTGCAGTTTGCATTGAATTGTGGGTCATATCAACCCTACATGTGACCAAAGTTGTTCACTCGCTCCCTCAAGCTAAATTGAGGGCTGAGGGGGCAACATTAGTGAATTGGACCTCCACTTCAGATGGCAATAAACTGCATCCGGTTTCGACTGGGATTCCCCGAGGGAAAGTGGATAGCGTAAGTGCTGAGGAGGTAAAAATAATGTGTTTGGACTGCAGCCCTTGGAACAACAATGAAAGGCAAAATAAAATGACTCCCAATGTTTGCAGTAGTATTTTTCTAGAAGATAATTCATGCAGATTTGAATGAAGTAAACATTGTAGAAATGCTGCATTGTTGCAAATTTGTTTTGGACTTGACATACCATACGTTTAACTGTTGTAAGTTGTCACGTTCTGACCTTAGTTCCTTTTTATGTCTTTATTTTAGTTTGGTCAGGGCGTGAGTTGGGGTGGGCATTCTATGTTGTTATGTTATGTTTTGTTCTGTGTGTTATATTTCTATGTGTTTGGCCCAGTATGGTTCTCAATCAGAGGCAGGTGTCAATCGTTGTCTCTGATTGAGAATCATACTTAGGTAGCCTGTTTTCCCACTATGGGTTGTGGGTAGTTAATTTCTGTGTCTGTGTTTCACCATACAGAACTGTTTCGGTTGTTTGTTCGTGTTATTTTGTTCTGTGTTCATTTGATTTATTAAAAATCTAATTATGGACACTTACCACGCTGCACATTGGTCCGATATTTCCTACTCCTCCTCCTCAGAAGAGGAGTACCGTTACATAAGTGTTATAAAGTGAGGTGGGGACAGAGGGTGTCATCTAACATGCTGACCAGACAGCACACGTCACGTAAGCGAGCGTTGCAAAAATATTTTACACACACATGTCATTCAATCATTGCACCCACATTGCTTGTGTGCGTCAATGAGTGTCTGCGTAGCCAGGTGCTAAAATAGAAATTGGTTCTATTTGTGACACTGGACATGCTGCAAGTCCTTCCTCTCCCACTTCCTCATTGGTTTTTAGGAGAATATACCCACATAAAGTCCAAAGAAGAAAAAGCCTGAAGGAGGAGAGATTACTAGAAAACAAACTTTTACCCATTTATCTGTGAATTAATTGTCGGGGTAGAGGACACTTGTGCATTTCAAGTAAAATAACAACCCAATGTTTATATACCTGGAACAAATTAGCTAGAAACAGTAAGCTAGCTAGCTAAATTGCCATAAATGTTTAATGCTTTTCGACCTGTCCCCAAATGAATATACTGTAGTTGGTTCAGAGTTTATTTTGATATTTCAACCTGCGTGTCCTCATCGAGTCTGGTGTGGTGTAACAATATCAACATGGGTGATGGTGGACACACTGAGCGTGCGGTCTGGTCAGCATGTTATTGATTTAACGTATCCTCTGCAGCAGAGGTAACTCTGAGTCTTCATTTCATGTGGTGGTCCTTGTTAGAGCCAGTTTCATCATAGTGCTTGATGGTTTTTGCGACTGCACTCGAAGAAATGGTCAAAGTTCTTAATTTTACGCATTGACTGACTGTCATTTCTCTTTCCTAATTTGAGCTATTCTTGCCTTAACATGGACTTGGTATTTTACCAAATAGGGCAATCTTCTGTATACCAACCCTACCTTGTCACAACACATCTTTTTGGCTCAAACACATTAAGAAGGAAAGAAATTCAACAAATTAACTTTTAACAGGGCACAGATGTTAATTGAAATGCATTCCAGGTGACTACCTCATGAAGCTGGTTGAGAGAATGTCAAGAGTGTGCAAAGCTGTCTTCAAGACAAAGGGTGGCTACTTTGAAGAATCTCAAATCTCAAATATATTTTGATTTGTTTAACACTTTTTTGGTTAATACATTATTCCATATGTGTTATTTCATAGTGTTGATGTCTTCACTATTATTCTAGAATGTAGAAAATAGTCAAAATAAAGAAAAACCCTGTAATGAGTAGGTGTCTAAACTTTTGACTGGTACTGTACTTCCATAAATTTTTTCAACTGGTACCAGGGGACCTTCAGACGAGTCATGTATGTGTTAGTGAGAGTCTTTCCTTTCCATCGAGTGGTAAACATAGTTTATAGGCCAAACCGTTAGGATGCTGTCGACGATTATGTGAGATTTTTCAGGATGTCTCATGGTCTGACAAAAATCCGTCTAGCTCTGTCACCTTTCACCTCAGATGCGGAAGTGCAACATCGGTGGATGCGGTGGATTGGGATGCATCCAATGCAAAAAACAGATATCGCTAGCATAAATTGACAGACTTAAGATGGGTATTTGTATAATATTATGTTAATCAGATTTCCACGGGCCTTTGAAATCGACTCTACGGGATAAGTATTCTACAGTGCATTTGGAAAAATGTCAGACCCCTTGACTTTTCCCACATTTTGTTACGTTACAGCCTTATTCTAAAATGGATTAAATCGTTTTTTCCCCTCATCAATTTACATACAATACTCCATAATGACAAATCAGATAACTGGTTTTATTTATTTTTTTACAAATGTATTAAAAATCAAAAACAAACAATCACATTTACATTATTTTTCAGACCCTTTACTCAGTACTTTGTTGAAGCACCTTTGACAGCAATTATAACCTCAAGTCTTGTTGGGTATTAACCTTTCACGAGCCTCTACCCCGGGATCACCCCCCACCCCCCCCACACACTGATTAGCATAGCTAGCATAGCTTCACAAGTAGATAGTAGCATCTAAATATCATTAAATCACAAGTCCAAGACACCAGATGAAAGATACAGATCTTGTGAATAAAGCCACCATTTCAGATTTTGAAAATGTTTTACAGGGAAGACAAAATATGTAAATCTATTAGCTAAACACGTTAGCAAAATACACAATTTCTTTGTCCACCATTTTTTCTCTCCACCAGTAGCTATCACCAATTCGGCTAAACTAAGATATTGATAGCCAATAACCTATAAAAAACCTCATCAGATGACAGTCTGATAACATATTTATGGTATAGGATAGGTTTTGTTAGAAAAAAGTGCATATTTCAGGTAGAAATCACAGTTTACAATTGCACCGACCATCACAACACGACTAGAATTACTATAGAGAGCAACGTGTATGACCAATTTACTCTTAATAAAACATTTCATAAGAATAGACAAAGCATAGCAATGGAAAGACCCAGATCTTGTGATTCCAGACAATATTTCAGATTTTCTAAGCGTTTTACAGCGAAAACACTGTCAAGTTTTGACCTCTTTCTTGTGCAATTCCCCACTTGAAAAGGACAGTCCCTCCACATGAAGATTTTAACTGGATTTCACTCAATAAACAGCCATGGAATCAGTTGTTTGTCTTTTATTTACCATTCTTTGGTTGGCAGTAAACAGGTGAAAAACCTCAAAAAAGAGATGACAAATACAAGTTACTATTTGAGTTGACAGCCCAATCAAATACACAAACTTATCCACATTCACCCCAGATAAACACATTTCTGCTACCATAAAACACAAGGTTTCCACTTTTAAGCAAATGTTTCCCAAAATAGAAACCCACCATTTTTAATCAATTGAGCAGAATCTGTATATTCTCTAAATTTGCATTTTAGCCAAATACATTCAAAATATTTTTAGTAGTAAAAAATTACATTTATTTTCTAATCAGTAGTTTTAAGCAGACAAATCTTTCATTTTTTAGCCAAAGATTTTTTAGACTATACATTTGTTACTGAATTAAGAACTTGGTTTACTAAGATTTCTACAAAGTTTAAATTACTTTTAACCATTTCAAACAAGTTCTTTGTCAACAATGAATTTGGCTCTTCTTACTTTTCCTTTATACCCCACAAACAACATTTGAAGTTATAAATACCACTGCAAAAGTCCTATCAAAGTTAAGAGTTAAGAGTCTGTGTTTTCCAGAGTATCATTAGCAGTGCACTGCTTAAGTCAGTATAGTCAAGCATGGCTAATATGGCGCTTACCGGCTGTCTTTCACAGTTTTGTGGAGGGCTTGGACTTGCACAGTCACCTTGATCACAAAGATGAAGTTTCCTTGGTCTTGTGGTGTTATAAATGCTCCTTTCACTGCGGTCTAAAGACAACAGCAGAGCCAGGTGCTGGCACGCCCTGATTGCCTGGAAGATTTGTTCCACCTGGTTCACCACTGATTGAAGGAGGAGGAGTTTCACCACTGAGGAGCTCCCAGGCAGTTTGTCAGCACATGGGGGCTCGTCCGAGATTGCCTGGAAGATTTGTTCCACCTGGTTCACCACTGATTGAAGGAGGAGGAGTTTCACCACTGAGGAGCTCCCAGGCAGTTTGTCAGCACACCTCCCACTCAATCTTCCCACGGGAACCGATGGAAAGATCGTAAATCAGCACCTACATACTGCCGGTCAGCTCCAAGTTTGATCCTCAACTGGTAGCAAGACAACCAGGCGTCGAACATCTCTGTGCAGGACTGTGGTTTGCGTAGCTTCTTTCAGGACTTTGGCCGATGGCCGGTTTAGTGCGGGTTTTGTGACAGGAAGGCAGGAGCTTTGGACCACTTTGACGTTCACGTCTCGAACAATGCCCTTAGCATCTGGACTAACACTCACCACCCTTCCTAGCTTGAATTGGCCCCTCATTGCATTTTGGTCACACAACCAGACAATATCTCCGACAGCAACGTTGCGATATGAAGTGTGCCATTTACTTCTCAGAAATAAGTTTGGGCCGGCAAGCTGGCTCCAAGACCTCCAGAACTTGTTGACCTGGTTCTGCATCTCTCTGAGTCTCTTGTAAGGGTAGTTCGCAAAGTCAAATGTTCTGATCTCACCGCTTGGAGAGGCTCGGCCCAGGAGAAGTGTGTTGGGTGATACATACTGCACGCTTTCTTCATGGCTCTGCACCCTGGCATCTATTGGGCATTCGTTGGCAAGGTTTGCAGCAAGTTGTAGTGTTGTCTGAAGCTCGCTGTAGCTAAGGCCAGTGTTGTTGCCCAGGCTCTGCAGTGCCTTCTTGAGAATGCGAACAGCGGCTTCAGCAGCCCCATTGCGGTGAGGTGAGTCAGCAGGGTGAATTGTCCACTCCCATTTGGTACCTTTTTGAGCCGACATCTCTTCTATTGAAGTTCTATTCTGAGCATCCAGGAACTGGTACAGCCCTCTTAGGACAGGTTTGGCGCCGATGAAGTTTGTCCCCGGGTCGGACCAGATCTTTCTTGGGTGCCCTCTAATTGCAGTAAAGCGTTGGTAAGCCATCAAAAAGCTCTCTGTCGACATTGTGTTGACCAGGTCTGCATGAATTGCCCTGCTGGCCATACAGCTGAAGACGACACCCCACACTTTCATTGAGACCCGTTTCTTGATGTCATCTTTGACAAGGTACGGTCCGAAGAGGTCGACTGTAGTGAACTCGAACGGAGCTGCAGGTGTGGCTCTTTCAGCAGGTAAGTCAGCCATTACCTGTTCGCACCTTCTTGCTCTTGACTTTTTGCAGAAAAGGCAGTTATCCACTACTTTTTGGGAAATGTTTCTTCCTTGGATGACCCAGGCTTTCCTCCTCATTTTCAGCAGGGTTGCAGCCACACCTTCATGACCCTCCCCGTGCGCCTCCCGTGCCAATAAAGTAGAGACCCATGCATTGAAAGGCAGAAGGGGAACTGCAGCGCCATCCTCCCTGAAGCCATGGATTCTCCCACCGCAGACTAGTAACCCAGATTCTGGCTCTCTGTACACAACCAAGCGGTCAGTAGTGGTAGTTGGGAACATCACCCCCTCTTGAGCAGCAAGATAGATGTCTCTTATTGCCTCTTGACGTTCTGTGGCGGTGATAACTCCTTTTGTGGGAATCGCCTCCCACTTTGGGGTCTCGATGGACTTTGTTGCAGATCTAAACTTTTTGGCGGCTCTCCAGATAAAAGCAACAGTCTTGATTAGACACTTTAGGCTACTAAAGCGCCTCTCATCCACCAAGTTTAGGACAGCTGCACCAGCAGGAAATCGTCCCACAAGACTTGGAAGACTTCTTTTCGCTTGGGCTCTGGTGAGTGCTGCCACAAATTACTTCTTTTGCATATTGTTAATGCTCTCTCGAGCTGTCACAGACACATCTTTTTTGACGACATAATTGGCCACTCGCTCTCTGGAAGATATAGAAACTCTGGCCCTTGCTGCCACTCTGAATGGGCATCAAGTTCCTTTGGCCCAGCTCCTCGAGTGATAATGTCGGCTATGTTGAGTGGTCCAGGGATCCACCACCAGTCCTGTAGCCGTGTGCTCTCTTGGATCTCTCCAATTCTATTAGCGAAGAAAGTCTGAAATCCATAGCTTTCACGCTGGATAGCTCCAAGAACAGTCTGACTGTCTAACAAATGGTACCACCTTTTTATCTGGATCTGGGTATGCTGTTCAAAGTACTTTTTCAGGCGGCTTGCAAAGACTGCACCGCAAAGTTCCGCTTTGACTGCATCCCCCTTCTGGTCAAGTGGTGTCAGCTTTGCTTTTGACTCCACTAGTCGAATTGTTAATTGTTTGTTGCAGTTCCACCGCAGGTAGAGGACAGCACCATAGGAGCTTTCACTGCCATCTGAAAAAGTGACAGCGACTGGTTCAGTTGTTGCCTTTGGTGGAGTAAGAGCTCTTGGGAACATTACTTTGCTTAGCTGGACGTACTCCTCAAAAATTCCAATTGCATCTTTGCGGAGCTCATCCGACAGGGGAAGGTCCCATGTGTCCTTGACCATGCTGCACTTTGGTTTTGCCTCTTGGAATGCCCTTCGGACCAAGATAGCCCCTCTTTGCTTTGATGGCGTTGTCAGGCCAACTGGGTCGTACAAACCAGCAACTTGACTCAGCAGTTCACGTCTTGTCAGCGGGTCTGGTGTCTGTGCTCGTACTTCTTCTAGCAGTAAGTCTTGCCCAAGTCTCATCTTTTTCTTCCGCCTGGAGAAGTTGACCCTCACCATGACATGCAACATGTCTTCATCCACAATGTAGCCGAGACCGAGCGCCTTGTTGTCTTCCTCCTTAACCTGTTGGGGATGAGGGCGCTGTTGTGGCTATTTATGCTAATCGTGTAATTTTTTGAAACGGCTTCCCACAAAGTTCTTGATCGTACAATATGCATATTATTATTATTATTGGATAGAAAACAGTCTATAGTTTCTATAGGAGTTGAAATTTTGTCTCTAAGTGGAACAGAGCCCATTCTACAGCAATTTCCCTGACATGGAGTCAGATTCCAGAAATTTTGGCCACTGTTCTGGAGTCAGTTAAAAGGGCACTGTTATTGCTATGACTATACGGACACTGCTTACGTCTTCCCCTGGATGTCTTTACGTGATGACGATTTGAATCGGGTCGATTGCGCGTTCACAGGCACTATAAATTAAAAAACCCTGAGGCTAGTCATTCTTTTGGAGCTGCGTCATGCGCATAGAGGGCACCGACCCGCACCTGTTCCAAGCATTAGTGGAGGGAGTAATATTACTCGGGTCATGTTTCTACTCGTTATGGGAGTTAAAAACATCATAAGGTAGTTAATTTAAAGCGTTTTATAGCAATTTATATCCGTTTAGTGCGATTTTGGGACATTTATTTCTGAAACGCTGTGAATTGCTGGGCACGCTTCCAGTTCATCCCGAACGCAGTTGGCATTTCCACATGGCAAGAGGACAGCTTTCCACCAAAAGACGATTGGACCCAAGAAAGGATCCTTTGCCCAAGATACCGATGGAAGAACAGCTCAAAGTAGGACATTTTTATTATGATAAATCGTGTTTCTGTCAAAGTGTTAGTGGCTTCGGACGCCATGTTTTTTGACGTAGCTTCGCTTGGCGCAAGCTGTATTGAAAAGTAAGGATAATTTAAAAAATGTAATTCCGCGATTGTATTAAGAATTAAATTGTCTATCAATCCCTGTCCACCCTATATTTTTTAGTCACGTTTATGAGTATTTATGTATAAGAGTAGATCACTGTCTAAGTGGCGCACAGACTTTTTCTGACCAGCTGAGCTACATTTCACATTGTCTAACCATGATTTTGGTGGCTAAATATAAACATTTTCGATCAAACTCTATATGGATTGTGTAATATGATGTTACAGGAGTGTCATCTGAAGAATTCTGAGAAGGTTAGTGAAAAAATTAATATATTTTGGCGATGTTTACTTTTATCGCTCACTTTGGCTAGAATCAATGCTGGGCTGCTATGTGCTATGTGCTATGCTAATATAACGATTTATTGTGTTTTCGCTGTAAGACACTTAGAAAATCTGAAATATTGTCTGTATTCACAGGATCTGTGTCTTTCGATTCGTGTATGCTGTGTATTTTTACGAAATGTTTGATGATTAGTAAGTAGGTAAACACGTTGCTCTAAGTAGTTTTTCTATTCCATTTGTGACGGTGGGTGCAATTGTAACCTATGCCATCTACCTGAAATATGCACTTTTTTCTAACAAAACCTATCCCATACCATAAATATGTTATCAGACTGTCATCTGATTAGTTTTTTTCTTGGTTAGGGGCTATAAATATCTTAGTTTAGCCGAATTGGTGATAGCTACTGGTGTTGGTGGACAAATAAAAGATGGTGGATTATGCTAATGTGTTTTTAGGTAATAGATGTACATCTTTACATATTGTGTCTTCCCTGTAAAACATTTTAAAAATCGGACATGTTGACTGGATTCACAAGATCTGTGTCTTTCATTAGCTGTATTGGACTTTAATGTGTGAAAGTTAAATATTTAAAAAAAATATTGTTTTTGAATTTCGCGGCACTGGTTTTTCAGTGGGGGTGGGGGGGGAGTGCCGCTAGCGCCACTCTCATCCTAGACAGGTTAAGCTGATTTGGCAGGACAACAACATTTGGTGATGCCTTTTCTCTTTCTCCTTTATTTTGGCCTGAGAAGACCCAAGGCTTCAGTGCAAACCCTCCTGCTTTTAGAATCAGCTCCACATTCTTAGTGATGACTCCGAGTTTTTCACGGCAGTTGTGGGATGTCAAGATGTCATCGACGTAGCTGTGCTCATGTAATACTTGGCATTCATCTGTGAGGTGGCTGAATTGAGGCAGGTTAGCCGTCTCCCTCATAGCCAGTTGTGCTATCCACCCTGCTGGCTTGTCCCCGATATTCACTCTGGTTATGGCGTATTGTTCCACCTCATCGCCCTCTGAATCCCGCCACAAGAACCGGTGTAGATGGACTTCCCTCTCCTCGAGCCACACAGAATTGTACATTTTTCTGACGTCTCCTAGAGCGGCGTAGGAGCCTTGGCGGAACTTGAGGAGAACAGCTCGAATCGGATTGAGAACGTCAGGGCCTTTCATCAGAAGGTCATTGAGACTTTGGCCTTTGTACTTCTGACTGCTGTTCCAGACAAGTCTTACCGGAGTTGTAACAGAGTGGGGGTTGGGTGCGATAAGATGACTAATATACCAGACAGGTCCATTCCAGTTGGTTAGATCCTCTTTGGTCAGCTTTCTTGCAGCCCGGCGGTCAACCATTTCGTGGACTTGAGCACCATAGGCTTTTTTCCACTGCGGTTCTTTGGCGAGCTGTCTCTCTGTTCTGAGAAAGGTTGCCTCCACTGCTTTTATGTTGTTTGGCAATGTAGATGGGTCAATGAGCCATGGATACCTTGCATGCCAGTGTGGACTATCACTGTGGTCATCAGCACCAACATAAGTCAGGCCACCCTTAACAACTTCCAGCTCCCTTTCTTCAGCCAGAGTCATTTCTTTGCCACCAAGTTGACAACTGCCGCAGCGACATCCTCCACATTTTGGGGTGCAGGGGGCGCCAATGCTATCCCATCTCCACCACTCAATAAAATCCCGAGTGGAAATAGCAGAATAAGAAGACTTGATGGTAGGTTTGGCGCAGATATGTTCTTCATACATCAATGCTGCTGTTCTCATGGATCTGGCGAAGTGCGCTCTGGACAGGTGAGCTGTAACTGTAGCCTCTTCAAACAGACCAGGGTGTGTCCCTGCAATTGTCTTTCCCAATGGCCCATCCCATAGTACAAGGTCCCCAACAGTGCGTATTTTCTGTGGGACCAGTCGCCCTTCCTTATGGCTTATCAAAAGCTGTATCTGTCTTGGTCTAACAAGTTCATTTTGGGGGACATCTGGAAAGAATCTTTGGAGTCTTTTGGCTGTCACATGTTTGTGAATCTCTGCAATGCTGTCCAAACCATAGCAGAGGAGTTTGTGGGATCTGACATTGCCTTGCTCTGTGCGGACCCGGATCTTTAGGAGGTACCGTTTTGTGGTGACTTGAACTTTCATTCCTCCCACACCATGGACAACAAGGGTTATGGCTTCACTTCTAAGGTTCAAACGATCAGCTGCATCATGAGTTATATAGTTTGTATCCGATGCCAGGTCGATCAAAGTCCCAACTTTTTGTCCTGCATTGGCCGTGACCTCTAAGAGCATCATGATGACTGGCCACTCCACTATTCCATTCTCTGCTAGAAGACTGGGTTGGTTGGACACAAGAGAGGTTCTGGCTATAGTGTTGCAAAAGGCATTGCAACACTTCTCTGCAAGTTCAGGTGAGAGACTTTTAATGAACTCTTCTTGGGCTTGGGTATAATGTTCTCTTGTGTCACCTCCCACTTTGCTGTTATTGGACCTCTGGACGACATTCCCTTTGGATGTACCAGCTCTCGGGCAGAGGTAATAGTGGTGTTCTGTAGCACGCCGTTCTATGCAGTCTGGCCTCCTGCACAGAAACTCTGATTTACAATAGTCACCTTCCTTGTGAATCTCCAGGCATCTTTTGCAGGCTCCCAGCTTCCTGACAGCATCTCTTTTCTCTGGCAGCTTAAGCGTGCGAAACTTTTGGCAGAAATATAGCCTTTTCTTATGCTTGCAGTCTCTGCAGACCACACATCCTTGAGCCTGGTCGCTTAGTTGGGTGGAGGTTCTGGTTCGAGCTTGCCGAGGTTCAGATTTCGGTTTTGGTTCCTCCTCTCTCAGTTGGTCCAGCTTCTCATAGATGGCTTCTTGACCTTGAAGAAACTTGTGGAGGTAGTCAAATCGCTTGTCTTCTTCAGCTTCATCACATTTACCAGCTACATGAAGAAGCCATTCCTTCTTCAGGCCATCAGGAAGTTTACTCTCTATTGTCTTTGTTACAAGAGGGTTCTTTATAGCACCGGTCTTGCCAAGCTCGTTCAGATCGACCAGGGCTTTTTCTACAGATTGGATGAGCTCAACAATCCTCCTGGGCTGGTTACCTTTAACTGCTTGGAGTCTTTGGAGCTCTTCTACTATCTCAAGGGCTATAGTTGTCTTATTTCCAAAGCGGTTCTCCAAGACCCGGAAAACCTCCTCAGCAGTTGTGTAAGTTGTAAGGTGAAGGTCTCGTAAGGTCTTCTCATCCACACTGTTGAGAAGTTGGAACTTTTTAACCTCTCTGGACCCAGTAGGTTCTCCCTGCATCTGGAGCGCTTCCCAGTCTTTTTTCCACCGGTGAAACTCTCGGCGGATGCCAGAAAACTTTGGGAGGGCAGCAGGCTTTAATTTAATTGCTGGTGTGGCCACAGAACTGTTTGAAGTAGTACTCGATCTGTTGGTTTCTCCTCTAACGTGTGCCCCTGTAAAGTCTGCTTGTCTTATTGTGAGATTTGGCAGGATAGTTTCAAGGTCTTTGATACGACTCTGGAAATGTTGTTGCCCTGCTGGGGGGGCCCAGCACTTCCAATGTTTATGCACCTCCTTCGCAGCCTTCACAAGTTTCTCTAGTTGTCCGATCATGAAGAGATATGCATCTGGGTTTTTACTTGGGTCCACAGCTCCCACGTTTTCTGCTTGCGACTCTGCTGTTGTAATTGCTTGTGTCAGTTCATATTCCCCGAAATTGGCCCACAATGTCTTTTGTATGAGGTCCTTTAGCTCTTGCAGTTTTTTCCCACACTCATTGGCTGTTTTGACCAAGTCAGACTTCTGCTGCTCGCTCAACTCCTCTGCATCAGAGTTTTCTTCAATACATTGCCCCTCTACATCATCGTTGGCTTCCAGGACTTTGCCAGCTTCAGCAGTGAGCTTCCTAAAATTGTCTCTGAGCTCCTCTTCTGACATCATTGTATGCATTCGTAGCACATTATTGGCCAGACGGGAAAACTGACGCTTCGCTGATGTCCTTGCGGTCTTTAGCTGCTCCACCAGTAATGAATCAGCCATTTCAATCACAGCAGCAGGCGGGAACAGTCTTTACTTGTCTCTCTGGACACGTGTGGTCACTTTTCTGGTCCTTTTCCAGTCTTGAGCCACGGTTTTTCACTGTCAAGTTTTGACCTCTTTCTTGTGCAATTCCCCACTTGAAAAGGACAGTCCCTCCACATGAAGATTTTAACTGGATTTCACTCAATAAACAGCCATGGAATCAGTTGTTTGTCTTTTATTTACCATTCTTTGGTTGGCAGTAAACAGGTGAAAAACCTCAAAAAAGAGATGACAAATACAAGTTACTATTTGAGTTGACAGCCCAATCAAATACACAAACTTATCCACATTCACCCCAGATAAACACATTTCTGCTACCATAAAACACAAGGTTTCCACTTTTAAGCAAATGTTTCCCAAAATAGAAACCCACCATTTTTAATCAATTGAGCAGAATCTGTATATTTTCTCTAAATTTGCATTTTAGCCAAATACATTCAAAATATTTTTAGTAGTAAAAAATTACATTTATTTTCTAATCAGTAGTTTTAAGCAGACAAATCTTTCATTTTTTAGCCAAAGATTTTTTAGACTATACATTTGTTACTGAATTAAGAACTTGGTTTACTAAGATTTCTACAAAGTTTAAATTACTTTTAACCATTTCAAACAAGTTCTTTGTCAACAATGAATTTGGCTCTTCTTACTTTTCCTTTATACCCCACAAACAACATTTGAAGTTATAAATACCACTGCAAAAGTCCTATCAAAGTTAAGAGTTAAGAGTCTGTGTTTTCCAGAGTATCATTAGCAGTGCACTGCTTAAGTCAGTATAGTCAAGCATGGCTAATATGGCGCTTACCGGCTGTCTTTCACAGTTTTGTGGAGGGCTTGGACTTGCACAGTCACCTTGATCACAAAGATGAAGTTTCCTTGGTCTTGTGGTGTTATAAATGCTCCTTTCACTGCGGTCTAAAGACAACAGCAGAGCCAGGTGCTGGCACGCCCTGATTGCCTGGAAGATTTGTTCCACCTGGTTCACCACTGATTGAAGGAGGAGGAGTTTCACCACTGAGGAGCTCCCAGGCAGTATGTCAGCACATGGGGGCTCGTCCGAGATTGCCTGGAAGATTTGTTCCACCTGGTTCACCACTGATTGAAGGAGGAGGAGTTTCACCACTGAGGAGCTCCCAGGCAGTTTGTCAGCACAAACACAATAAATCGATAAGTTAGCATACCACATGTGAAAACGTTACCAGAGCATCGATTCAAGCCAAAGAGAGCTATAACGTAATCATCGCCAAAATATATTAATTTTTTCACTAACCTTCTCAGAATTCTTCCGATGACACTCCTGTAACATCATTTTACAACATACATATACAGTTTGTTCGAAAATGTGCATATTTAGCCATACAAAACCGTGGTTACACAATGAAAATACTAGGAAATCAAGCCTCA
Organism: Salvelinus alpinus; assembly: GCF_045679555.1. NCBI lineage: Eukaryota > Metazoa > Chordata > Actinopteri > Salmoniformes > Salmonidae > Salvelinus > Salvelinus alpinus. The sequence continues at coordinate 20,085,248 of NC_092097.1, forward strand.
AAATGTCGGACGTCATCTTTCAGAGTGATCTAGTTTAATCGAAAGCTAATCATATACTTGACTAAAAAATACAGGGTTGACAGGAATCGAAAGACAAATTAGTTCTTAATGCAATCGCTGATTTACATTTCTAAAATTATCCTTACTTTCTTATACAGCGTTCGCCAAGAGAAGCTATAACAAACAAAATGGCGTAATATGCGCTTAAAATATTTCGACAGAACAACGATTTATCATATTAAATATTCCTTACTATGAGGTGATTTTCCATCAGATTCTTGGGCAATGTATCCTTTCTTGGGTCTAATCTTCTTTTGGTCGATAGATGTCCTCTGTCCTTCGAAATATCCACTAACGATCGAACGGGACCCCGAAACGTGCCCAAAGTTTCAGAGTGCACGACAAAGAAATTCATCAAAATCGCACTAAACGGATATAAATTGCTATAAAACGGTTCAAATGAACTACATTATGATGTTTTTAACAACTATAACGACTAAAAACATGACCGGATAAATATCACTGGCTAAACAACCATTTGGAAGGAGGCAGGTCTGATCTTGCATCTTGCGCAAGACGCATGCAGGAAGAGAGCGGTACTTCCACGTTTTCGTGTTTTATAGTGGCTCTGATTGCGCAATCGAATCCATTCAAAGCGTGATGACGTACTGACACACAGAGGAAGACGTAGGCAGTCTCGGTTTCTCCATAGCATCTACTGGCACCTTAAAACCGATCCCAGATCAGGGGTAAAAATTTCTGAAATCTGACTCCCTGTCAGGAAAAGTGCTGTAGAAGTAGTTCTGTACCACTCAGAGACAAAATTCCAACGGCTATAGAAACTAGAAAGTGTTTTCTATCCAATAATAACAATAATATGCATATTGTACGATCAAGAATTGAGCACGAGGCAGTTTAATTTGGAGACCAAAAAATGCTAATGCGGAACAGCACCCCCTATAGTTGCAAGAAGTTTTTAAGTTACAAGCTTGGCACACCTGTATTTGGGGAGTTTCTGCCATTCATCTCTGGAGATATTCACAAGCTTTGTCGGGTTTGGGAAAACTTTTCGAATGTACTGTACATTGGTGATATAGAGTAATATAGGGTGCTATGTTCATGCAGTCCAAGGTGACCTTACCAGACCCATTCACGTAAATCAGGTGCATTATACAGATGAGTTATGAGGTCAGTTGCTTGAATATAATTCAAACTTTAGTGAAAATATGTCATGAACATAAATGCATGATTTATGCAAATGATGTGAAGATTTAGCACGGAGAATGAGTTTGACACTTGGCAGTGTTAATGTTTGCTGTAACAGTAGGTTACGATATGAACCTTGCGCCATCATGTCTGACTCATTGCTCATTTACACAAGTAACATCTTGAGTTTAAAAAGTTATGATGGTTTTCATTGACAACAGCAGCTGTTGCTTTTTCCCCATAGCTGTATTTGATCTCCAACACTGAGGTCATGCTACCATGAGGGTGGACAGAGTTGACTTTGCGGCCACACACGTGCATCACTCAGTTGCATAGTGTTTGAACATTTTACCTGTCAAGAGATTAGCATGAGATGTGATTCCTATCAGGAGACAGCGTTTAGAATATTTTTTCACATTGACAGAAGCTTTGTGGCACTTCAGTCGCTATTGTAGTGTGCTGATTAAATCCCTTCTGTTAAAATCATTTAGGAGGCAGCCGCTCTCTCCTGGTGGAGATCATTAAAGATAGAGTAGGTACACAAGCAGGCAATGTTGATTTCCCTCTAATATACCCACAAATGTGCTGAGCTCTCTTCTTGGAAAAGTGTCATCTGTCTGGACATCTGGTGTTTATCCTGCTTTTCCATCAACACAGCTATTCAAGCATGTCATTACAAAAATGTACGTCAAACTCAAATGTCAATCTTAATAGTAGCCCTTTGGGTTTCTTTATCATCGCCTAAATGCACTGCAAACTTGGCTTTTGTAGTCCATTAGTGGTCAATTTAAGATAATGTCTATCTTGATTAGCAGGGCAAAGCTGTTTAGCTCATCGTTGCGGTTGAAAAAAGTATTTTTCGCAAAGACTACTTCAGAGACAGTTAAGAATAAAAAATGAACCTTGATAACAATATAAGACACAACACTGTCACCCCTTTACCTTTGTCTTTAATTCATGGAAAGAGTATGCAGCTAACTGTCTAGAAACACAGCATTAATAAAATGAATTGATTTGTTGATTCATAATTGCAGGCTTTTAAGGATAATGAAATGTCATCCACCTGCATGTAGTCTTGGAGACAATGGCTACCCTAGTCAAAATGTCCTATGTTCTCACAATTCAGTAGGATTTTGTGACACCAGCTACATTTTGGAGTGAGGAATTTGATTTGGGTGTTGCTTTGAAATCAATAGAATGAGAGAGGGGAGTTGGGTTGCATGTCCTATTCAAACTAACCTAAAAGAAACACGGTATATGGGAATAATATGTATAGCACTGGTCAGAGGACAACTTGTAGAAGACAGCCAGCTACATTTTGGATTGTTGCATTTTGTTTCAAATGGCTCTCCAATGCAGAAAGGTAAACGCAGTATTATTTTGTTAATCACTCATATCGATCTCAATTTGAAATCAATAAAGCGGGGGAAACATGTATGCGCTGTTTACTCACACTATTCAAAGGTAACAGTGATTCTGAGAATAATTCACATGTCACTGGTTAGAAGACAATTTGCTGAAGACAGTCATCTAAACTCTAAAATGTTGAATGGAAGTTTTGTGAGGCTGTCAAAACGGGGAAGGAAACAAATCAGTTATTGTTTAACTTCAACGAATCACGACCCGTCATAGGATATCAACAGTGGCAAGGGTTGGCTGTTATTTGAGTGACAGTTTGACTCTCAAATCCATGTATTGGTCTGAGGCCAGCAACTTTTATACAGAGAGCTAAAAGCTAACACATACGGTCCACGTACAGGAAATTAATGCAAATAATCAAATAATATTCGATTTTTTAAGATTGCAGTGCATTCGGAAAGTATTCATACCATTTGACTTTTTCCACATTTTGTTACTTTACAACATTATTCTAAAATTGATTAAATTGCTTTTTCCCTCAACAATCTACACAAAATACCCCATAATACGTTTTTGCAAATGTATAAAGAAAAAGCTGTTATCACGTTTACATAAGTATTAAGACCCTTTACCTAGTACTTTGTTGAAGCACCTTTGGCAGTGATTACAGCCTCGATTCTTCTTGGGTATGGCACTACAAGCTTGGCACACCTGTATTTGGGGAGTTTCTCCCATTCCTCTCTGCAGGTCCTCTCAAGCTCTGTCAGGTTGGATGGGGAGCGTCACTGCACCACTATCTTCAGTTCTCTCCAGAGATGATTTTATTGAACCTTTATTTAACTAGGCAAGTCAGTTAAGAACACATTCTTATTTACAATGACAACCTACCCCAGCCAAACCCTAACCCGGACGATCTCCGGGCCAATTCTGCATCGCCCTATGGGACTCCCAATCATGGCTGGATGTAAAACAGCCTGGAATCGATCCAGGGTCTGTAGTGACGCCTCTCGCACTGAGATGCAGTGCCTTAGACCGCTGCGCCACTCAGGTTCAAGACCGGCCTCTGGTTGGGCCACTCAAGGACATAACGAGACTTGTCCCGAAGCCACTCCTGCGCTGTCTTGGCTGTGTGCTTAGGGTGGTTGTCCTGTTGGAAGGGAAACCTTCACCCCAGTCTGAGGTCCTGAGTGCTCTGGAGCAGGTTTTCATCAAGGATCTCTGTACTCCTTTCATCTTTCTCTTGATCCTGACTAGTCTTCCAGTCCCTGCCGCTGAAAAACATCCCCACAGCATGATGCTGCCACCACCATGCTTCACCCTAGGGATAGTGCCAGGTTTCCTCCAGACGTGACACTAGGCATTCAGGCCAAAGAGTTCAAGCTTGGTTTCATCAGAACAGAGAATCTTGTCTCATGATCTGAGTCCTTTAGGTGCATTTTGGTCAACTTCAAGCGGGCTGTCATGTGCCTTTTACTGAGGAGTGGCTTCCGTCTGGCCACTCTACCATAAAGGCCTGATTGGTAGAGTGCTGCAGAGATAGTTGTCCTTCTGGAAAGTTCTCCAAACGCCAGAGGAACTCTGGAGCTCTGTCAGAGTTACCATTGGGTTCTTGGTCACCTCCATGACCAAGGCCCTTCTCCCCCGATTGCTCAGTTCTAGGAAGAGTCTTGGTGTTTCCAAACGTCTTCCATCTAAGAGTGATGGAGGCCACTGTTTTCTTGGGGACCTTCAATGCTGCAGAAATGTTTTGGTACCCTTCCCCAGATCTGTGCCTCTACACAACCCTATCTCGGAGCTCTACGGACAATTCCTTCCACCTGATGGCTTGGTTTTTGCTCTGACATGCACTGTCAACTGTGGGACCTTATATAGACAGGTGTGTGCCTTTTCAAACAATATTAAATCAATTGAATTTACCACAAGTGGACACCAATCAAGTTATAGAAACATCTCAAGGATGAACAATGGAATCAGGATGCACCTGAGCTAAATTTGGAGTCTCATAGCAAAGGTTCTTAATACTTATGTAAATAATGTATTTCTGTTTTTAAATTTTTTGAAATTTGCAAGAAAATCTAAACCTGTTTTCACTTTGTCATTATAGGGTATTGTGTGTAGATTGATGAGAAAAACATATGTATTTAATACATTTAAGAATAAGACTGTAACGTACCCAAATATGGAAAAGTCAAGGGATCTGAATACTTTCCTGTATGTGGACAGTATGTGTTACTACATTACACAACTTATGTTTTGACCACATCGAATTGAGGGTAATTACACAACCCTTTTACATAATATTACAAAGCTTTATTGGACAACCTCACAGTTTAATATGGCACAGAAACCTGAAAATGTACATTAAGCTGTAATCAAGAATAACTACCAGTAAACTGTAGGACAGTGTCTCTCCGGAACATAATCTCCATCTCTTTGCCTACTCACACCAATGATAATTCCTCAACCTCTTCAACACACCACCACAATATGGGAGTGATTCAATCCTATCAGATTTTGGAACCCGTCCTTTGGACTCCTATGGGGTTCTATCCTATAGGATTTTATCTTGTAGGATCCTATAGGATTCTAATAAACGAATCCAATAGAAAAATCCTATTAGATTTTGAAACCAGTCCTATAGGATTTTATTTTACTCCACAATATGGGAGTGATTCAATCCTATCAGATTTTGGAACCCGTCCTTTGGACTCCTATGGGGTTCTATCCTATAGGATTTTATCTTGTAGGATCCTATAGGATTCTAATAAACGAATCCAATAGAAAAATCCTATTAGATTTTGAAACCAGTCCTATAGGATAAAATCCTATAGGCTAGGTCGTATAGTATTCTGTCCTATAGAAGGATAGGATAGGTTCCAAAATCTGATAGGACTTTCTATCGGATTCTAATCATATTTTTGTTTTACAGGGACCCTGTAATATTTTTTGCCTAGGGTGATGTGAATATTTTATCATCTAAAATATGTCAAGTTGACTCATAAGGAGCCAGGCAGCTGCACTGATGTACAGAAAGAGGTTACAAACTGTGTGCCCACACAACCGTAAGTAGTGCTTCAATATGTATAAGCCGTGCCTGAAAAATGTTTGATATTATTATGCAAATTACAAGTGCAGGAGGTTAACATAGATTTTCAGAACGATGTAACCCATTGCAGTCCTGTATTTAGAGCTTCAGAAAAACGCATTGGGCCCAGTATGAATGCAAGCTGTTGAAAAAGTAATCTATTTTGTGTGTGTGGGGCTGCCATTTTAGTCAGTGCATACCTCGGTCTTCATCTATTCCTTTTTTCTTTTCTTTTTTTACTTTTATTGTTACTTACCTTCTCTTTGAAGAAAACAGACAGCCCAAGTGCAAAATAGAAGATTGGATGTGCAGGGCAGCACAGGTATGTCAGGAGTTAAAACCTTAAGAGTATCACAGGAGGGGCACAACTTCCATGTCAGTACTGGTCTCTTTGTTGAAAGGTGGAAAGGGAAGTGAGCACCAACAACCAGCACTGGCCCTAAATTAGCATATGTGGGTTCATGTAGTAGCTATATACCTGTCCCCATTTACCAGCCTGCCGGAAAGGTTGTCCTGTTGGCTTCTCAGAGGGAGGGATGGAGAAAAAAGGAGAGCAAGACAAGTTGTCACACTGAGTAATAGTAATTTGTTTTCATGGGCCAAGAAGGGCGGCAGGTTGTTGTGACACACACCAGATTGTCCAGCAGTCCACTGAGAGGCCCTGTCACCATCCAGAGGGCCGAGTCCAGGGACCACTTTACTCCATTCCCATCCCTCCTCAGAAGAAGAGCTGGCCTCCAGCCAACACACACAATTAAATTAACCAAACTCTCCATGAAGACGAGGGAGTGAGTAGCATAATCCTCCTCATTAGCTTACTGTGTGTATATTCTAAGATCACAGTGTATCGTCACATACAGTGCCTTGGGAAAGTATTCAGACGCCTTGACTTTTTACGGAATTTGTTACGTTACAGCCTTATTCTAAAATGAAAAAAAATGTCCTCAGCAATCTACACACAATACCCAATAATGACAAAGCGAAAACAAGGTTTAAGAAATGTTACCATATTTAAATACAGTACCAATCAAAAGTTTGGACACCTACTCATTCAAGGGTTTCTCTTTATTTGTACTATTTTCTACATTGTAGAATAATAGTAAAGACATCAAAATAATGAAATAACACAAAAAGTATGAAACAAATCGTAATGTATTTTATATTTGAGATTATTCAACGTAACCACCGTTTGCCTTGATGACAGCTTTGCACACTCTTTGCATTCTCTCAACCAGCTTCACCTGGAATGCTTTTTCCACAGTCTGGAAGGAGTTCCTACATATGATGAGCACTTGTTGGCTGCTTTTCCTTCAGTCTGCGGTCCAACTCATCCCAAACCTTCTCAATTGGGTTGAGGTCAGGTGATTGTGGAGGGAAAGTCATCTGATGCAGCACTCCATCACTCTCCTTCCTGGTCAAATAGTCCTTACACAGCCTGGAGGTGTGTTGGGTCATTGTCCATTTGAAAAACAAATGATAGTCCCTCTAAGCGCAAACCAGATGGGATGGAAGCTATGCTGGTTAACTGTGCCTGGAATTCTAAATAAATCACAGACAGTGGCACCAGTAAAGCACTCCCACACCATCACACCTCCTCCATGCTTCACAGTGGGAACCACACATGCAGTGATCATCTGTTCACCTACTCCGTGTCTCACAAAGATAGTGGTTGGAACCAAAAATCTCAAATCTGGGCTCATCAGACCAAAGGACAGATTTCTACCCGTCTAATGTCCATTGCTCGTGTTTCTTGGCCCAAGCAAGTCTCTCATTCTTATTGGAGTACTTTAAAAGTGGCTCCTCCGGAGCAATTTGACCATGAAGGCCTGATTCACGCAGTCTCCTCTGAACAGTTGATGATGAGATGTGTAACTTGAACTCTGTGAAGCATTTATTTGGGCTGAAATCTGAGGTGCTGTTAACTCTAATGAACGTATCCTCTATGACAGATGTAACTCTGGGTCTTCCTTTCCTGTGGCGTCCTCATGAGAGCCAGTTTCATAACAGTACTTGATGGGTTTTGCGACTGCATTTGAAGAAACTTTCAAAGTTCTTGAAATCTTCCGTAATGGCTGACATTCATGTCTTAAAGTAATGCTGAAATGTAATTTCTCTTTGCTTATTTGAGCTGTTCTTGCCATAATATGGTCTTGGTATTTTACTAAATAAGGCTATCTTCTGTATACCAACCCTACCTTGTCACAGTACAACTGATTGGCCCACACGCATAAAGAAGGAAAGAAATTCCACAAATCCATAGTGAACTGCCTCCTACTCTGTCCCAGATGCTAATATATGCATAGTATTATTACTATTGGATAGGAAACACTCTGAAGTTTCTAAAACTGTTTGAATGATGTCTGTGAGTATAACAGAACTCATATGGCAGGCAAAATCCTGAGAAAAAATCCAAACAGGAAGTGAGAATTCTGAGGCTGGTCGATGTTCAACTCATCGCCTAATCAAATCCCTATGAGAAATGGATCTGTTTGCACTTCCCACGCCTTCCACTAGATGTCAACAGTCTGTAGAATGTTGAATGAAGCATCTACTGTGATGTGGAGCCAGATGGGAGGTGTTTCAGTCAGTGGTCTGGCAGAATGCCAGTTCCTGGTCACGCGCATTCCAAATGATATTGTCTTGCTTTCCATTACTTCTAGAGACACAAAGGAATTCTCCGGTTGGAACGTTATTGGATATAGATGATAACAACATCCTGAAGATTGATTCTCTACTTAGTTTGACCAGTTTATTCAACCTCTAATATAACTTTTTGAAGTTTTTGTCCGAGTTCGCCTGCAACTGCGCGAGCGTTTGGACATGTGTACTAAATGTGCTAGCTACTTGGAGATAAGTAATGGACATTATCGAACAAAACAACTATTTAGTGTGGAACTAGGATTCCTGGAAGTGCATTCTGATGAAGATCATCAAAGGAAAGGGAATATCTATGATGCAATTTCATATTTCTGTTGACTCCAACATGGCGGAGAAATGTTATATCTGAGCGCCGTCTCAGATTATTGCATGGTGTGCTTTTTCCGTAAAGTTTTTTTGAAATCTGACACAGCGGTTGCATTAAGAACAAGTGTATCTTTAATTCTATGTAAAACATGTATCTTTCATCAAAGTGTATGATGAGTATTTCTGTTATTTGACATGACTCTCTATTTGACGTGGCTCTCTCTTCTCCGGATATTTTGGAGGCATTTCTGAACATGGCGCCAATATAAACCGAGATTTATATAAATATGCACATTATCGAACAAAACATACATGTATTGTGTAACATGATATCCTATGAGTGTCATCTGATGAAGATCATCAAAGGTTAGTGATACATTTTATCTCTTTCTGCTTTTTGTGACTCCTATCTTTGGCTGGGAAAATGGCTGTGTTTATCTGTGGCTATGTACTGGCCTAACATAATCATTTGGTGTGCTTTCGCCGAAAAGCCTATTTGAAATCCGACATTGGCTTGATTCACAACATGTGTAGCTTTAATTTGGTATCTTTCATGTGTGATTTAATGAAAGTTTGATTTTTATAGTATTTTATTTGAATTTGGCGCGCTGCATTTTCTCTGGCTTTTGGCCAAGTGAGACAGTAGTGTCCCACCCAAACTCAGATTTTTGGATATAAATATCAACTTTACCGAACAAAACATACATGTATTGTGTAACATGAAGTCCTATGAGTGTCATCTGATGAAGATCATCAAAGGTTAGTGATTAATGTTAACTCTATTTCTGCTTTTTGTTACTCCTCTCTTTGGCTGGAAAAATGGCTGTGTTTTTCTGTGGCCATGTACTGAGCTAACATAATCGCAAGGTGTGCTTTCGCCGTAAATCCTTTTTGAAATCAGACACTTTGGCTGGATTAACGAGAAGTTTATCTTTAAAATGGTGTATAATACTTGTATGTTTGAGGAATTTTAATTATGAGATTTCTGTTGTTTTGAATTTGGCGCCCTGCAATTTCACTGGCTGTTGGTTAGGTGGGACGCTACCATCCCACATATCCCAGAGAAGTTAAATTAAATGCTTTCCAGGTGACTACCCCATGAAGCTGGTTGAGAGAATGCCTAGAGTGTGCAAAGCTGTCATCAAGGCAAAGGGTGGCTACTTTGAAGAATCTCAAATAAAACATATATTTTTTATTTATTTAACACTTTTTCGGTTACTACATTATTCCATATGTGTTATTTCAGTGTTGATGTCTTCACTATTATTCTACAATGTAGAAAATAGTAAAAATTAAGAAAAACCCTTAAATGAATAGGTGTGTCCAAGCTTTTGACTGATACTGTAGGTATTCGGACCCTTTGCTTTGAGACTCAAAATTGAGCTCAGGTGCATCCTGTTTCCATTAATCATCCTTGAGATGTTTTTACAACTTGATTGGAGTCCACCGTTGGTAAATGCAATTGATTGGACCTGATTTGGAAAGGCACACACCTGTCTATATAAAGTCCCACAGTTGACAGTGCATGTCAGAGCAAAAACCAAGCCGTGAGGTCGAAGGAATTGTCCGTATGTAGTTCTGTCCTTGAGCTGTTCTTGTCTATTGATGTTCTGTGTTATGTCATTCTGTATTGTGTTTCATGTTTTGTGTGGACCCCAGGAAGAAAAGCTGCTGCTTTTGCAACAGCTAATATGATCCTAATAAAATACCAATACCAAAGAGCTCTGAGACCGGATTGTGTCGAGGCACAGATCTGGGGAAGGGTACCAAAAAATGTCTGCAGCATTGAAGGTCCCCAATAACACAGTGACCTCCATCATTCTTAAATGGAAGACGTTTGGAACCATCAAAACTCAGGGAGGTGACCAAGAACCCGATGGTCACCGTGACAGAGCTCTAGAGTTCCTCTGTGGAGATTGGACAACCATCTCTGCAGCACTTCAACAATCAGTTCTTTATAGTTGAGTGGTCAGACAGAATCCACTCCTCAGTAAAAAGCACATGACAGCCCACTGAGTTTGCCAAAAGGCACCTAAAGACTCTCAGACCATGGGAAACAAGATTCTCTGGTCTGATGAAACCAAGATTAATCTTTTTGGTCTGAATGTCAAGTGTCACTTCTGGAGGAAACCTGGCACCATCCCTACAGTGAAGCATGGTGGTGGTAGCATCATGTTGTGGGAATGTTTTTCAGTGGCAGGGACTGGGAGACTAGTCAGGATCAAGGCAAAGATGAACAGAGCAAAGTACCCAGAGATCCTTGATGAAAATATGCTCCATTATGCTCAGGACCTCAGACTGGGGGGCGACAGTTCACTGTCCAACAGGACAACAATCCTAAGCACACAGCCAAGACAACGCAGGAGTGGCTGGACTTGAACCTGATCAAACATCTCTGGAGAGACCTGAAAATAGCTGTGCAGCAATGCTCCCCATTCTACCTGAGAGCTTGAAGGGATCTGCGGAGAAGAATGGGAGAAACTCCCCAAATACAGATGTGCTAAGCTTGTAACGTCATACCCAAGAAGACTTGATGCTGAAATCGCTGCCAAAGATGCTTCAACAAAGTACTGAGTAAAGGGTCTGAATAACTATGAAAATGTAATATTTCAGTTTTTATTTTTATAAATTAACTGTCACGCCCTGGCCTGAGTTATCTTTGTTTTCTTTATTATTTTAGTTAGGTCAGGGTGTGACATGGGGGATGTATCTGTTTTGAATTGTCTAGGGGTTTTGTATGTTTATGGGGTATTGTCTAGTCTAGGTGTTTGTATGTCTATGGTTGCCTAGATTGGTTCTCAATTAGAGGCAGCTGTTTATCATTGTCTCTGATTGGGAACCATATTTAGGCAGCCATATTTATTAGGTAGTTCGTGGGTTATTGTCTATGTGTAAGTTGCCTGTGTCTGCACTTGTTTAAATTATAGCTTCACGTTCGTTTGTTGTTTTGTAAGTCTGTTTAAGTATTCTTCGTTACGTTATAATAAATAGAAGAATGTATTTATATCACACTGCGCCTTGGTCTTCTCTTCCACATTACGACGAACGTGACATTAACAAACATTTCTAAAACCCTGTTTTTGCTTCATCATTATGGGGTATTGTGTGTAGATTGAAGAAAAAACAACAATTTAAACATTTCTTTTTTTATAAAGCTGTAACATAACAAAATGTGGAAGAAGTCAATGTGTCTAATTACTTTCCTTTTACTTTTTTATTTATTTTTTACTTCTGTTCACTAAGTTTGGTCCCAGGAGTTTAATATGCATTTTTTGTGGGGCAAATAATGGTTATCTCCTTGCCTATCAATGAGCCATAAACTCTTTCAAAAACATCAGTAGGAGTAGTAACACTCAAATCCAAGGTCATCAGTCCTTTAAAAATCCTTTACTAAAGTGATATAATTAATCGTTTTGCTTGCAATGCTATTTCCCTGAATGTGAATTGAGAAACACCAAGTGCAATTTTGGATTTAGACACACCTAATGTCTATTAACCCAGAACTAAAGTACTGTGTAATTAGTCAACTGCTCAATTAAGTTCTGTGTCCGTACGTGTTAAGAGAAGAGATGAAGAGATGTTAGAACAAGGAGCGGAACTGGAACGAGGAGCGGAACCCTCTCTCTTTGCAAGTTACGGGCCGAATCTCCACCCCCTTCCAAAAAAAAAAATATGCTAACACCCGTAAAATAGGGATTTGTCCAAATATCCAGTGACGAAAAACCCAAGCACCGGCGCGGCTACTCATGATCCCACGCATCCCATTCCTTCTCGAAAGATTCTACGGTACCACTAGTGTTTACATAGATCTGTCCAAGAGAGACACACGAAATGATAAATGGAATCCTTAAATTTATGACCTACTAAAAGGGTGTGATTAGCTAATCATTTTCTTTAATATAGGCCCCTTCCCCCACAACAGTTTGCCACTGGAGAGAATGTTTAAGGTCCTTGAATATCTTTTTAATGTGTGATTTTCAAGGCGGTAACATCAAAAACTGAGGGATACATAATACTTGTAAAAATATATAATAGTAAATACAATTCTTTGTTTTCATTGATCTACACCAGGTATTCCCAAACTGGTCTATACCAGGTATTCCGAAATTATGCCAAATAAAAATGTTATTCACATAAAAACAATTAAAAAATATATATATTTTCAAAAAGTCCATTTAGTAAGGTCCGTGTCCATGGAGACACATACCAGCTCAACTGCTACTACCAGCAGTACTACACCTGCACCTGTTGATGACACAAGTTGTTCTGCTTCCATGAGCAGATCCAATGCTAACATCAGTAATTCTACATTTGTTGTTAGCCCAGCTAGCATGGACACTGACAGTTGTGAATCTGATGCAGCAGAAGAGCTACTGCCCCCTTACCCGGGAAAGCACTGAACAACAGACGGGGACATTGGGCCATCGAAGAGGCGCAAATATGACGAGAACTTCATTGATTTGGGGTTCAAATACATTGGGAGTAGTGCATTTCCTCAGCCACATTGTGTTACAGTGGCTTGCGAAAGTATTCAGCCCCCATAGTATTTTTCCAATTTTGTTGCCTTACAACCTGGAATTAACTTTTATGTTTTTGGGGGGGTGTATCATTTGATTTACACAACATGCCTACCACTTTGAAGATGCAAAATATTTTTTATTGTGAAACACAAAAAAATATCACAAAAAAACTGAAAACTAGAGCATGCATAACTACTTATCCCCCCCCCAAATACTCAATACTTTGTAGAGCCACCTTTAGCAGTAATTACAGCTGGAAGTCTCTTGGGGTGTGTCTCTATAAGCTTGGCACATCTAGCCACTGGGATTTTTGCCCATTCTTCAAGGAAAAACTGCTCCAGCTCTCTCAAGTTGGATGGGTTCCGCTGGTGTACAGAAATCTTTAATTCGTACCACAGATTCTCAAGTGGATCGAGGTCTGAGCTTTGACTAGGCCATTCCAAGACATTTAAATGTTTCCCCTTAAACCACTCGAGTGTTGCTTTAGCAGTATGCTTAGGTTCATTGTCCTGCTGGAAGGTGAACCTTCTCAAATCTCTGGAAGACTGAAACAGGTTTCCCTCAAGAATTTTGCTGTATTTAGTGCCATCCATCATTCCTTCAATTCTGACCAGTTTCCCTGTCCCTGCCGATGAAGAACATCCCCACAGCATGATGCTGCCACCACCATGCTTCACTGTGGGTATGGTGTTCTCGGGGTGATGAGAAGTGTTGGGTTTGCGTCAGACATAGCGTTTTCCTTCGTGGCCAAAAAGCTAAACTTTTGTCTTATCTCACCAGAGTACATTCTTCCATATGTTTGGGGAGTCTCCCACATGACTTTTGGCGAACACCAAATGTGTTTGCTTATTTTTTTCTTTAAGCAATGGCCACTCTTCCGTAACGCCCAGCTCTGTGGAGTTTACGGCTTACATTGGTCCTATGGACAGGTACTCAAATCTCCGCTGTGGAGCTTTTCAGCTCCTTTAGGGTTATCTTTGGTCTCTTTGTTGCCTCTCTGATTAATGCCCTCCTTGCCTGGTCCATGAGTTTTGGTGGGCGGCCTTCTCTTGGCAGGTTTGTTGTGGTGCTATATTCTTTCCATTTTTTAATAATGGATTTAATGGTGCTCCGTGGGTTGTTCAAAGTTTCTGATATTTTTTTATAACCCAACCCTGATCTGTACTTCTCCACAATTTTGTCCCTGACCTGTTTGGAGAGTTCATTGGTCTTTATGGTGCTGCTTGCTTGGTGGTGCCCCTTGCTTAGTGGTGTTGCAGACTTAGGGGCCTTTCAGAACAGGTGTATATATACCGAGATCAAATAAATAAGCCACTGGAGTTTTTTGAGTGAGAATTTATGCGACTTTCGAGTAGTAAGACATGTATAAAAGCAACAGATAACATTAATAAGAAGGGTCTGGAAGAGTCTTATATGGTGAGTTACTGAGTGGCTAGGACAGGCAAGCCAAATACTATTGTGGAGGACTTAATTCTTCCTGTTGCTGCGGATATGGCGGGGACAATGCTGGGGGAAAAGGGCCAGAAAACTATTCAGACAATGCCTTCATCAAACAACACTGTTTCACGACACATTTCCAAGATGGCGTAGCAGTCAGAAGTGTATTTGTCTTGTCCTGTGTACATCCGTATATATTTTAATCTCACTTTCCATCTACGACCTGAATATAATTTCCTGCAACCCGCCTCACCCAATGTGGTATGGATCTGCTATTTTCTATAATTTAGAATCGGAACCCCCATCAGTAGCTAGCCGTCAGTTAGCCACTGCTAGCAGTCTTCACCATTAACTCGGACACCCGCCAGCTTCAGCTCGTTCAATACCTGCCAGTCTGCACAGCGATATCAACCCTGAGCATATCGGACTGCTTTTTCTCTACCTCATCACCGGATTCCTGCCGCAAGCCCTGGTCCATACCACTGGATCATCACAGCTAGCTAGCTGCATTCGAGTGGCTACTGCTGGCTAATGTCTCTGTCCAAAAGCAAGCACCAGTTGGCATCGAGCTAGGCCAATCTCACGGCTAGCTGAAGAGGTCTACCAGCTAATTCTTGGGCTACAATACCTCTTTTGCAAATTGGCCTGGACCCTTTATTGCCGACACAGAGCCCCGCCTATCCATCACGACTGGTCTGCCGACGTAATCGTACGAGGTGGTTTCAACAGGCTTTTCATTGCGACGTCGCCGAAGGCCCATCTGCTAGCCCTGGCCCGCTAGCTGTCTGAATCGCCTTGTCTCCAGCTCACCTAGCGTAGTAGCGACTACTGAATGGCTCCCTGACTCACCGATTGCTGCTCATTGGACCCTATGATCACTCAGCTACATATGCCTCTCCCTAATGTCAATATGCCTTGTCTATTGCTGTTTTTGTTATTATTTATTATTTCACCTAAGAGCCACCAGCCTTGCCCAACATGCCTTAGATTGCCCTTTTGTCCCTCCCCCCACACATGCGGTGACCTCACCTGGCTTAACTGGTGCCTCCAGAGACAAAACCTCTCTCATTGTCACTCAACGCCTAGGTTTACCTCCACTGTACTCACATCCTACCATCCCCTTGTCTGTACATTATGCTTTGAAACTATTCTTCCACGCTCATCTGCTACTTTTATTCTCTGTTCCAAACGCACTAGACAACCAGTTCTTATAGCCTTTAGCCGTACCCTTATCCAACTCCTCCTCTGTTCCTCTGGTGCTGTAGAGGTTAACCCAGGCCCTGCAGCCCGCAGCACCCCTCCTATTCCGCAGGAGCTCTCATTTGTTGACTTCTGTAACCGTAAAAGCCTTGGTTTCATGCATGCTAACATCAGAAGCCTCCACCCAAGTTTGTTTTATTCACTACTTTAGCACACTCCACACTCCCGATGTCCTAGCCGTGTTTGAATCCTGGTTTAGGAAGGCCACCAAAAATTCTGAAATTTCCATTCCGAACAAATAGAACTGCCAAAGGGGGCGGAGTTGCAATCTACTGCAGAGATAGCCTGCAGAGTTATGTCACACTTTCCAGGTCTGTGCCCAAACAATTTGAGCTTCTACTTTTAAAAATCCACTTTCCAAGAAACAAGTCTCTCACTGTTGCCTCTTGTTATATAACCACTTTAGCCCCGGACACCATATGTGAATTTATTGCCCCCCATCTATCTTCAGAATTTGTACTGTTAGGTGACCTAAACTGGGATATGCTTAACACCCCGGCCGTCCTACAATCTAAGCTAGATACCCTCAATCTCACACAAACTTTCAAGGAACCTAATTTAGGTACAACCCTAAATCCGTAACCATGGGCACCCTCTTAGATATCATCCTTACCAACTTGCCCTCTAAGTACACCTTTGCTGTCTTCAAACAGGATCTCAGCGATCACTGCCTCATTGCCTGCGTCCGTAATGGGTCCGCGGTCAAACAATCACCCCTCGTCACTGTTAAACACTCCCTGAAACACTTAAGCGAGCAGGTCTTTCTGCATTAACATCGAATAGCCCCCGCGATATGCATCTTTTCAGGGAAGTCAGGAACCAATATACAAAGTCAGTTAGGATGCAATGAGGCTAGGAAACACTATCACCACTGTCGTGTCTTTGGCATCATTAAAGTGAAGACTGTTATTTTATCAACTCAATTCTCTCTAATTATTATTACGTGATTAAACTAATCATGTAAATGTAATTAACTAGGAAATCAGGGCACCAAGGAAAATCTTCAGATTACAAAGTTCTACTTTTCCGAATATAACTCTTCAGATATTTTAATATCTGATCAATTAGTCTTCTAATTGATGAATTATTCTTTACCTCACGTTAGTCTCATTCCAAACATCGTAAATTGTTATCTGCACGAACCCAGCCTTTACTTTGAATCATCCATACATCAATTGCCTTAATCATTTATTTACTAACTAACTAAATAATCAGAGAAATGCATTAACAAACAACACAGTAGATATGGTTACAAGGAAATGATAGGGGAGGTTCCCTAGTGGGCTAAGCCGATATGACAGCTTGGTGGACAAAGGGAAGTGGGTGTGGACTGAGAAGGGCGGGAAAGACAAAAATGAGTCACTACACAGTTGATAATTATATTAATTGAAATGCTAATCCTTTGCACATGAACGCTCACTCATTCGGGAATAATTGCAATCAATATATATTTACGCTCAGTGTGTCATCGTGATCTCTGTTGGAATCGTCCGTCTTTCTGTTGGAAAGTTCATCCAACCATCTCTCTGCTTCCCTGGAGACTTTTGTGGTTAGAATGGATACTTCAGAGTACCATTCAAAAATGTTCTTATAGATAGATGTTTCGGCCATTGTCGGTCTTCGCATGTCAGGTTGACAATATTTCTAGCTTCAGACTAGTAATTAGTATCGAAGATTTGCTCCTATTCTGTCGGGATCGATAGTCTCAGAGTTTAAACTCTCCTTCCAGACTCACGTTAAGCATCTCCAATCCAAAATTAAATCTAGAATTGGCTTCCTATTTCGCAAAAAAAGCATCCTTCACTCATGCTGCCAAACACACCCTTGTAAAACTGACTAACCTACCGATCCTTGACTTCGGCAATGTCATTTACAAAATAGCCTCCAACACTCTAATCAGCAAACTGGATGCAGGTCATCCATAAGTCTTTGCTAGGTAAATCCCTGCCCTATCTCAGCTCACTGGTCACCATAGCAGCACCCACCCATAGCATGCGCTCCAGCAGGTATATTTCACTGGTCACCCCCAAAGCCAATTCCTCATTTGGCCGCCTTTCCGTCCAGTTCTCTGCTGCCAATGACTGGAACGAACTGCAAAAATCACTGAAGCTGGAGACTCATATCTCCATCACTAACTTCAAGCACCAGCTGTCAGAGCAGCTCACAGATCACTGCACCTGTACATAGCCCATCCAACTACCTCATTACCATACTGTAATTTATATTCTATTTTGCTCCTTTGCACCCCAGTATCTCTTCTTGCACATTCATCTTCTGCAAATCTATCATTACAGTGTTTATTGCTATATTGTAATTATTTCGCCACTATGGCCTATTGATTGCCTTACCTCCCTTATCCTAGCTCATTTGCACACACTGTATATATACTTTTTTATTATATTATTGAGTGTATGTTTATTTATTCCATGTGTAACTCGCAGTTGTTGATGAGAACTTGTTCTCAATTAGCTTACCTGGTTAAATAAAGGTGAAAAAACAGTAATAATAAATTAGCCCATCAGAAGCTTTTAAAGCCATGATATAATTTTCTCGAATTTTCCAAGCTGTTTAAAGGCACAGTCAACTTAGTGTATGTAAACTTCTGACCCACTGGAATTGTGATACAGTGAAATAATCTGTCTAAACAATTGTTGGAAAAATTACTTGTCATGCACAAAGTAGATGTCCTAACCAACTTGCCAGAACTATAGTTTGTTCACAAGAAATCTGTGGAGTGGTTGAAAAAATGGTTTTAATGACTCCAACATAAGTGTATGTAAACTTCCGACTTCAACTGTACATATCCCAAATTATTGCAAAACGTTAGCCTAATATGATCCACTAGTAATAGCGACCCTAGGGAACAACTACACGGACGTCACCATGGAATGAAAGCTTACCTAAGGAAAAATTACCTAAAACAATCACTATGTGTATTTACAATTACATTTACATTTAAGTCATTTAGCAGACGCTCTTATCCAGAGCGACTTACAAGTTGGTGCATTCACCTTATGATGTCCAGTGGAACAACCACTTTACAATAGTGCATCTAACTCTAAGGGGGGGGGTTAGAAGGATTACTTTATCCTATCCTAGGTATTCCTTAAAGAGGCGGGGTTTCAGGTGTCTCCGGAAGGTGGTGATTGATTCCGCTGACCTGGCGTCGTGGGGGAGTTTGTTCCACCATTGGGGTGCCAGAGCAGCGAACAGTTTTGACTGGGCTGAGCGGGAGCTGTACTTCCTCAGAGGTAGGGAGGCGAGCAGGCCAGAGGTGGATGAACGCAGTGCCCTTGTTTGGGTGTAGGGCCTGATCAGAGCCTGAAGGTACGGAGGTGCCGTTCCCCTCACAGCTCCGTAGGCAAGCACCATGGTCTTGTAGCGGATGCGAGCTTCAACTGGAAGCCAGTGGAGAGAGCGGAGGAGCGGGGTGACGTGAGAGAACTTGGGAAGGTTGAACACCAGACGGGCTGCGGCGTTCTGGATGAGTTGTAGGGGTTTAATTGCACAGGCAGGGAGCCCAGCCAACAGCGAGTTGCAGTAATCCAGACGGGAGATGACAAGTGCCTGGATTAGGACCTGCGCTGCTTCCTGTGTGAGGCAGGGTCGTACTCTGCGAATGTTGTAGAGCATGAACCTACAGGAACGGGTCACCGCCTTGATGTTGGTTGAGAACGACAGGGTGTTGTCCAGGATCACGCCAAGGTTCTTAGCGCTCTGGGAGGAGGACACAATGGAGTTGTCAAGCGTGATGGCAAGATCATGGAACGGGCAGTCCTTCCCCGGGAGGAAGAGCAGCTCCGTCTTGCCGAGGTTCAGCTTGAGGTGGTGATCCGTCATCCACACTGATATGTCTGCCAGACATGCAGAGATGCGATTCGCCACCTGGTTATCAGAAGGGGGAAAGGAGAAGATTAATTGTGTGTCGTCTGCATAGCAATGATAGGAGAGACCATGTGAGGATATGACAGAGCCAAGTGACTTGGTGTATAGCGAGAATAGGAGAGGGCCTAGAACAGAGCCCTGGGGGACACCAGTGGTGAGAGCACGTGGTGCGGAGACAGATTCTCGCCACGCCACCTGGTAGGAGCGACCTGTCAGGTAGGACGCAATCCAAGCGTGGGCCGCGCCGGAGATGCCCAACTCGGAGAGGGTGGAGAGGAGGATCTGATGGTTCACAGTATCAAAGGCAGCCGATAGGTCTAGAAGGATGAGAGCAGAGGAGAGAGAGTTAGCTTTAGCAGTGCGGAGCGCCTCCGTGACACAGAGAAGAGCAGTCTCAGTTGAATGACTAGTCTTGAAACCTGACTGATTTGGATCAAGAAGGTCATTCTGAGAGAGATAGCAGGAGAGCTGGCCAAGGACGGCACGTTCAAGAGTTTTGGAGAGAAAAGAAAGAAGGGATACTGGTCTGTAGTTGTTGACATCAGAGGGATCGAGTGTAGGTTTTGTCAGAAGGGGTGCAACTCTCGCTCTCTTGAAGGCGGAAGGGACGTAGCCAGCGGTCAAGGATGAGTTGATGAGCGAGGTGAGGTAGGGGAGAAGGTCTCCGGAAATGGTCTGGAGAAGAGAGGAGGGGATAGGGTCAAGCGGGCAGGTTGTTGGGCGGCCGGCCGTCACAAGACGCGAGATTTCATCTGGAGAGAGAGGGGAGAAAGAGGTCAAAACACAGGGTAGGGCAGTGTGAGCAGAACCAGCGGTGTCGTTTGACTTAGCAAACGAGGATCGGATGTCGTCGACCTTCTTTTCAAAATGGTTGACGAAGTCATCCGCAGAGAGGGAGGAGGGGGGGAGGGGGAGGAGGATTCAGGAGGGAGGAGAAGGTGGCAAAGAGCTTCCTAGGGTTAGAGGCAGATGCTTGGAATTTAGAGTGGTAGAAAGTGGCTTTAGCAGCAGAGACAGAAGAGGAGAATGTAGAGAGGAGGGAGTGAAAGGATGCCAGGTCCGCAATCACCTTCTCCAAACAGATGACTAATTTATCTATCTCTTATCAATATCACTTATCAATTAATACATTAATTCATGGAGAATGATGTTATTTTTATCCAAAAAAAGCTAGTAAATGCTTTTTCCACTTGGAACAGGCCGGTTCGCTCCACTTTATTCATGGTTTCCTTGAGCAAAAAAGGTTGTGGTATGATGAGGTCATTAACCTCTCTAGGGTACGTGAGACGGTAGCGTCCCACCTCTTCAACAGCCAGTGAAACTGCAGGGCGCCAAATTCAAAACAACAGAAATTCCATAATTAAAATTCCTCAATCATACATGTATTTTACACCATTTTAAAGATACACTTGTTGTAAATCCAGCCACAGTGTCCGATTTCAAAAAGGCTTTACGACGAAAGCAAACCAAATTATTATGTTAGGTGAGTGCCTATACACAGAATAACACAGCCATTTTTCCAGCCAAAGAGAGGATTCACAAAAAGCTGAAATATAGATAAAATTCATCACTAACCTTTGATGATCTTCATCAGATGACACTCATAGGACTTCATGTTACACAATACATGTACAGTGGGGAGAACAAGTATTTGATACACTGCCGATTTTGCAGGTTTTCCTACTTACAAAGCATGTAGAGGTCTGTAATTTTTATCATAGGTACACTTTAACTGTGAGAGACGGAATCTAAAACAAAAATCCAGAAAATCACATTGTATGATTTTTAAGTAATTAATTTGCATTTTATTGCATGACATAAGTATTTGATCACCTACCAACCAGTAAGAATTCCGGCTCTCACAGACCTGTTAGTTTTTCTTTAAGAAGCCCTCCTGTTCTCCACTCATTACCTGTATTAACTGCAACTGTTTGAACTCGTTACCTGTATAAAAGACACCTGTCCACACACTCAATCAAACAGACTCCAACCTCTCCACAATGGCCAAGACCAGAGAGCTGTGTAAGGACATCAGGGATAAAATTGTAGACCTACACAAGGCTGGGATGGGCTACAGGACAATAGGCAAGCAGCTTGGTGAGAAGGCAACAACTGTTGGTGCAATTATTAGAAAATGGAAGAAGTTCAAGATGACGGTCAATCACCCTCGGTCTGGGGCTCCATGCAAGATCTCACCTCGTGGGGCATCAATGATCATGAGGAAGGTGAGGGATCAGCCCAGAACTACACGGCAGGACCTGGTCAATGACCGGAAGAGAGCTGGGACCACAGTCTCAAAGAAAACCATTAGTAACACACTACGCCGTCATGGATTAAAATCCTGCAGCGCACGCAAGGTCCCCCTGCTCAAGCCAGCGCATGTCCAGGCCCGTCTGAAGTTTGCCAATGACCATCTGGATGATCCAGAGGAGGAATGGGAGAAGGTCATGTGGTCTGATGAGACAAAAATAGAGCTTTTTGGTCTAAACTCCACTCGCCGTGTTTGGAGGAAGAAGAAGGATGAGTACAACCCCAAGAACACCATCCCAACCGTGAAGCATGGAGGTGGAAACATCATTCTTTGGGGATGCTTTTCTGCAAAGGGGACAGGACGACTCTACCGTATTGAGGGGAGGATGGATGGGGCCATGTATCGCGAGATCTTGGCCAACAACCTCCTTCCCTCAGTAAGAGCATTGAAGATGGGTCGTGGCTGGGTCTTCCAGCATGACAACGACTCGAAACAGACAGCCAGGGCAACTAAGGAGTGCCTCCGTAAGAAGCATCTCAAGGTCCTGGAGTGGCCTAGCCAGTCTCCAGACCTGAACCCAATAGAAAATCTTTGGAGGGAGCTGAAAGTCCGTATTGCCCAGCGACAGCCCCGAAACCTGAAAGATCTGGAGAAGGTCTGTATGGAGGAGTGGGCCAAAATCCCTGCTGCAGTGTGTGCAAACCTGGTCAAGAACTACAGGAAACGTATGATCTCTGTAATTGCAAACAAAGGTTTCTGTACCAAATATTAAGTTCTGCTTTTCTGATGTATCAAATACTTATGTCATGCAATAAAATGCAAATTAATTACTTAAAAATCATACAATGTGATTTTCTGGATTTTTGTTTTAGATTCCGACTCTCACAGTAGAAGTGTACCTATGATAAAAATGACAGACCTCTACGTGCTTTGTAAGTAGGAAAACCTGCAAAATCGGCAGTGTATCAAATACTTGTTCTCCCCACTGTATGTTTTTTTTCGGTAAATGTCATATTTATATCCAAAAATCTGAGTTTACATTGGCGCCTTATGTTCAGAAGTTCCAAAACATCCTTTGATTTTGCAGAGAGCCACATCAATTTACAGGAATACTCATAATAAACATTGCTAAAAGATACAACTGTTATGCATGGAATTTTAGATGCACTTCTCCTTAATGCAACCACTGTGTCAGATTTCAAAAAAGCTTTACGAAAAAAGCAAACCATGCAATAATCTGAGTACAGCTCTCAGAGCCCAATCAAGACACAAATATATCCACCATATTATGCAGTCAACAGAAGTCAAAAGTAACATTATAAACATGCACTTACCTTTGATGATCTTCATCAGAATGCACTCCCAGGCATCCCAGTTCCACAATAAATGTTTGTTTGTTCGATAATGTCCATCATTTATGTCCAAATTCCTCCTTGTTGTTCTCGCGTTCAGTACACTTTCCAAACCCACGACGAGCGGGCAAGTCCAGCGGAAAGTACGGACGAAAAGTTATATTACAGTCCGTAAAAACATGACAAATGAAGTATTGAATCAATCTTTAGGATGTTTTTAACATAATTCTTCAATAATGTTCCAACCGGAGTATTCCATTGTCTTCAGAAGTGCGATGGAACAGAGCTCACTCTCACGTGAACACGCATGGTCCGGTCATGTTCAGGTCATGATAGACCTGACTCATTCCTCTCTCCTTTGGCCCCACTTCACAGTATAAGCATCAGACAAGGTTCTAACGACTGTTGACATCTAGTGGAAGCCTTAGGAAGTGCAACATTGCCAATATCACATTGTATCTTCAATAGGAGCTGAGTTGAAAATCGACCAACCTCCAGATTTCCCACTTCCTGGTTGGATTTTTTCTCAGGTTTTTGCCTGCCATATGGGTTCTGTTATACTCACAGACATCATTCAAACAGTTTTAGAAACGTCAGAGTGTTTTCTATCCAAATATACTAATAATATGCATATATTAGCAACTGGGACTGAGGAGCAGGCAGTTTACTCTGGGCACCTCTGGGCACCTTTTCATCCAAGCTACTCAATACTGCCCCTGCAGCCATAAGAAGTTTTAACCGACCCGGACGACCATGGGTGTTGAATTTAGGCTATCACTGAACTGATCAATTAGCTTGGTCAGGTGTGGTGACTAGTTCGAACAAAATCTTGCATTAGCTGGCGCACTCCAGGAACAGGGTTGCCTACCCCTGACATAGAGGATAACAGGCCAGAGTGTTGTTTAATATGGATTTTAAGAAGTACGGCAAGTGTAGAATATGAGACAGACAGAGGAATATATATTATACAGGGGGGAGCAGAGAGAAAGAGCGATCAGATGACGGGACAGAGAGAGAGAGATTTAGAAGTTCAGGGCTTTTATAAAGATCATAACTCTCCCCATGTTAGCCAGTTGGCCCCTGAAGACAATCGGATGGGGATATCATCCAGGAATGTCTCAGCGTTTTCATCAAAGCACTATTTCCCCATCAAACCTTTCTGTTCTCTGCATGAAAGTGAAGTTTATAAGACTCAATTATTTTCTGACTTCTAGCCATCCTGAATGTTTTTTCTTATTACAGACTTTCATTTTCAAAAGTATTTAGAAAAATGTCATTAGATTAGGCAAACTAACTCTTGAAAAGATATTAAAGATGTGACTAACTTTTTAATAAGGCATGATACATTCATCACATCTCCTAATAAAAAGGACAGCAACTTGTATGTGTGAGACATTTTCACTGAAACTTTGTTTTCAACTCAGAATTTTCCACCATCCTCCTGATTATGAGGCATTACACTACTTATACCATATTTTCCAGCAAAATAGGTAAACCATCTGTAGTGTTTGAAGTGTGTTGACTGTTTAAATTCAAATTTAGAACCAGTGAAAAAATAACATTCAAATGCATCTCAATCAATCAATGTCAGACGTTTTCTCATTCTGTAAAATAAACTTCTTATCAACTGTTTTACATTTTACTTGTATTTCTGCATATAAAAATCTTTCAGACATGACACAACCCATTTTAACAGTACTCATACTCTTACACAAGCATTTCGCTACACCCCTAATAACATCTGCTAAATATGTGTATGTGACCAATACAATTTGATTTGGTACATGTTGAAGCACATGCCACATCACTTAATTCATTAGCCCCATCAAAGCCTGTTCATAGCATGTTTTTCCTCCTCCTGAAAAAAGGCATCAAAAAACATATTAGTTATGTTCCTCTGCCCAGGCGTTGCATGCATGGTTGCGTGTCATGTCCTCGACTGTGCAGTCAGGCACCAGATTGCCATAACTTATGATGTGGTTAGCTAATACGTAAATTACCTATCCAGGCGTTGTAAGATCTGCATTAGCAACGTCTGAGCTGTGGAACATGACCTTAAGCTGATGTTTTTTCACAGAGTACATACCTCTTCTGTCCTGGGAATCAGAACATCACAAGGATGCTGTCTCCACAGTGGGAGAAGTGGCATTCCTTACGTAACTGAAGAAATAGTAATAGTAATCTGTTACCATGTGTCAAATGGGGCGCGCCTGTTTAACCATTCATCCCAGATGTTGTAATCATGTGGGTTGTATCCCTTTCAACAAAAAGGGGAATCCAGAATAAGTCATAAATTAATAAATGGCCAGAAGTTTTAGAGATTCCGTTTGATGGAGTTTAATTGAGCTTCTGGATTTTCTTGTTAGGCTGTGAATCAGAGATTGCCTGAAGGAGGAGACCTTTGTGGGTAGAGGGTTGAGAGTCTATTCTTTAACTAACATGACTGCCACTGTATTGTCTCAGCCAGTGGTGTAGTTGTGCCTGGAGAAGTGGGTATACTGTAAATTTGCCCAAAATTTCACAAACAGCCGGCCCGGTGAAGGAAAGGTGCCCTGTGTAAACTGTTTTCCAGACGTTTTTTTAATGACTTTTACTATATATTTCGTAGGTATCCACATCTGTGAAAAAATATATTTTGGGAGGGTGTAGTTGTCTTAAATTCAATTGTACCCCTAGCAAGAGAACATTTTGCTAGCAGGTTTTCTGTCATGTACAATGCCCTACATGTGATGGCAGAATTTTCAAAACAAATACCCTCCTAATTGATACAAAGGATCATGACATCATTCTGCTTTGCAGTCAAAATTTATTTGGGAAGGTTTTTTGGGAAAGCCTTTAGAAATGTTCATTCAAACACCGCATGATGACTGAATTGCGCACTGCAAAGATTCAACCAAGACTTCGAATCAAACTTTTTCAAAACCTGGTTTGCATACCCATTTTTGCCTTAGTTAGCATTTACTGATAGAAATCCGAAGTTGAAACAAGTGGTGGTCCGTGCAGTTAACTTCTTTGATATAGGGGGCAGCATTTTCACTTTTGGATGAATTGCGTGCCCATAGTGAACTGCCTCCTACTCTGTCCCAGATGCTAATATATTCATATTATTATTACTATTGGATAGAAAACACTCTGAAGTTTTAAAATTGTTTGAATGATGTCTGTGAGTATAACAGAACTCATATGCCAGGCAAAAACCTGAGAAAAAATCCAAACAGGAAGTGAACATTCTGAGACTGGTCGATGTTAAAGTCATCGCCTATTCAATTCCCTGTAATATATGGATCTGTATCATCGTTTTTACCATACAGTGATTTGTCCTTTAAAAGTTGCAGCGTACTGCAGCGCAGCTTGCATGGTGACGCAGAATTCTATGGCACATTATTTAAGTGTGAACCACTGATACCATTAACGTTAGATAGTGCTAGTTTGACCACCAGAGTAGGCAGTCCTTGTAAATAAGAATTTGTTCTTAACTGACTTGCCTAGTTAAATAAAGGTTACACTAAGAGCATAACATTTCTACACCTTAATTTTCTAATTCTAGTCTAACCAATACCCAAACGGAAAATAAAAAGTGAAAATAAAAATCTCATTGATTTATCAAGATCAGTCCCCATGCTTTTCTCAGAACAGCGCGAAACAGTGCTAGGCTATTGCTTCTAACTTCAATATGCTCTTTAAATAAATAAGACCTACACCACTTTTAACAGCACATTACTTAACACTAGTGAGACTCATGTCGCCAAGGTAAGGCCTATATTGTATCAAAAAATATGACGTGACTCTCCGCCAATAATTACATATAGAGGATTGGAGGATATTTCTGTAATTCAGTTATATTTATTCCCATTGTAATTTGTTATGGATCCATAACTGAATAAACAGCA
The DNA here is from genome assembly GCF_045679555.1 of Salvelinus alpinus. Lineage (NCBI taxonomy): Eukaryota > Metazoa > Chordata > Actinopteri > Salmoniformes > Salmonidae > Salvelinus > Salvelinus alpinus. Next base: position 20,112,457 of record NC_092097.1, read on the forward strand.
TTTTGAAAGAGTATTTTTATAATTATTTTATTAACGAAAGCATAAAGATGCCATTATTAGTTACATTGTTTTCGTTTGAGCGTGCAGACTGGCACTTGGGAAATGTTCCCGCTGTTCTGTTCTGAGTCAGCGATGTCCCTTAAAGTGTTGCCAGTGTGGAGGGGTGGGGGTCCACCCCCCCTCCCGTTCCTCCTCCTCCCTTCCCCATGGGCTAGGTCGGTCTTCTGTATGCGGCTCTGCGGCCCATCCCGTGCCCCCTGCCCTCGTGCCTTGAACCTCGAACGCTTTCAGTGGATACAGCTGGAGAACTGCAAGACAACCCCATTGTGCGCCACTAGGGAGCCATGAACAATGTGACCAATATACAGTATATTGTCCTGCTAATAGCAGGGTTAATAATGTATCTGTGAGAATATCCAACAGGCTTTTATATAACTCTAAATTAATAATAATAATAATCTCTTTGTTTAAAAAATAGCAATATTTGAGATGATTTTGTTTTCAAATAATGTAAAATGAGCGAGAAAAAGGCCATTCTTGAACATGGAGTGAGACATTGTTACTTATTTGTAAATGAAGCCAGTTTGCTTTTTAGAATGATTTATTTCTGTTTTTAGAGGGAAAGAAACAAAAACCAACAGTCATCTAATGGGTCTCACAGTCGAGGGCAGCACGGGTATTGAACCAGCGTCTGTAACAACACAGCTTGCACTGCTATGCAGTGTCTTAGACGGTTGCGCCACTCAGGCGCAGTATAATGTACTACAGTAAGACCAATAATCCTAACAAAATAAAAAAAATAAACCTTACTGTAACAACAGTTTTAGTAACAATTATCAGTTTCTATTTAGGTTTATGTCACCCATTCATTGTCAGTTACAGACACAGTAGGACCCAAAAGCATAATCAGTGCTCTAACTTCCCCTTGCGCTGGTCTGGAGTAATATAGTGGGGACGTAGGGTACCGTACATAACCATAAATTACCTCCAAGTTCCGCAGTATAATCGCAAAACTTTTATTGGAGCAACCACTGCATTAACATTATAGTCAACAAACTAGAACTAATGTGTTAATAAACATACAATCCATGTACAATCACGCAGTACAGTTTACAGCAAGCAGTTTAGCAGTTACACCTGCGGGCCCCGGTGGCAATAAGTTAATAAAACTGAAAGCTTAACTTAACTTTCAAGAGTTGCAGTATTGGATTGCCTTAGCCAGCTAGCTATCATAAATAACAGAGAGGAATGCTAAGTTGGCAAAATTGGCTGCAAAAAAATACAAAATATAACTAGCGCTCTTTGCTGCTTCTTAATTTTTTAAGAAAAGCATTTTTTCAAAACTATTGTATTTCTCTCTCCTTGAGTCAACTATGCACCCCACTTCATGCGCTGCAGTGCTAGCTAGCTGTAGCTTATGCTTTCAGTACTAGATTACTTATATGATCCTTTGATTGGATGGAAAACATGTCAGTTCATATTGCAAGAGCTCTGATAGGTTGGAGGACATTCTTCGGAAGTCATCATAATTACTTTGTAAGTCTATGGAAGGGGGTGAGAACCATATTGAAGTGAATGTATCCTGAGGAGGATGGAAAATATGTGTCCTCCGGCTACACTATGGTTCTATCGTATAGGGTGCTGTTGAGGCTACTGTAGACCTTCATTGCAAAACTGATATGTTTCAATCAGTTATTTGGTGACATGTGAATATATTTAGTACTGTAAAAGAGGATAACTATTTTACTGTACTGTTTCACTGCTTCACTGAGTCCTCAACTGGTTGAAACGTCTTTACTACCTACAGTATTATACGGGCTACCGATATCATCCAACAATCAGTTGAGAGCTGCGGCGCCCTTGCTGCCAACATGATATTGCACTGAAACTAGGCTGTGTGCAGTGTGCATGTGAATATATTTCACATGCTTTTTGTCTGTGTAGCCTACGTTGTGCATTTTTTCTGTATTGTACTACATAATTGATACGACTACACTACTTTGATATGCATCAGTGGTGATTAAGAAGTGAGTATATGCAATGCCCACTGAAAATGTGGTTATACGGTGTATACCTGCATATAGCCTCCATTACACCACTCATCTCAGCTACTGCATAGCATCATTGTGTGCTTGAAGCAATGCTTGTTCTATTCAAACTGAACATATAGTTAACATGAATCTGTTATTCAACAGTAGGCTACTACTTTTCTGTGTTAAAAACCTCTGGGATCGTTCGTTTTTCCAGCCAAAGAAAGGAGTCACAAAAAGCAGAAATATAGATAAAATGTATCACTAACCTTTGATGATCTTCGTCAGATGACACTCATAGGACTTCATGTTACACAATACATGTATGTTTTGTTCGGTAAAGTTCATATTTATATCCAAAAACCTCAGTTTACATTGACGTCATGTTCAGAAATGCCTCCAAAACATACGGAGAAATTGCAGAGCCAATAAATAAATAATCATCATAAACTTTGATGTGTCAGATTTAAAAAAAACTTTACGGCGAAAGCAAAATATACACTAATCTGAGCACAGTGTTCAGCCACAAAAGCAAGCCATACAGTTACCCGCCAAATTGTGGATTCAACAAAAGTCAGAAAAAGCCTTAGTAATCTTTACTTACCTTTGCTGATCTTCGTCAGAATGCACTCCCAGGACTCCCACTTCCACAAGAAATGTTTGTTTTGTTCGATTACGTCCATATTTATGTCCAAATACCTCTGTTTTGTTCGCGCGTTTAGTTCACTATTCCAAAGGCACAATGTGCGAGTGCAAAATCCAGACGAAAAGTCAAAAGAGTTCCATTACAGTTTGTAGAAACATGTCAAACGATGTTTACAATCAATCCTTAGGGTATTTTTATAATAAATATTCAATAATATTCCAACCGGACAATAGCGTATTCGTTACAGAGAAAAAGAAGGAACGGCTCACACTCGTGACCGCGCAGTAAACAACTCATTGGCCACAGCTTAGTCCACTTGTTGAAACAGCTCTTATTCGACCCCCTTCCACAATAGAAGCCTCAAACAACTTTCTAAAGACTGTTGACATCTGCTGGATAGGCAATCATGACAGCATATTGGATAGGCAATCACTTAAATGAAACTACAAACCTCAGATTTCCCACGTCCTGGTTGGATTTGTCTCAGGTTTTCGCCTGCCATGTGAGTTCTGTTATACTCAGAGACATTATGTTAACAGTTTTGGAAACTTTAGAGTGTTTTCTATCCAAATCTACTACTTATATGGATGTCATAGCTTCTGGGCCTGGGTAACAAGCAGTTTACTCTGGGCACCTTATTCATCCAAGCTACTCAATACTGCCCCCCTTTCCCAAAGAAGTTAAAAACAATAGAACTGTGTGTGAATGTGTTACTTAATAATCATATCATTACTTTAAACAGTAACTTTTCTTATCGTGGCAATATCATGAAAAAATGTAATTAAACTTTGAAATACATCAGGTCTACCCTGCAGTTATGGAAATAAATTGAAGAATAAGAAAAGTAGATACTTTCAATCAAGCAAAAAGTAATTACATGGTGTGGGGTATGTCCCTTGTGATAACGTGATAATGCTTACATGACTGTTGAGAGGGTGTTGTGATTCAAGGTGTAAACCCATGTACATTAACGTATACAGTATTTCAGCATCAGCAACAGAATGAGCAAAGGACTCAGGGAGGACACAGTAAGAGACTCACTGTAATAGTAGAAGAGACAATGAAAGATGGAACGAGAGAAGGATAGACAAGTCAAATTGCTCAGCAGTTTGATGGACAGCCAAGGTGTCATCTCTTTAAGTCACCCAGTCTAATTTGGGAATCTGCTCAAATTTCCATAAGACATACCGTTTCTATAGATTGCTCTTTATTGTTTATGGTTGACTCTTGGTTATGGTGACCACAACCACCCTGAGGTCAGTGCTTGATGAAAGCATGTACTGTATGACTTATTTACATTTTATGGGGTCTTGCACTGCATGTGCCATGACACGGAATCCCCACAAGAGACGGGGTTACCAGGGGTTAATCAAGTACAATTCCTCTCTCTGCTTGCAAAATTATATTACCTGTTTGACTTTGAGGTGGATCCCTGATTGTTCTAAAATAGCTATACACTCTTTTATGGCCTCATACAGAGCTATACTATCAGGGTCTCTTCACCTCCAATACAGTACATAGGCCTACAATGCATTGCAGAATAACATTATATTTGCAACAGTAGTACTCTGAGATTATGCGACTTAACAAAATTTGCAACATCTCATCAGGGTAATCATTAACGGTGCCATATCTTCACCTCCCGAGCCTAACACATGCCCGCTGTCTCATGGGTGTCTGAGGAGCCCTCTCATTGGCACCATGTGAGTGTACTCTACTGTACTTTGAGTGCAGTCTTAACCCTGAACCTGAGATCACAAATTAAATCTGGCTATTCCCAAAGACTGGCTGTGCTCTGAGTTCCTCCTGTGGCGGTCTCAGCAGGGGAGGACACGAGCGTGTGGAGAGCTTGGCCAAGAAGACAGCCAATAGGATCTCTGTGTGTGTTCTCTCGAATGTCTGATGGGTCTGCATCAAGAAACCTCTCGAGCTTAATCAGTGTGTCTGAGAATAGAGGCACGTGTTTGACAGCCTGTCAGAAAAAGGTATTTTATCAAATCTGGGGAATATTATTTTTGTTGGGTAATTACCGCACCAGCTGCTAAAATGTTTTTACATGCCATCAAGATGGCTTCTGCCACAGAGGGAGGACAGGAGGAGAGAAGCTAGGGCAATCTGTTCTTACTGTGGTTGTGTGAAATTCTCTTCTGGGTTTTTACTGTTGGCCAGAAGATGTGACTGTCAAACAGAAGGCAGAATCAGTGAGGCTTGGAACAATACATTAGGGATGAAATCTTAATCTTTGAATACCATTTGTATGTACGGCGCTATAAACACCTTGTTCAAACCATCAACTGACACATATAAGATGGTTGCTATAATCGGATATGCATTTAAAATATGTTGGAGAGTTTGGAAGTTATATGCACAAAACTGATGTTACTTGTGAAATTCATATACATATACTGTACGTCTGTAAGAGGCTTCAGCATACTATTATCCAACACTGCTTGCCCCATGCTGCCACACTGACTCCTACCAGTAGCCACCAGCTCACATCATTCAAGGAGGAAGTGCAATTAACATTTTATGGTTTGGAGGAAATGTGTAATATTCTTGCCCCCGGCAACCATATCTAGCCTAGTTCTGTAAGTTCATATTTTAAATGTCTAATTTTGTTTTATATCTTTCATGAATCCTATGTAGTGTTTATGTTTGTGGCTTTCATACAATTTGTCCTTGTCATAAAACCCTATGGTACAGTTAAATAAATGAAACATTCTAATTGTAGCAAAATTTGTAGCAACATTTGAAATTGTGAATTTTACATTTGAATAAAAGTAAAGACTCAGAGCTAGAAAATTGTATACCATACACAGCAGTTGAGGAAAAATGAGAAAGTTATTCTTCTTTGAAAGTAGATAAACGTGTAAACTCAAATTTGAGAAAATGTCCCTTGAATGTTTTGGTACCTTCTTCTTCGTCTACACCCATTCAGCATCGTTCACACCCTCTTAAGCTTTAGCCCCAACCATCTCTTTAAGGATTTACATGTGTGACTATGTACTAAACAACCAAAGATTTCAAGACTAAAGGCTGGTTTATACTACGGGTGTGTTTGTAAATTTATTCTGGAGTGCCAGAGTGTGCTCTGGGCGTTCGTAAACTCAGAGTGTCAGATTGTCCGTTTGTAAATTAAGAGTGTTTAGTCTCAGAGCGTATAGAGCACACACTGATGCTCTGGCGTCGGGTTGATCTGAGCGTTCTGACCTAACAACAGCAGTCAAACACCCAAGCTAACTGGATAACGTTGGCTAGCTTGCTAGGTACTTCCAGACACAAATGAGAGAACAGCTCACTCTGACCATTTTACTCAACCTAGCCGAGCTGGATAAGCAGTTTTTATGTTATCCAGAGCTTTGGTGACTGCAACTGTGCTGTTGGCAACATTTTAATTACGCTTTGTTGCCAATGTTTACATACACCGATCATATTTAACAGGTGTTGAGAGTTCGTAAATTCATAAGTTATTCTACGTTAGCTAGCTAAACAATGAACCATAATCTCAACTCATGACGTTACTACCCTGCATGAATCTGCAGGTAGCTAACCAACCAGGTTCAATGTTAGCTAGCTAACATTGGGCTATAACCTTCAATGCAAATGGTACTGAGATACGAATAATATTTCTACACAGATCATAAATGTAACATTAGCTAGCTAACAGTACACTTTAACTGGAAAATAGAACCACTTTCTGACAAAATTAGAAATGTGTAATATCTGAAAATGTAGCTAGCTAGACTCTCTTAGCCGTATACATGGATGGACGCTCCTCCTTCTCTGTCACGGATGCCATGGTTGCTCTTAGTTTGAAGATGTAATCCGGAGACAGGTGTTTTATACAACAGCCTTCTGTGTGTTCTCTTTTTGACTCCGTCTGCATATTTGCAGTCAAATGCTAGAGTTTTCTCCATCTCCTTCTATCATACTCTAATTCCACTGATTTCAAAACTCGGTCATCCAGAAAGTGGATAGCAACACTTATGCACTCTACTAAGTGATATCTTAAAAAAAAAAAGCTGCGTTAGAAAGGATTACCTACACATACTGACCATTTCATGTTATAGACAGAAGCGTGATACATGGCAAACCAATCCGAACTTATCTCTCGGCATGTCCAGCCCACTCATTATCTCAGCCAATCATGGCTAGCAGGAAGTTTGCTCACTTTTTCCGTGGCTAAACTAACTAGGCTCATAATTTAACAATTTTATTTGTATTTACAGATGGTATACACGTTTGTTATTAAGGGACATGAAAGTTTACATGTTCCAGAATGCATTTTGATTAAAAAAGTTTACATTCAAATGGAGCTCCTGTGATGTAGTGACACGTGACACACACCTAGTTTCATGAAACGAGTCAATTCTGTTCTAAAGTGGACCCTCTCGGTCTCTGAAGTTGTTTATTATATGCTCTACTTGAGTGGGCTGGCTTTCACTGTTTCACATGGCTAAATCCCATAGTGCAGCCTCTTGTGTTACTCTACTTCTATGGTTCCCAAACACGTTGTCTAATGTTAACTTAAAATGTAGTTCGATGTGCTTCCTACATCCTATCACCCCTACTATAACTGTCTTGATAGCAAACAGTACGAATATGGTTAAGGCTATAATTAAGGAATAAGTCCTGAAGGGGTGTGGTATATGGCCAATATACCACGGTTAAGGGCAGTTCTTATGCACAATGCAACGTGGAGTGCCTGGATACAGCCCTTAGCCATGGTATAGTGGCAATATACCACAATCCCCCGAAGTGCCATGTTGCTATTATGAACTGGTTACCAACATAATTAGAGCAGTAAAAAGTTATGTTTTGTCATACCCGTGGTATAAGATCTGATATATCACGTCTTTCAGCCAATCAGCATTCAGGGCTCGAACCAACCAGTTTAATTTTATGATTTTGGCAGTTTGTCTACCAACCGTGTCTGAACAACTACAGGCGCTTTGATTAAATTAGCGTAGTATGTGTAATATTTAACACAACAAACCAAATTATGTTTTAAATAAGCTGCCAATAGTTCGATTTGTATTACCAATGTGTCCGAACACATCCTGAAAACACAACATAATTGAATCAATCGGAGAGAGTTCAAGAGGTGATCTACAGAAGACATCTCATATGAAATCACCATCCACCCTGTTAAAAATACAAACCAAAGACTTTATCAGGTTTCAGTTAATTAGATTCATGGAAATGTGTTTTGCAGACGCTGATTGTCAAAGATAATTATCAGTGGAGATTAAAAGATATGTACATGCAGCTGTCATTTCTATCATGGTCTTTGAGGTTCAATGGGAGACTGAATGGAACCATGAATTATCAATAACTCAATACACATATTTTAATTAAACCATTTGAAACGTTAAGATCTTTGAATTTTATGATGAGGTCCAGATCTTGAATTTACTTCAATCATATTTTAAGGGATATTGTAAGAACACCTTAGAATTTATTGGATGTGCATTCTCTTTATTGACAGAAAATGCAGTTTTCCCTATTTATTCAGAACCCTGCATGCACCCAGAGGAATTTGAATTCCACAAATGTCCATTTATGAGTAAATTGGGTGTGACAATTTAATGAGGAGGCTGTCTTCGTGCTGAGAATAAAGGCTCGTCCTCTGAAGTCCTTTTGTTCACAAGTAATTATCAGATGACCTCTAGTGTGACATTGTAATGCCATCGCATGTATGTCAGGGTCCTGTTAGTGAAGAGCTATGCTGATAGCGGAGGTCTGTCTCCATTTACTAGAGTACTGTGTTAAATGTCAAGGAGCTCCAACAAAACCCATTATATTCCTTGGCTCCACATTGTCTTTAACGCGGGCAGAAATTGATACATTAAAAGGCGCCATGGGGAGACAATTCACACATGCTGCTCCCACCAATATGAACAGACAGTTGCTGTGTGAACTCCTTGACACACTGTGAGACAGCTAGCCAGCTACTGTACTGTAACTATTGTTCAGACGACCTGATGTGAGTGTTGTGGCCATGTTGTGAGTCACTTCTCCAGCATTAGTATCAAATAAAAATCCAATCAAATTGTATTTGTCACATGCGCCGACTACAACGGGTGTAGACTTTAGTGAAATGCTTACGATCCCTTCCCAATGATGCATATTAATATATATTTCTTTTAAAATATGAACACAAGAGGAATAAAATACACAAGAATGAAGCTATATACAGGGTGTACCAGATATTATTCATGGTAACGTTTGTCACTGACAGAGTTAGCAGGGTTTCTGTGTCTACATTCTCGTGCTCACTACTGAGAAGTGGGGCTGTACTAAAGAGCTTAACAGAAGTCCTTAGGGAGAGGCACACACACACACCAGTACGTGCTTGTACATCCTACTCAGTGTATAGGACAATACTACTCAGTGAATTTCACAAAAATTGCCTCACCTTGTTCTGGCGGTGCTCGGCGATCGACGTCACCGGTCTTCTAGCCATCATTGATCTATGTTTCATTTCCCATTGATTTTGTCTGGTCTTCTTACACACCTGGTTCCAATCCCATTCATTAATTGTTGTGTATTTAACCCTCTGTTTCCCCTCATGTCCTTGTCAGAGATTGTTTATTGTTTAGTTCATGTTTTATGGATTGGTGTGCGACGGGTTCTTGTACACACATTTTATTTTATTATGGACTTTGGTTTTGGAATTTATGTTTTAAGTTATTAAAAAACTCCATCTATACCAAGTTTAATTCTACTGTGCTTGACTTCCCTGCCACCTACATACACGATGTGACAATAATATTTTTTTTGAAACATTAAAACAGTTATCCTTTTTAGATAAATCTATACCAAATATATTCACGTCACCAAATAACTGCTTTGAAGGTTTACAGTAGCATTAACAGCACCCTCTATGATAGCAGCATGGTGTAGCCAGAGGAGAGCTATTTTTCGTCCTCCTCTGGGTACATTGACTTATATAAAACCTAGGAGGCTCATGGTTCTCACTCCCTTCCATAGACTTACACAGTAATTACTTCTGGAGGACGTCCAACCTATCAGAGCTCTTGCAGTACGAACTAACATGTTGTTGTCCATCCAATCAAAGGATCAGATAATTCATCTTGTACTGAAAGCATAAGCTAAAGCTAGCTAGCACTGCAGTGCATAAAGTGTGGTGAGTCAAAGAGAGAAAAATACAGTCGTTTTTAACATATTAAGGTGAAGCAAAGGGAGAGTGCTAGCTATATTTTGTTTGTTTTTTTGTCTAAGATTACCTATCACTTTTTTAAATATATTTTTTAAACCTTTATTTATACAGGTTTTTCTCATTGAGAAAAAACTATTTTTCAAGAAAACATTGGTCCAACAGCAGCAAGGGGAACAAAGTTTCAGACAAAACAACTTACATACACTAACACAACATTGAACAAATGTCACGCCCTGGCCTTAGTATTCTTTGTTTTCTTAATTATTTTAGTTGGGTCAGGGTGTGACATGGGGAATGTATGTGTTTTTTGTAGTGTCTAGGGTGGTTGTAAGGTTTAGGGGGTTTATTAGAGTAGTTGGGTTTATGTTTAGTATAGTAGTCTAGCTGTGTCTATGGTTGAGTGTAGGTATCTAGGAAAGTCTATGGTTGCCTGAATTGGGTCTCAATTAGAGACAGCTGGTTATTGTTGTCTCTGATTGGGAGCCATATTTAAGGCAACCATAGGCTTTTAGCTGTTTGTGGGGAATTGTCTATGTCGAAGTGTTTTGTGTCAGCACTGATTTTTGTATAGCTTCACGGTCGTTTGTTGTTTTGTTTTTTCCTTCTTTAAAATAAAAGAAGATGTACTTTCCACGCGCTGCGCCTTGGTCCTCTCTCAGTCCCGTTGACGATCGTGACAGAATTCCCCACCACTTATGCGGGATCAAGCAGCGTGAAAAGCGGCAACAGGAGCAGCGCAAGGAGGAATGGAAATGGGAGCGTAATATGGACTACACAACGTGGGAGGAGATCGACAGGTGGGCGATCGACCCAGGGCGAGTGCCGGAGCCAGCCTGGGATTCTCTGGCGCAGTGTGAGGAGGGATACCGGCGAATGGAGGCAGCACGACGACGCGGTAGGAAGCCTGTGAGTCAGCCCCAAAAAATTATTGGGGGGGGGCTTAGAGGTAGTGGGCCGAGGGCAGGTAGGAGACCTGCGCCCACTTCACAGGCTAACCGTGGAGAGCGGGAGTACGGGCGAACACAGTGTTACGCAGTAGAGCGCACGGTGTCTCCTGTACGTGTTCATAGCCCGGTGCGGCCAATTCCGGCACCACGCACTAAGCTTCCTGTGCGTCTCCAGAGTCCTGTGCATCCTGTTGCTGCTCCCCGCACTAGCCCTGAGATGCGTGTCCCCAGCCCGGTACCACCAGTTCCGGCACCACGCACTAGGCCTAATGTGCGTCCCCAGGGTCCAGTATGCCCTGTTCCTTCTCCCCGCACTAGCCTGAAGGTGCGTGTCCTTAGCCCGGTGCCTCCAGTTCCGGCACCACGCACCAGGCCTACAGTGCGCCTCATCCGGCCAGAGCCATCCGTCTGCCCAGCGCCATCTGAGCCATCGGTCTCCCCAGCGCCATCTGAGCTATCCGTCTCCCCAGCGCCGTCTGAGCCATCCGTCTCCCCAGCGCCGTCTGAGCCATCCGTCTGCCCCGAGCCATTAGAGCCGCCCGTCTGTCCCGAGCCGTCAGAGCCGTTAGTCAGTCAGGATCTGCCAGAGCCGCCAACCAGACAGGATCTGCCAGAGCCGCCAACCAGACAGGATCTGCCAGAGCCGCCAACCAGACAGGATCTGCCAGAGCCGCCAACCAGACAGGATCTGCCAGAGCCGCCAACCAGACAGGATCTGCCAGAGCCGCCAACCAGACAGGATCTGCCAGATCCGTCAGCCAGCCATGAGCAGCCAGATCCGTCAGCCAGCCATGAGCAGCCAGATCCGTCAGCCAGCCATGAGCAGCCAGATCCGTCAGCCAGCCATGAGCAGCCAGATCCGTCAGCAGCCAGATCCGTCAGCCAGCCATGAGCAGCCAGATCCGTCAGCCAGCCATGAGCAGCCAGATCCGTCAGCCAGCCATGAGCCGTACAGCCAGGATCCGCCAGAGCCGTCCAGCCAGGATCCGTTCCTCAGTCCGGAGCTGCCCCTTAGTCCGGTGCTGCCCCTTAGTCCGGTGCTGCCCCTTAGTCCGGTGCTGCCCCTTAGTCCGGTGCTGCCCCTTAGTCCGGTGCTGCCCCTTAGTCCGGTGCTGCCCCTTAGTCCGGTGCTGCCCCTTAATCCAGTGGGGTTAATGTGGAGGGTGGCCATTTGGAGGAGGCTACGTAAGCGGGTAGTGACTATGGTGGGGTGGGGACCACGACCAGTGCCGGAGCCGCCGCCGTGGACGGACGCCCACCCAGACCCTCCCCTAGACTATGTGCTGGTGCGCCCGGAGTTCGCACCTTAAGGGGGGGGTTATGTCACGCCCTGGCCTTAGTATTCTTTGTTTTCTTAATTATTTTAGTTGGGTCAGGGTGTGACATGGGGAATGTATGTGTTTTTTGTAGTGTCTAGGGTGGTTGTAAGGTTTAGGGGGTTTATTAGAGTAGTTGGGTTTATGTTTAGTATAGTAGTCTAGCTGTGTCTATGGTTGAGTGTAGGTATCTAGGAAAGTCTATGGTTGCCTGAATTGGGTCTCAATTAGAGACAGCTGGTTATTGTTGTCTCTGATTGGGAGCCATATTTAAGGCAACCATAGGCTTTAGCTGTTTGTGGGGAATTGTCTATGTCGAAGTGTTTTGTGTCAGCACTGATTTTTGTATAGCTTCACGGTCGTTTGTTGTTTTGTTTTTTCCTTCTTTAAAATAAAATATGTACTTTCCACGCGCTGCGCCTTGGTCCTCTCTCAGTCCCGTTGACGATCGTGACAACAAAACTATAGACACACATACAGTACAACAATTACATAGTATGTAAAGAAACACAAATGTAATAACTATAGTTTGTTGACTAGGATGTTAATACGGTGACAATGATGTAGCTAGGCTGTCTAGCTATTAGCGGTTATGGTATGCAGGTTTGGCTTGGAGAGGTTATTGTGCCTGGTCACAGACAGCTGTTGTGTTGTGCACTGAAGTCCAAAGTGATGATGCTGTGTGGCTGCTATGAAAATGTTTTGCGTGTGCCGGTGATCAGGAGTCTAATTATATTAATTCTGTTGCAAAACATTTCTTAAAAGGAAGTAAACTGAACGAAACAGGGAGGGACCTACCTGAAATAGTCCAATAGAAACTGTTTGGACTAAAGATTACACCCCAGATCAGCTAGATGCAGGCAAGAATGTGCAAGGCGGTGTTTAATTTATTACTGTCTGTCACCTTAATACTCCAATTTGTTGCTCGACCTCTGCACCAAGTTATTAACTTGAATTTGTAGTCTAGTTTGCAGCAACCTCATGATGGGTATAGGGCACATTTGAGTATCATGCAGTAGCCTAAACCTATTGATGTTAAGTTGAGCTGGGTGAATGGATCAGAAATAGAGATAAGACCATGCTCATAAAAAACATGTGTCCTCCCTTATCTTGAACGGCACCAACCTCCACTGCCACACAGTTGCTAGTGAGGACACAAGTGGATCAGCTTTCCCTTCTCTCCGAGACACAGCAAGGAGACCAACCCACCCATATACACACACACACACACACACACACACACACTGAGAATCATTCACTTACACACATCGTGCTGCTAATTGTGCTGCTGTTTCCTCTGGCCATGCTGAGATATTAAAATCTGCAAGTGAAGGAACTTGAGCTATGAAGAACTTAAATTGTATGATGGAGACAGTTTAAAACATACTGGGAAAACCAATGCCAAGAAGAGGTACTATAAGAGGGCTATATCCCATTCCATCCATTTGCACCAAAAAAAAGTCAATGTGTCTTACTTTGGTCCTTGAAGGAGTGTCTCTTCCTTTTAGGTGCTTTGTATTTTTTCAAATAGACACAATTAGTACTGCAAATTTCAGTGACATAGCAGTTGCTGAGTTAGCATTTGTGTTGGGCATTTTTAGATGGAGAACAAAAATACATAATTAAGTCTTGATGAGCCTGATGATGATTCAGATAGACAAAGACAAGTCTTTGGTAATATTACATGATTAGATTGCATGCTATTAGCAATTGTTCTGCAATCCTCCAGTTCTCCCTGCTGCTGTCAATTCAGCTTTTACTCAATATATGTTTGCCCCATGGATCAACACTGTTAAGTGAAAGGAGAAAAATGTCTGCCTATTTTAGTTTAAAATTGCCCATGGTAACTTACTGCAAAACTATTTTAGAGAAAAAAGTGTTTTGCCTTGATATGATATGATGTCTGATGCCCAAGCAAATGTTTGGAGGCTATTCACCAGCTCAGGGCTAAATTGGCATATTAGTGTCTCTAATGACATAATATGAGGTGTCAGCTGGTATTTTGTGTTGCAAGAACCCAATAGGAGCTCCATAAATACATAATTTCCCCATGAAAATCAATCTGGGACAAATTATGTGACTTACTGAATGCATTTTAAATCATTGCTAAGTTGATTATGCCGTACTAAAACTGTGTGCAATTCATCTTACTGTGGATTAATTTTCTACCAGAAAAAAGAGCTTCTACATCAGAAAGACATATCTCTCCTTCCCCCATTGCTTTGCTTACAGTGAAATACGATGTTGATGTACGTTTTCTATGCTTGAAATACACTACTATCACCCCTAACTCCTTCCCAACAAAATGTCATTGTCCAGTTGCTGTAACAATGTCCTGTGGGGTAAATGGACTAGATCCTAATGCAGTGTGAAGGGCTGAGATAAGGCTTGGCTGAGGTTTGAGCAGTGTCTTGGTGTGGTCCCAGATAACCCACGTGAACAGGCAGAGGGTACAGTCTAGCCTAGCAGAGAGGCCACCATGGCTCCCAAGGGCCCAAGAGAGATGACCCCCATGTCCACATGTTCCAAATGGCCATCCCCTGCTTTCTAAGGGAACAAATCTGACAAGCTTTCAAGCCAGCGTCATATTCTGTTGCGCATCTTACAAAAAGGACATGGAACAAAACAGAACAGCACTTGTCAGTGTTGGAAGGAGACAATGTATTGAAATAATGACCCCCTGGTGTTTTAGCGTCCAGACGGTTTAGAGTGGGACGGGGGAAACATTGAAATCTATTGCATGTTGAATCATTTACTGCCTCGCTCTCTGAGAACATAAAACATCTCCTCTGTGCCTCGATGGATAGGTATCTGCAACTGGTGGGTATTTTTATGGCATCGTTTTTTACCTTATCTAACAAAGTTAGCCACAGACATGTTAGATGTACTGTGAAAATAACTCAAGGACATAAAAAGCAATATCACCAACCAGTGCAAGCATTCTGCACTTTTTATGTTTATGTATTTTGGTGTAGCTTGAAAGACATCTCATTCTGAACACTGCATACTAGCCTTGAGGGCTTCCCTGCAATTTAACATCATCTAAACAACAGCCACATGTGACAGATCCTAATGTGGAGCCTTAACAGTTAAAACCACCCCCTGCTGTTGTGGCTGTTATGGTTAGGAGAGGGTATGTATGCATCAGGTTTACCACACTACACATCCCAAACCTCAGCCTTTCAGCCCCTCTGTCCTGGGGGAGACATTGGTGTGATGAATCTCTGTATGGTACAAAAACAGCAACAAAAGGAGTGGCTGTTAGAATGTGTCACAGTCACACTTTTCCCCCTCCATGTCTAAACTCAATTAACCATAATGGGTCCCTCTTGTTTGCATTATTGGAAGGGCAAGACATTTCTATTTCAGACGTCAACTCCGCTTGTGTCTGAAAATACTAAATGAGGGGTGAGTTTGTTGTTTTTGTTTTGTGCATTTCATGGAATTTCACTAGTGCCCTCGTTTCCCTGGGCATCCATATTTTAAATTCTATAATCTGGTGCCACAATCAGGTGCATATAGACTATCAGGCACTAATGATTCTGCTAACCCCCGGTCAACAGCTTTGTTTGTACTGCTATATTGAACGAGTTCTTTATTCACTGGTGCATATTCATGCAGGAAAATTTGACTAGATTCTCCCTCCAGTTACTATTGTAAACAGCTGATTATGTGTGTGCATAAGTGCAGGTATGTCTGGGCATACATGTGCTTGTTTATGTGTAGTAGACTGTAAGTAAAGTAAAATAATGGACTATGTGATGTGCAGCTCCAGAAGCATGACCGTGAGAACGATGATGTCCCCTCCAAGTGGAGAACAGAGGAGGAGATAGCAGCAGAGACTTTCGATCTGAGGACACAGTTGAGCTAAACTCTCCGGCAAAGACCCTCTTTAAGTATTTATCCATCAAGTAGGCTACTTTAAAGCTGTTTTGCCCATAATTAGGGCTAGGATTTGCCAGGGACTTCACAATACGACATTATCCCGATAGACCAAATTTTTGAACTGTATTGTAAATGTAATTTCTTTGCAATGTTTTTGCTGTTTTACTTTACTGCCTTAATGCAAACATGATGCATGTTTTGGAATATTTGTTTTATGTACAGGCTTCCTTCTTTTCACTTTGTCAATTAGGTTGTATTGGGATTCTTCCGATGGCATTGAGGAGTACACCACATCAGTCACTGGCTTCATCAATAAGTGCATCGATGACGTCATCCCCACAGTGACCATATGTACATACCCCAACCAGAAGCCATGGATTACAGGCAACATCCGCACTGATCTAAAGGATAGAGCTGCCGCTTTCGAGGAGCGGAACTCTAACCCAGAAGCTGATAAGAAATCCTGCTATGCCCTCCGACGAACCATCAAACAGGCAAAGCATCAATCGAGGACTAAGACTGAATCATACTACACCGGCTCTGATGCTCGTTGGATGTGGCAGGGGTTGCAAACTATTACAGATTACAAAGGGAAACACAGCCGCGAGCTGCCCAATGACAGGAGCCTACCAGACTAGCTAAATTACTTCTATGCTCGCATTGAGGCAAGTAACACTGAAACATGCATGAGAGCATCAGCTGTTCTGGATGACAGTGTGATCACGCTCTCCATAAGACCTTTAAATAGGTCAACATTCACAAGGCCGCAGGGCCAGATGGATTACCAGGACGTGTACTCCAAGCATGCGCTGGCAAGTGTCTTCACTGACATTTTCAACCTGTCCCTGACTGAGTCTGTAATAACAACATGTTTCAAGAAGACCACCATAGTCCCTGTGCCTAGAACACTAATGTAACCTGCCTAAATGACTACCGACCTGTAGCACTCACGTCTGTAGCCATGATGTGCTTTGAAAGGCTGGTCATGCCTCACATCAACACCATTATCCCAGAAACCCTAGACCCACTCCAATTTGCATACAGCCCCAACAGATCCACAGATGATGCAATCTCTATGGCACTCAACACTACCCTTTCCCACCTGGACAAAAGGAACACATATGTGAGAATTCTATTAATTGACTTCAGCTCAGCATTCAACACCATAGTGCCCTCAAAGCTCATCACTAAGCTATGGAACCTGGGACTAAACACCTCCCTCTGCAACTGGATCCTGGACTTCCTGACGGGCCACCCCCAGGTGGTAAGGGTAGGTAACAACACATCCGCCACGCTGATCCTCAACACAGGGGCCACTCAGGGGTGTGTGCTCAGTCCCCTCCTGTACTCCCTGTTCATTCGTGACTGCACAGCCAGGCACAACTCCAACACCATCATCAAGATTGCCGATGACACAACAGAAGGTAGGCCTGATCACTGACAATGATGAGACAGCCTATAGGGAGGAGGTCAGGGACCTGGCCATGCGGTGCCAGGATAACAACCTTTCCCTCACCATGATCAAGACAATGGAGATGATTGTGGACTACAGGAAAACGAGGACCGAGCATGCCCCCATTCTCATCGACGGGGCTGTAGTGGAGCAGGTTGAGAGCTTCAAGTTCCTTGGTATCTACATCACCAACCAACTATCATGGTCCAAACACACTAAGATAGTCGTGAAAAGAGCACGACAAAGCATGGGTCCTCAGATCATCAAAAGGTTCTACAGCTGCACTATCGAGATCATCCTGACTGGTTGCATCACTGCCTGGTATGGAAACTGCTTGGCCTCCGACCGTACGGCCCAGTACATCACTGGGGCCAAGCCTACTGCCACCCAGGACCACTATACCAGGCGGTGTCAGAGGAAGGCCCTAAAAATTGTCAAAGACTCCAGCCACCCTAGTCATAGACTGTTCTCTCTGCTACCGGAGTGCCAAGTCTAGGTCCAAAAGGCTTCTTTACAGATTCTACCCCCAAGCCATAAGACTCCTGAACAGCTAATCAAAGGTCTACCCAGACACCACTTTTACGCTGCTGCTACTCTCTGTTTATTATCTATGCATAGTCACTTTAAAACTCTACCTACATTATCTAAAATACCTTGACTAACCGGTGCCCCCCACATTGACTCAGTACCGGAACCCCCTGTATATTGCCTCGCTATTGTTATTTTACTGCTGCTGTTTAATTATTTGTTACTTTTATTCTCAATTTTTTTACTTAACACTTATTTTTCTTAAAACTGCATTGTTGGTTAAGGGCTTGTAAGTACGCATTTCACTGTTGTATTCGGCGCATGTGACAAATACAATTTGATTTGATGTGTGGTGTAACTACAATATTGTAGATACATCCTCCATTTTCTCAGTTAAGATAATCAGAATATGAATTATTCAGTCATTTGATTTTGAATTGTTGGACCCTTTTAGGAATAAAACAAATATATATATATCTATATATATATCTATATATATATATATATATTGGGGGGGTAAAATATTTTTGGGGCCTTTACTATTAAACGCATTGAATAACACATTTAATAAATGGCAAAAAGGACAGTCAAAAAATACATCGTAAGAAACATGGTTTGAAGTGTCTGTCCTAAATCTAGGAGATATTATGAAAGTTTTTACACATATTTAACCCCTTTTTTTGGGGTAGGAACAATACTACCTTCATACTTCCATTAGTTTTTTACCAGTACCGGTTACCTTCAGACGAGTCCTGGAAACACCATTGTGTTCGTGATAGTCTCCCCTTTGTAGTCATAATAGTTTGTAGGTCAAATCGTTTGGACTCTACAGACTTTAATGTGAGAAGACCAATTTTCAGGATGTCTCATGGTCTGACAAACACCGCTCTGGCTTTGCTACCTTTCACCGCAGTTTCATAAGCGCGACGCTGGTGGATTGAAAAAAAAAGAGATCTCTACAAGCTTAAACTGATGGATTTTGATGGAGATTTTTTTTGTCAATCTACTCTGTGAATTGTTATGCAAATGTTTAGTACTGAATTTACAGTATTTAGGCTTGCCATAAAGGTGTTGAATGCTTATTGACTCAAGACATTTCTAAAATCATAATTTGACTTATGGGGAATTGTGTTGAGGCCAGTGACAAAATAAATCTCTATTTAATTCACTTTAAATTCAGGCTGTAACACAACAACAAGTGTGTGAATACTTTCTGAAGGCACTGTATGTGTGCTGCAGAGAGACAAGAACGCATCAGAAAAGGATTTTTGATCAGTCATGGAAATCAAAGTGCTCAAATCATGTTGGCTCACTATTTAAAAATGAGATGGAGAACAAGCTAGGATGAACAATACTGTAGTTTTGGCATAGTAACAAACGGCTAGTACCAGCAAGCAAAACATATTATAAAATGTATTTAGAAACTTGTAGTCAAAGTATCTATATAATATTGTTCAAAATAATATTGCGATATGTACAGTGCATTCTGAAAATGTTCAGACCCCTTCCCTTTTCCACATTTTGTTATGTTACAGCCTTATTCTAAAATGGATTAAATAAAAAAAAATCCTGTAAGGACCGACGCTGGATATGAGAAGCAAATACAGGAATTGAACATTTAATGGAAAACGGACATCAAACAAAACAAGAACAGCGTCTGGACTGGGGGAACAAAATTACAAAAATGCTGACACAGGGATCTAACCAAGGAACAGGCACATATAGGAGGGACAATCAATAAGGTAATGGAGTCCAGGTGAGTCCAATGAGCGCTGATGCGTGTAATGATGGTGACTGGTGTGTGTAATGATGGGCAGCCTGGTGCCCTCGAGTGACAAAGAGGAGGAGCGGGAGCATGCGTGACAGTACCCACCCCTCTAGGGGCGCCACCCTGCGTCCCACCTGGGAAAGCCTGATGGAACGGCCGAGGCATGGGCGCTGGACAACCCGGCTGAGGCGTAGAAGCCCGATTAACCTGGCTGAGGCCTGGGAGCCTGACAATCCGGCTGAGGCGTGGGAGCCCGGAAATCCGGCTGAGGCATGGGAGCCTGACGGGCCGGCTGAGGCGTAGGAGCCTGACAAGCTGCCTGAGGAATGACATGGAATGAGTGCCTGCCGAGCCAACCAAGGCAAGGAAACCTCTCGAACCAGCTGAAGCACCCCCGGTTCCTATTGCAGCGGCACCCGGACCCGACGTCACCAACAAAACAAAAACCTCTGATGCTTCAAATATTGGTGTCATCATTCTGTAAGGACCGACACTGGAAACGAGAAGCAAGTACAGGGAGTGAATATTTAATGTAAAACAGATATCTAACAAAACAAGAACAGAGCCTTGAGAGGAGGAGCGGGAGCAGGCGTGACAATTCCTCATCAATCTACACACAATACTCCATAATGACAAAACAAAAACTAAATTAAATTGATTGGACATGATTTGGAAAGCCTGTCTATATAAGGTCCCACAGTTGACAGTGCATGTCAGAGCAAAATCCAAGCCATGAGGTCGAAGAAATTGTCCATTGAGCTCCAAGACAGGATTGTGTCGAGGCACATATCTGAAAGTCATTGAAGGTCCCCAAGAACACAGTGGCCTCCATCATTCTTAAATGGAAGAAGTTTGGAACAATCAAGACTCTTCCAGGAGATGGCCGTCCGGCCAAACGGAGCAATCGGGGGGGAAGGGCTTTGTTCAGGGAGGTGATGGTCATGGGTCATGGGAGATTCTTCCAGAAAGACAACCATCTCTGCAGCATTCCACCAACCAGGCCTTTATGGTAGAGTGGCCAGACGGAAGCCACTCCTCAGTAAAAAACACATGACAGCACGCTTGGAGTTAGTTAAAAGGCACCTAAAAGACTCTCAGAACATGAGAAACAAGATGATCTGGTCTGATGAAACCCAGAATGCCAAGTGTCACGTCTCAAGGAAACCTGGCATCATCCCTACAATGAAGCATGGTGGTGGCAGCATCATGCTGTGGGGATGTTTTTCAGAGACAGTGAGTGGGAGACTAGTCAGGATTGAGGGAAAGATGAATGGAACAAAGTACAGAGAGATCCTTGATGAAAACCTGCACCAGAGCGCTCAGGACCTTAGACTGGGGTGAAGGTTCCAACAGGACAACCACCCTAAGCACACAGCCAAGACAACACAGGAGTGGCTTCAGGTTAAGTCTCTGAATGTCTTTGAGTGGCCCAGCCAGAGCCCGGACTTGAACTCGATCGAACATCTCTGAAAACATCCTGAAAATAGCTTTGCTCCCCATCCAACCTGACAGAGCTTGAGAGGATCTGTAGAGAAGAAAGGGAGAAACTCCCCAAATACAGGTGTGCCAAACTTGTAGTCATACCCGAGACGACTTGAGGCAGTAATCACTGCCAAAGGTGCTTCAATAAAGCACTGAGTAAAGGTTCTGATTACTTTTGTAAATGTGATATTTAAGTTTTTTATTTCTAATCAGTTTACAAAAATGTATTAACCTGTTTTTGCTATGTTGTTTTGAGGTATTGTGTGTAGATTGATGAGGGAAAAAAACTATATAATCCATTTTAGAATAAGGATTCCAAGTTATTTTGAATGCTGATGTGATTGATTAAAGTTCATACATACTTAAAAACTTCTTAAGAAGTTAAAACATTTTTATGAAACATGTTTTAAAGACAATCATGTACCAGAGTCATTATTGTTGTTTTACATTCCATAAGTGTTACAGATTACACTCTGTTCCAAAGGAGTTCTTTGGCTGTCCCCACAGAGAACCCTTTTTGGTTCCAGGAAGAACTCTTTTGGGTTCTATGTAGGACCAAGGGTTCTACATGGAAACGAAAGGGTTCTACCTGGAACTAAAAAGGGTTCTTCAAAGGGTTCTCTGATGGGGACAATAACGATAACTTGGCTATATACACGGGGTACCTGTACTGAGTCGATGTGCAGGGTTATGAGGTAATTGAGAAGATATGTACATATAACTAGGATTAGAGTGACTAGGCAACAGGATAGATAATAAACAGTAGCATCAGCATATTTGGTGAACTATTTGGTTATTAACTAAGAATTTAACAGTCTTATGGCTTTGGGGTAGAAGCCGTTCAGGGTCCTGTTGGTTCCAGACTTGTTGCATCAGTACTGCTTGCCGTGCGGTAGCAGAGAGAACAGTCTATGACTTGGGTGGCTGGAGTGTTTGACCATTTTTAAAGCCTTCTTCTGATACACCTAGTATAGAGGTCCTGGATGGCCGGGAGCTCGGCCCAAGTGATGTACCTGTCCGTACGTACCATCCTCTTGCGCCTTTCGGTCAGATACCAAGCAGTTGCCATACTAAGCGGTGATGCAGCCAATCAAAATGCTCTCAATGATGCAGCTTGTTGAACTTTTTCAGGATCTGAGGGCCCATGACCAATTTTTTCAGCCTCTTGAGGGGGGAGAGGTGTTGTCATCCCTTCTTCACAACTGTGTTGGTGTGTGTGGACCATGATTGATCCTTAGTAATGTGGACACCGTGGATCTTGAATCAAGCAACCCGCTCCTCTACAGCCATGTTGATGTGAACAGCCATGTCGATGTGAACACTTAAAGGCCCTCTAAACCACACAGTCACAAATAAGCACATGAATGTGGGCACATCCATGCAAAGCAGAGCTAAAAACCAGCAGATAATGAAGGTAACGTGGTTAATAAAGAGGAAAAGCTGCTCTGGGATCTGTGAAATTGTCAAATCAGATTTAGTGTGCCGAAGGAGACAAGTTAGCTGAAGGCAGTAGATCTGCTTCACATTGCTGGGGGTCAGGAAATGGCAGTGGAAAGAAAATATGATGTTGCTGCCGGTTTCACTATATACAGTGGGGCAAAAAAGTATTTAGTCAGCCACCAATTGTGCAAGTTCTCCCACTTAAAAAGATGAGAGAGGCCTGTAATTTTCATCATAGGTACACTTCAGCTATGACAGACAAAATCAGAAAAAAAATCCAGAAAATCACATTGTAGGATTTTTTATGAATTTATTTGCAAATTATGGTGGAAAATAAGTATTTGGTCAATAACAAAAGTTTCTCAATACTTTGTTATATACCCTTTGTTGGCAATGACAGAGGTCAAACGTTTTCTGTAAGTCTTCACAAGGTTTTCACACACTGTTGCTGGTATTTTGGCACATTCCTCCATGCAGATCTCCTCTAGAGCAATGATGTTTTGGGGCTGTTGCTGGGCAACACGGACTTTCAACACGGACCCTCCAAAGATTTTCTATGGGGTTGAGATCTGGAGACTGGCTAGGCCACTCCAGGACCTTGAAATGCTTCTTACGAAGCCACTCCTTCGTTGCCCGGGCGGTGTGTTTGGGATCATTGTCATGCTGAAAGACCCAGCCACATTTCATCTTCAATGCCCTTGCTGATGGAAGGAGGTTTTCACTCACACGATACATGGCTCCATTCATTCTTTCCTTTACACGGATCAGTCGTCCTGGTCCCTTTGCAGAAAAACAGCCCAAAGCATGATGTTTCCACCCCCATGCTTCACAGTAGGTATGGTGTTCTTTGGATGCAACTCAGCATTCTTTGTCCTCCAAACACGACGAGTTGAGTTTTTACCAAAAAGTTCTATTTTGGTTTCATCTGACCATATGACATTCTCCCAATCTTCTTCTGGATCATCCAAATGCTCTCTAGCAAACTTTAGACGGGCCTGGACATGTACTGGCTTAAGCAGGGGGACACGTCTGGCACTGCAGGATTTGAGTCCCTGGCGGCGTAGTGTGTTACTGATGGTAGGCTTTGTTACTTTGGTCCCAGCTCTCTGCAGGTCATTCACTAGGTCCCCCCGTGTGGTTCTGGGATTTTTGCTCACCGTTCTTGTGATCATTTTGACCCCACGGGGTGAGATCTTGCGTGGAGCCCCAGATCGAGGGAGATTATCAGTGGTCTTGTATGTCTTCCATTACCTAATAATTGCTCCCACAGTTGATTTCATCAAACCAAGCTGCTTACCTATTGCAGATTCAGTCTTCCCAGCCTGGTGCAGGTCTACAATTTTGTTTCTGGTGTACTTTGACAGCTCTTTGGTCTTGGCCATAGTGGAGTTTGGAGTGTGACTGTTTGAGGTTGTGGACAGGTGTCTTTTATACTGATAACAAGTTCAAACAGGTGCCATTAATACAGGTAACGAGTGGAGGACAGAGGAGCCTCTTAAAGAAGTTACAGGTCTGTGAGAGCCAGAAATCTTGTTTGTAGGTGACCTAATACTTATTTTCCACCATAATTTACAAATAAATTCATAAAAAATCCTACAATGTGATTTTCTGGATTTTCCTTTCTCATTTTGTCTGTCATAGTTGAAGTGTACCTATGATGAAAATTACAGGCCTCTCTCATCTTTTTAAGTGGGAGAACTTGCACAATTGGTGGCTGACTAAATACTTTTTTGCCCCACTGTATGTGATTTACTGTAAGTATGTGATTTGGTTAAAAAAATGACTGTTCAAAATAATCAGTGGGATAAGGAAGGTCCGTAACATATTAAGAAAAGCATTCCTACTCTTATTTTGTTTTAACACTTTCACATCCTTCATCACAATTGTAAAGTGCTTAAAAGCATTGCCAAGGAGTCCAGGGACTGCGATTTGGTAGCCTTGTATGAACCATTATAAT
This sequence comes from Salvelinus alpinus, assembly GCF_045679555.1. Classification (NCBI taxonomy): domain Eukaryota; kingdom Metazoa; phylum Chordata; class Actinopteri; order Salmoniformes; family Salmonidae; genus Salvelinus; species Salvelinus alpinus. Next base: position 20,137,092 of record NC_092097.1, read on the forward strand.
CTTGCGAGGTTAAACGGAAACAGAATGTAAGCTCGTGAGATCAAGATGGTTCGTACTTGTCACATCTGCTCGTGCTACGCCCCCTAGTGGTCATCCAGTGTCTGCTTAACCTGCAGCCATTCCCCCAGTACACTCTCTCTCTCTCTCTCTCTCTCTCTCCCCTCCCTTTCTGTTTGTGTGTGATTTTGTGGTTGGAGACAGGAGTCACAGCAGATCCCTACCAGCTGCAACTCGTTCCATTATCAAGACCTCCACAAATACTCAGTTCTTCCACTCTGCCAGATCGTAATCTCTGCTCAGTCAGTTTCTGCTTCTAGCCATTATTATTATTCAAGATCCTGTTACCCTGCTGTACCATTTCCCTGCCTGACGCTGTTTATCCTCTCACTGCAGTTATTCCGCCCTGACTCTGGCTACTGTCTCCTGTTCCACATCTCACCACCCTGCTACCCTGTTCTGGACTCACCACACCACCACTCCCTTGGATTCCCCTCCGGACCTGTTTACCCTGTCCCAATCCAGCACACTCCAACTTCAGCCGCCACATTTGGTTTCCTACAACTCATCCAAGCTTCCCCGGATCTGCACTCCATATCTCCCTGTGTTACAATAAATACCTTGGTTCATTAATCTCTGTTTCCTCATCTGAGTCTGCTCTTGGGTTCCCCTGTGCTGCTCCGCGTAACAGTACCAGAATAGTGCTTTGATACAATGTTGAAAAATGGACAATAAGAAACAGTGTGAATTGAACTCTACCATTAGTCAACATTCCATAACATGTCATGATGATTGACACAACGACCACAGTAATGGATTAATTCCCGGTGGTTATGCCTGATGAATAACACAGCAGAAGGTTACATTGATTTTCTTTATTGTATCGATGTTGGAATAACATGTCAGTCTTGCTATTTACTCAGCTGGTTGCAGAAATACAATTCTGTCATTGATATACAATGTGTGAGAGGCTGTGCCCACGGCTTTCTAGTGGTAATCAAGCTGTAAAAGGCCCTATGAATTTTAAACAATATTATTAAGCATGAGGGCTTTTTCAAGGGCAATAATTCAAAGAGTTGGGGGAGAATATCCATCTAAGACGGGTCCAGTCAGATTAAGCCTCCCCACACAGAGAGAAGAATATAGCCTTGCAGACAGGACTACAGAGTTCTTATCTGGCCTTCGTTTCAGGGCCAACACTGTGTTACCTCCATTCAAATGTCCCTTATAAAATCGCTTTCCTTTGAAAGTTTTGTGGTTGATTGTAATATGAAATAATTAGTAGGCACATATTATAATAGGATATCGTTAAAGCATATTGAATATAATTAGTTAGAGAATAACGATGTAATACATTTCACATGCTATGGAACGAAGTTCCAATTAGAATGCACGTCCGGATTATATTAAATGGATGACTTGGAGAGGTCCTATTTACTGAGGTATGGTTTAATTACCTCTCTGACATGGTTAAAGGGCCTAATGACTACCAACATCTTTCATAGGATTACCAGGCCACTGCTGCAATGGTACCATGAATCACTTTAAATTATCGTCTGAAACTAAGTGTACATAACATTGTGAGATTGGCTTCTGGGAAATTCTCTGACTAATGTTTTGCTTGTATTTCAAGAGAAAGACTGTTTCACTGAACTTTTCATCACAATGATTTACTGATACTATTTAAACTTTTATTTATTTCACCTTTATTTAACCAGGTAGGCAAGTTGAGAACAAGTTCTCATTTACAATTGCGACCTTGCCAAGATAAAGCAAAGCAGTTTGACACATACAACAACACAGAGTTACACATGGAGTAAAACAAACATACAGTCAATAATACAGTAGAAAAATAAGTCTATATACAATGTGAGCAAATGAGGTGAGATAAGGGAAGTAAAGGCAAAAAAAGGCCATGGTGGCAAAGTAAATACAATATAGCAAGTAAAACACTGGAATGGTAGATTTGCAGTGGCAGAATGTAAAAAGTAGAAATATAAATAATGGGGTGCAAAGGAGCAAAATAAATAAATAAATATAGTAGGGGAAGAGGTAGTTGTTTGTGCTAAACTATAGATGGGCTATCTACAGGTGCAGTAATATGTGAGCTGCTCTGACAGCTGGTGCTTAAAGCTAGTGAGGGAGATAAGTGTTTCCAGTTTCAGAGATTTTTAAAGTTCGTTCCAGTCATTGACAGCAGAAAACTGGGAGGAGAGGCGGCCAAAGGAGGAATTGGTTTTGGGGGTGACCAGGGAGATATACCTGCTGGAGCGCGTGCTACAGGAGGGTGCTGCTATGGTGACCAGCGAGCTGAGATAAGGCGGGACTTTACCTAGCAGGGTCTTGTAGATGACCTGGAGCCAGTGGGTTTGGCGACGAGTATGAAGCGAGGGCCAGCCAACGAGAGCGTACAGGTCGCAGTGGTGGGTAGTATATGGGGCTTTGGTGACAAAACGGATGGCACTGTGATAGACTGCATCCAATTTATTGAGTAGGGTATTGGAGGCTATTTTGTAAATGACATCGCCGAAGTCGAGAATCGGTAGGATGGTCAGTTTTACGAGGGTATGTTTGGCAGCATGAGTGAAGGATGCTTTGTTGCGAAATAGGAAGCCAATTCTAGATTTAACTTTGGATTGGAGATGTTTGATATGAGTCTGGAAGAAGAGTTTACAGTCTAACCAGACACCTATGTATTTGTAGTTGTCCACTTTTTCAAGTCAGAACCGTCCAAAGTAGTGATGCTGGACGGGCGGGCAGGTGCAGGCAGCGATCGGTTGAATAGCATGCATTTAGTTTTACTTGTATTTAAGAGCAGTTGGAGCCCACGGAAGGAGAGTTGTATGGCATTGAAGCCCGTCTGGATGGTTGTTAACACAGTGTCCAAAGAAGGGCCAGAAGTATACAGAATGGTGTCGTTTGCATAGAGGTGGATCAGAGACTCACCAGCAGCAAGAGCGACATAATTGACGTATACAGAGAAGAGAGTCGGCCCAAGAATTTAACCCTATGGCACCCCCATAGAGACTGCCAGAGGCCCGGACAACAGGCCCTTCGATTTGACACACTGAACTCTATCAGAGAATTAGTTGGTGAACCAGGCGAGGCAATCATTTGAGAAACCAAGGCTATCGAGTCTGCCGATGAGGATGTGGTGATTGATAGAGTCGAAAGCCGTGGTCAGGTCAATGAATACGGCTGCACAGTATTGTTTCTTATCGATGGTGGTTAAGATATCGTTTAGGACCTTGAGCGTGGCTGAGGTGCACCCATGACCAGCTCTGAAACCAGATTGCATAGCGGAGAAGGTGTGGTGGGATTCGAAATGGTCGGTAATCCGTTTGTTGACTTGACTTTCAAAAACTTTAGAAAGGCAGGGTAGGATAGATATACAGTAGGTCTGTAGCAGTTTGGGTCAAGAGTGTCCCCCCCTTTGAAGAGGGGGATGACCGCAGCTGCTTTCCAATCTTTAGGAATCTCAGACGACACGAAAGAGGTTGAACAGGCTAGTAATAGGGGTTGCAACAATTTCGGCAGATCATTTTAGAAAGAAAGGGTCCAGATTGTCTAGCCCGGCTGATTTGTATGGGTCCAGATTTTGCAGCTCTTTCAGAACATCAGCTGACTGGATTTGGGAGAAGGAGACATGGGGAAGGCTTGGGCGAGTTGCTGTGGGGGGTGCAGTGCTGTTGACCGGGGTAGGGGTAGCCAGGTGGAAAGCATGGCCAGCCGTAGAAAAATGCTTATTGAAATTCTCAATTATAGTGGATTTATCGGTGGTGACAGAGTTTCCTATCCTCAGCGCAGTGGGCAGCTGGGAGGAGGTGCTCTTATTCTCCATGGACTTTACAATGTCCCAGAACGTTTTTGAGTTTGTGTTGCAGGAAGCAAATTTCTGCTTGAAAAAGCTAGCCTTGGCTTTTCTAACTGCCTGTGTATATTGGTTTCTAACTTCCCTGAAAAGTTGCATATCACGGTGGCTGTTCGATGCTAATGCAGAACGCCATAGGATGTTTTTGTGTTGGTTAAGGGCAGTCAGGTCTGGAGAGAACCAGGGCTATATCTGTTCCTGGTTCTAAATTTCTTGAATGGGGCATGCTTATTTAAGATGGTGAGGAAGGCATTTTTAAACTACAGTTGAAGTCGGAAGTTTACATACACCTTAGCTAAATACATTTAAACTCAGTTTTTCACAATTCCTGACATGTAATCCAAGTAAAAATTCCCTGACTTAGGTCAGTTAGGATCACCACTTTATTTATAGAATGTGAAATGTCAGAATAATAGTAGAAATAATTATTTATTTCAGCTTTTATTTTTTCCGTCACATTACCAGTGGGTCATGCACTCAATTAGTATTTGGTAGCATTGCCTTTAAATTGTTTCACTTGGGTCAAATGTTTTGTGTAGCCTCAAGCTTCCCACAATAAGTTGGGTGAATTTGGGCCCATTCCACCTGACAGAGCTGGTGTAACTGAGACTCGTTTGTAAGCCTCCTTGCTCGCACACATTTTTTCAGTTCTGCCGACAAATTTTCTATAAGATTGAGGTCAGGGCTTTGTGATGGCCACTCCAATACCTTGACTTTGTTGTCCTTAAGCCATTTTGCCACAACTTTGGAAGTATGCTTGCGGTCATTGTCCATTTGGAAGACCCATTTCTAACCAAGCTTTAACTTCCTGACTGATGTCTTGAGATGTTACTTCAATGTACCCGCAAAACACCAGTCTCAACGTCAACAGTGAAGAGGCGACTCCGGGATTCTGGCCTTCTAGGCTGAGTTGCAAAGAAAAGCCATATCTCAGACTGGCCAATAAAAAGAAAAGATTAAGATGGGCAAAAGGACACAGACACTGGACATACAGTGGGGAGAACAAGTATTTGATACACTGCCGATTTTGCAGGTTTTCCTACTTACAAAGCATGTAGAGGTCTGTAATTTTTATCATAGGTACACTTCAACTATGAGAGACGGAATCTAAAACAAAAATCCAGAAAATCACATTGTATGATTTTTAAATAATTAATTTGCATTTTATTGCATGACATAAGTATTTGATCACCTACCAACCAGTAAGAATTCCGGCTCTCACAGACCTGTTAGTTTTTCTTTAAGAAGCCCTCCTGTTCTCCACTCATTACCTGTATTAACTGCACCTGTTTGAACTCGTTACCTGTATGAAAGACACCTGTCCACACACTCAATCAAACAGATTCCAACCTCTCCACAATGGCCAAGACCAGAGAGCTGTGTAAGGACATCAGGGATAAAATTGTAGACCTGCACAAGGCTGGGATGGGCTACAGGACAATAGGCAAGCAGCTTGGTGAGAAGGAAACAACTGTTGGCGCAATTATTAGAAAATGGAAGAAGTTCAAGATGACGGTCAATCACCCTCGGTCTGGGGCTCCATGCAAGATTTCACCTCGTGGGGCATCAATGATCATGAGGAAGGTGAGGGATCAGCCCAGAACTACACGGCAGGACCTGGTCAATGACCTGAAGAGAGCTGGGACCACAGTCTCAAAGAAAACCATTAGTAACACACTACGCCGTCATGGATTAAAATCCTGCAGCGCACGCAAGGTTCCCCTGCTTAAGCCAGTGCATGTCCAGGCCTGTCTGAAGTTTGCCAATGACCATCTGGATGATCCAGAGGAGGAATGGGAGAAGGTCATGTGGTCTGATGAGACAAAAATAGAGCTTTTTGGTCTAACTCCACTCGCCGTGTTTGGAGGAAGAAGAAGTATGAGTACAACCCCAAGAACACCATCCCAACCATGAAGCATGGAGGTGGAAACATCATTCTTTGGGGATGCTTTTCTGCAAAGGGGACAGGACGACTGCACCGTATTGAGGGGAGGATGGATGGGGCCATGTATCGCGAGATCTTGGCCAACAACCTCCTTCCCTCAGTAAGAGCATTGAAGATGGGTCGTGGCTGGGTCTTCCAGCATGACAACGACACGAAGCACACAGCCATGGCAACTAAGGAGTGGCTCCGTAAGAAGCATCTCAAGGTCCTGGAGTGGCCTAGCCAGTCTCCAGACCTGAACCCAATAGAAAATCTTTGGAGGGAGCTGAAAGTCCGTATTGCCCAGCGACAGCCCCGAAACCTGAAGGATCTGGAGAAGATCTGTAGGGAGGAGTGGGCCAAAATCCCTGCTGCAGTGTGTGCAAAACTAGTCAAGAACTACAGGAAACGTATGATCTCTGTAATTGCAAACAAAGGTTTCTGTACCAAATATTAAGTTCTGCTTTTCTGATGTATCAAATACTTATGTCATGCAATAAAATGCAAATTAATTACTTAAAAATCATACAATGTGATTTTCTGGATTTTTGTTTTAGATTCCGTCTCTCATAGTTGAAGTGTACCTATGATAAAAATTACAGACCTCTACATGCTTTGTAAGTAGGAAAACCTGCAAAATCGGCAGTGTATCAAATACTTGTTCTCCCCACTGTAGGTACTCTTCCTGGAAGGCCAGCATCCTGGAGTAGTCTCTTCACTGTTGATGTTGAGACTGGTGTTTTGCATGTACAATTTAATGAAGCTGCCAGTTGAGGACTTGTGAAGCATCTGTTTCTCAAACTAGGCACTGTAATGTACTTATCCTCTTGTTCAGTTGTGCACCGGGGCCTCCCACTTCTCTTTCTATTCTGGTTACAGCCATTTTGTGCTGTTCTGTGAAGGGAGTAGTACACAGCGTTGTACGAGATCTTCAGTATCTTGACAATTTCTCGCATGGAATAGCCTTCATTTCTCAGAGCAAGAATAGACTGACGAGTTTCAGAAGAAAGTTCTTTGTTTCTGGCCATTTTGAACCTGTAATCAAACCCACAAATGCTGATGCTCCATATACTGAACTAGTCTAAAGAAGGCCAGTTTTATTGCTTCTTTAAATCAGCACAACAGTTTTCACCTCTGCTAACATAGTTTCAAAATGGTTTTCTAATGATCAATCAGCCTTTTAAATTATAAACTTGGATTAGCTAAAACAACGTGCCATTGGAACACAGGAGTGATGGTTGCTGATAATGGGCCTCTGTACACCTATGTAGATATTCCATTAAAAATCAGCCGTTTCCAGCTACAATAGTCATTTACAACATTAACAATGTCTACACTGTATTTCTGATCAATTTGATGTTATTTTAATGGACAAAAAATGTGTTTTTCTTTCAAAAACAATTACATTTCTAAGTGACCCCAAACTTTTGAACGGTAGTGTATATTCTGTCCTAACGGGGCAATAGATCCCTTGACATGAATCATAGTTTTATCTTGTGTGTTTTGGCCACCCATGTAGTCACTAGAGGAGACATCTCAGTTATGCGAAAAACTCATCTTCCTTCCTCTTCCACCATCATTGAATGTAAATGATACTGTGCATAGAGTCATTCAGCTTCTTTTCAAATTATAATATCCCTGGACCATCAGGGATGTCAGCAAGGGAGTTCATTATGAAATGTGGATGGAGACCTCAAACATAACTATCATTATTTACCAGTGATAGAGATGCATCTTCTGGTTTGAAATGGATGTGCTTTCCATTATCGGTACATTATGGGAAACCGTGTACAGACCTAGGTAACGGTACCTCTCCTCTTTCCCCCAGGATTTATTCATAAATATCATAATATGTGGACGAGAATAAAATAGCGAAAGGTGATGTAACCTCTTTTATGACTGGTTATTTAAGCCCTGGCCATGTTTTTGGTGTAATGTGCAGCCTATTGCACAGGGGTTTCTACTACTCCTATGGGTATGAGTGCATGGATGAGATTCACATCTCCATCAATTACTCTCATGTTTGTGCTCATGTCTTCAATTTGAATGTTTGCTAGCAGTGTTATTCGCATTACATTTTCACCTTCCTAATATTACTTATTCTGTTAACAATAGGAACACACTATTTCGGCCAATAATCACTTCCACAGATCTGTCAGGTTCTACGTGTGAACAGAACAACAGCAAAGAGAAATACATCCTGATCAGAGCTAGTATATAGTGTGACAAGTCTGCATACAGTGAGGGCTGTCAAAAATGGTCTGCATTGTTTCTCTATCTAATTTTATATTCTTCTCTCAAATTGGATCCAGGTTCTTGAATGGGTCGAGTCATTAGTGTACGGAATGGCTTTAGGAGTAATGTGCTTGAGCAGTCATGAATCTGTATGTACTGTTTGTGGTTTTTCCTTGTTCAGTGTATAAACACTGAACAAGGATATGTATAGGCTGTTGGCTCCGCCCGGTCACTTCCTAGCCGTACCATTACTTCCAGGGCCAGTTCAGTAGGCAAAGTTGTCAAACGTTACAGATAGAAATGCCATGAATAGAGCCGACTTGATTCCTTATTCTACATGTCAGAGAGGCATGTTTGTTTTACAAAGCGTATTTCTGCCTGAACGCTCCAAAATGTTCCATGACATTTGTGCCCTCCCTTATTTTTCTGTTAGCGACGTTGAGTTCAGTAACTAACTGACCTGTATAGGCGAAAACAAGGTTCTATGGGATTCAGTGGTAGGCCTATATTCAGTCGGCCATTACTGGTTGCAGAAGTGAAAATAAAGCCGATATGTCTATACTGTTTTGACATCCACAGTGCTACAGTTATTGAAATGTGTCTCAGTGTGTTCCCTTAATTTCATATGACTGTTGAACATTTTTATTTCAGCTTAAACAGATCAAGAATATCCATGGCATGATAAACATTTAATTCACTGTTGAACTGAATTTCACTTCTTAAAAGTGTAAGAATGGATTCCTTTGGAAAAGCTTTCCCTGAGCTCTAACATCTTAAGACTAATGCTAAGTCAGTGATTCTGTTAGTGGTTGTTTTGCATGACATTTTGAAATTATGTGATTCATCTAGAGATGTGTGGTACGTCAAACATTCACATTGTAAAAGAGGAAAATAAAAATGATAAAAATAATATAAATGCACTTTTCTAGAATGTGAGTGCTCAACAGAAACCAGTAAGAAATGTAATCAGAAGCGGCCTCCCTCTGGTTTTGGTTTATGAATCATAGCTAGTTATGGGAGAGAAAGAAATAATATATGAATTCCCAAATACATCTTCAAAGCTGCTTAAATTAATTAAAAAGACATTATGTTAGAGGAGATTGGGGAAGGTCCAAGCATGCTGTTTGCCTGTGGCTAAGAAAATAAAGTGATTATGTAAGCCGTCATGGAGCTGGCCTATGCCACCACAGCTCAGGGCTGAAGTTTCCCCTGGCTGTGATACCCATGGGTCGTGGTGCCAATAACATGTCAACCCCCTGCCCTCTGGGTTACACACTGTGACATTAACGACAAGGTAACGGACCGCTCCGCTATGAAGGCTCTCAAACTGTTCTCCCCGGAGTGTGAGCAAGAGAAAAATTACAGCAACATTCTACTCCCCAAACACACAGTAAGGCACCAGACTCTAACATAATTAGCTCCTAACTTTGTCTTACAATAAATGGGAGCAACTTTGTTCATTTCTCTCTAATCAGCATTTTTATTTTATTTTACCATATCCAAGGCCTCTGAAAGTATAACTCCCTTATATTTGTGAAAAGTCATTATTTTATATTAGAAATGTAGTTAACTCAACTCATAACCCATAGCGTGTAAAAAGGACTGCAAGAAATAAAAGGTTGCTTGAAGGTGAAAAAAAAGGTGCAATACTCGCAATACTCATAACACATGAAAGGCCTTGTGATGGCCAAAGCTGTGTGGCACAGTAGCCTATACTCAGTCGTTCTTTATTGGCCTTCAGTAAGTGATGTGTTAAAGCTCAACAGATCAGCTGTGCTGTCAGAAGAACTGCAGGTCTGCAGTGTTTCACAGGTGTCCCTAGAGACCGCATATCCAGTCAACATCCTCTTTCCCTCCCTCCAGTGACAACTCTCTCCCTGGGGTGGACAGCTGAGACCTAGAGGGCCATGGAAATGGGCATTTGATCTGTACCTCTACCTCCACTGAAACGCTTCAACAGAAAATAGCCTTTGTAAAGTCTACAGATGAGCCCCACTGAACAGAGTATGGCAGCCAAAATTATCCAAAAAGTGATTCAGCATCTCTACAGCTGTAACAATCGTCTTTGGGAGAAAGAGAGGAGGACCAAAGCGCAGCGTGGTAAGTGTTCATGTCTTTTTAATAAATCCAAAACTGAACACAGGAACAAAAACAATAAACGATGTGAACAAACTAAACAGTACCGTGTGGCGACAAACACTGACATGGAAACAAACACCCACAAACCAAAAGTGAAACCCTGGCTACCTAAGTATGATTCTCAATCAGGGACAACGATTGACAGCTGCCTCTGATTGAGAACCATACCAGGCCGAACTCAAAACCCCAACATAGAAAAACACACATAGACTGCCCACCCCAACTCACGCCCTGACCATACTAAATAAAGACAAAACAAAGGAAATAAAGGTCAGAACGTGACAACAGCATACTTCTCTGAAGTCCCTGACATGTCTGCCCATGAAACGAATCATAGCATTTGTTTGTGTGTGTGTGTGTGTGTGTGTGCTCTGGTACTACAGCTGAATTAAGCTAGTGAGGTGCATTAGCTGAGGAATTTAGCTCCACTTTTTTGTTTGGTTTAGAGTTTTGTAAAAAAAAATTATGTCTAAGCGACCAATTAACTGAAGAGCGTTGAGTTTCAGCGCTGAGCTTGGTAATTCATTTGCTTTATAATGGGCAGGTTATGGATGTGTGACAGGTAGCCTAGAGGTTAAGAGTGTTGGGTCAGTAACCAAAAGGTTTCTGGTTGAAGTCCCTGAGCTGGCAATGTAGAAAGTTCTTCCCGTGAGCAAGGTAACCAACAACAACTGCTCTCCGGCCACTGATGATGTTGATTAAGGTAGCCTCCCTGCACCTCTTTGATTCAGAGGAAGTAGTTAATGTACGGAGGTTTGTGTCAAACTGTATTGCACATCTCTTGATTTATGATGTGGTAATAAAATTGGGCAACTAAAATAAATAACCAGGTGGTTTCACCTGTGGTTGGAAAGAGGGTTTGTGAGGAACTGATGTTGGGGGACGGTACTTGGATACGGGGGATGTTCTCCACTGGCTGTAATTATGTTAATTAATACTATACATTAGCGTGAAATAGTTTTGTGTGGGGGTTGTCTGTGATTGAAGTATATTTATATCATATGTTGTAACGTTAGGTAGAACCTGCACCGGGAGTCGTGTTTTATGACCATAGATGTCAAATCTATGATTAGGGTCTGATTTCTAGAGAAGGTTATTTGTACTTACAAGGAGATCATGTTACACATATTAAATATGTGTATATTTTTTGGGGGTGAGATCAATGAAGATCTCTTGACCATACCAACATAACTCTATCCACTGATGCTATAGACAACATTTTTCCAAAAAATTACACTGGTGATGGAAAATGTCTTTTGTTGAAAGATATACTTCATCACATTTATAATCTTTCACATCACAGTCAGAGAAGCTTATGTCAAGAACTCAGTCCTGCCAGTGATCACTTGACAGGTCTTAATCTGTTATGGCTCCCTGTTAACCTACAAGTTAATATACCACTTATTTTCTACAGAGGGATATTTTGGAGAAAACATGGTGTGGGGTTTGTTAGGGTAGTTTTTACATGGTCTTTTCAGTCACGGTATACAGTATACAGAAGCATTTGAAAGGTTAAATCTGCATTAGCAATTTTGATTCGCTGTTACCTCAACATCAAAGACACGTCTCTCTAGACCCCATTCTATATTGTGACTAATCTAGGGCGGTTTGCATCAACCTCTAGTTCATGCCTCGCGATATATGTAAGCACTTTTGATGTAGGTTTTGTTTGTGTGTGCGTGTGTGTGTACCATTATACTTTGATTAGTTTAGGCACTCAAAGCTGAGAGGATGAATCCAATGTGAAAAGGGGTGTCCTGTGATCAAGCTAACCATTTTTAATACAATAGAGGATCCAACAAACACCAGGTAGACAATAGGTTGTTTTTCAGGCTCTTGTATCTAAGCGTCTCTGTTGGATGTGAGGGTATGTGTGTATATGTAGTCAGGTGTGACTATATGGCCTTGTGTATAATTTAAAACATACATCCCACTGTATTATCTGGTTGAAAAGTGATTATCTCGTGAGCCAGGTAACAACATACTTCTCTCTCTTCATTTTTCCACCTGTATTTCAATTATTATTAAAAAAAAAAAAAAATCTAAACCGGCTTTCTCAATGTTTGTGTGTCCACTATTCACAGTGTGTTCAATCAGAATATTTAATATGAATGTGGGGTGATTGAGATTTAAAACCAGATTATTATAAATCTTTCTCACTTTTAAAAGTTCTTAGAAATTGTCATTTGATCTTATAAATGCAACACTGGGAGAGTTTACAGAAATCTGTAAGTACAGATACCTTCTGTTAATAATTCAATAGTTCATCAAGGCCTGTTTTCTTTGTTTGTAACGTGCCTCTTTTTGTCTTTTACAGATCTATTAACTACACCTGAGAACCAAGGATGTGTGGAGACTTCATTTTCATAGCCTGGCATAGTACATTTAGAAAAAAAGTGTGTGAAAAAGATACATTTTTGTGATGGTTAGTAACCTTGTTCATATTGTTTGTATAAAATATGATCTATTCATGTATATTAAAATGTGTGTAACAACTTCTCTTGTAGTCGCATGTTCAACACAGCTTGGAGAATCCGGAGATTCTCTAAGCTGAAGAGGTCGCAGTGTCTATGAACAGGAATATGACCAGGATCTTGAGGGCTCGGAAGAATCGTGGGGGAAGTTCAACCATCGATGAAAGTTTAAGGAATAACAACTCTCTAGACCCAGATAGGGTAAGAGATGCGCCTATGCTGCAAATTAAATGATCGAAGTGTATAACATTGCTGTGGACAACAATCACTAGTATATTTGTGAATAGCGTGAATCCGTGGGAAGAATTTACACGCAGAATTCAACAGAATTCAATGGGTTATATACACACACAGTTGCAACATAAGAATGAAGACATGTATGAAAACCGTACTCTTTGTGCTGAAATTCATGGTCTTCGGGAAGAAAATCATAAGCTTAGGGTTTAGTGTGTTAGTTTAGCCCTGTCGTGTCTTTACTATCATTAATGTGATGACGATTATTGTATCAAATCAATTAACTATGTTTAATTATTACGATGATCAAATTAATCCTGTAACAATTAACTCATTAGCAATCTTGGGGGAACGAGTTACCATTTTCTGAATTAAGTCTTAAAGATCACGTACATTTTAGTTATCAATCATTCATTCATTAATTGTTAACTTCTATCAGTCTCATTTTGAATGTCGCAAAATCCTTGGAAATCTGCACGAACCCTAGCATAAATGATGAATCAGCGATATACAAATTGTCTTAATTATTTATTTACTAACTAACTAAATAATCCCACAGAATTACATAAACACACAAACAGAATCGCTTACACATTGATTACTACATAACGCAATGAAAAGTCCCAAGTGGACTAAACCTGATATGACGGCTTGGTAGACAACGGAAAGGGGTGGGGACAGATAAAGAGCAGGAATGACAAAATGGACCCACTACATACAGTTGATAACTATGCTCATGGAAATGCTAATACTTTGCACATGAACGGCCGCTCAATCCAAAATAATTGCAATGTACATATTTACGCTTGTATGTCTTGTCGTCTCTCTCTGTTGAAATAGCCCAGTCCATTTTCTGTGGAGAGTAATTCATCAGAAGTCTCTGTGTTCCCCAGAGATCAAAGTCTTTCGTAGTTGTAGCTCAGTTATAATGGATACGTCAGACATACCAATGGTCATTTGATAGAGAAATGTCCTTTAGAATGGATCTTTCAGAGTACCGCCTGCTGGTTCTTGGTCAAGTTTAGACTAAAGTACTTAAACAGCTGCAGACTGAATGTTCCTGTGTAGTCTTCATCTTCTTCACTCAAGAAAGTTTCTGAGTTTTTAACCATTTTGTACCTTTCAGCTCACGCTGTCCAAGTACGGGTCTATAGTGTGATAGAAAAATGATGTATTCACCTTATTTGTTGGATATGTAACAATTATTTACTTTACAAACAGTAAGATGATTCTGTCCTGCTAATGCTGTGTTTTATGGTCTCCACTCTAGCACCCTGAAGCTAATCTGGGCGTATGGTTTTACTAGAGATGGCTTGAGTTGACAATTGATTGACTTAGTGATAAAACCTAAAGCTAGCATTCCAGTGACAGGATGTGGGGTGGTTGTAACTGGAGGAGTAGAACAAAGGCCTCAATGGTCCATAGACATCATGGCATCTGGGAAATTAGGCCAGGGTCGGGGGTTAAGATAACGCCAGGTGCAGATGAAGACAGGATGAGCCCAAAGTGGCTTATGGTGCCCCTCAATCTATATGGGAGGGGTGGAAGCAAGCATTCTGGGTATTAGCTATATAAACTGTGCATTGTCTGTAAATGGTATACTCTCAGTCCAGCAGTCAAGCCTGTTGGGCTGACGGTTTCATTATTGTAATAATTAATCAATAATAAATAAAGATGATTGTTTGAAGAAATGACCAAGTCTCTCTAAGTACTGAATTTTCCACGACACATTTCAACGTGGGGACTCCCGTCCTTCCGTTTTCTGGAATACAGAGATGTTCTTCTGGGTACTGCTAATACCACTTTCCACACCAGTAGCAACCCAGGGTGTTTTGGTCTTGTAAAGTCTAACCATTTGTGACGTCTGGTTCAAGACCGTCCGCCTGCTTTGTGTAATGTTAAATTCACTAGAAGTGGGTTTTATGCACTCCGGGAAAAGGGGGTGTTCCATGACGCCGACATAATTTCTGTGCTTACGTGGGTGTGGTCACTGACTTAATGACTTTATATGAAAAAGCATTCTCTCATTTAGAAGGCTAACATCACATTTCATCTTCTCACAAATGGTATCATATTTAATCATATAAGTTCCCCAACATTTGGAGTTGGGGCGGCAGGTAGCCTAGTGGTTAGAGCGTTTGGCTAATTCCTGAAAGGTTGCTGGATCAAATCCCTGAGCTGACAGGGTAAAAATGTGGCTTTTTGCCCCTGAACAATGCAGTTAACCCACTGTTCCCTGGATCTGGTACGTATTTGTACACATTTGTTTGGTTACAGTTAATGTTAATGGTTTGTAATGGTTACTGAAAAATGGGTGTAGTCCACATTTCAGTTATTGCTTATGACTTGTTTGTCACTTTAAGCTTTATCATATTATAGCAAACTTTGGCAGTATTTTCCATGTAAATTTTTTGGGGGCTGGGCTTATGTTGTTAAAAAATGTTTTATAGCTATTATTAAAAATGGGTCCGAAATAACCATAAAAACAAATTTGAACGAATAGGCGCAAGGCAAGAAGAGTGTCACGACTTCCGCCGAAGTTGGCTCCTCTCCTTTTTCGGGCGGCGTTCGGCGGTCGACGTTACCGGTCTTCTAGCCATCGCCGCTCCACTTTTCATTGTTCCATGTGTTTTGTTTTGTCTTTCCCCGCACTCCTGGTTTACATTCCCTAATCACACTGCATATATATATTCCTCTGTTCCCCCCATGTCTTTGTGTGGAATTGTTTTGTTACGTGTTTTGTGTGATGCGCCATGCTGGTTTTTCCCCGGGTACAGTGTTTAACCCGAAGTATGTTTAATTGTTAAACATTTGCATCATTGTGACTGTTGTCGCGCTTTTCACTTTTGCCATTGGCTGGAGGTT
Organism: Salvelinus alpinus; assembly: GCF_045679555.1. Lineage (NCBI taxonomy): Eukaryota > Metazoa > Chordata > Actinopteri > Salmoniformes > Salmonidae > Salvelinus > Salvelinus alpinus. Next base: position 20,152,831 of record NC_092097.1, read on the forward strand.
TTTTGACGCAGTTGCGTCCGTCTGTTGTTGCTTCTGCCAAATAAAGTGTGTGCCTGATCACAACTCTCTGCTCTCCTGCACCTGACTTCTATACCAGTAGCGCACAACCTGACAAAGAGTTAGTGATCATGCTGTGACGGTCAAACCACCATCCAACTTACAACCTCATAACCCCACAGTTGTCACCTCTAATTCATCCATTGCACAACAGCCATCTAAACTTAACCTGTACAACCCATCCACACACCATGCTAACAACCCAGCACAAAAACTATCTAATAGGATTCATACCACATCAATCACCCATCACTCAACCACCACACAATAACAAATCATCCTAACATCTCAACACATCAGTGATCCAATAGATTATCTTTGACTCGTAAACGGAAATCTAAGACACGCAACATTTGTGAAAATGTTATCCTGAACGTCACCTCAAGCACTAACCCAAGCAATACCAGAAACCCCTTCACAGCCCCCCCCCATCTACATCATCTGGCCAGCAGCATACCACCCTGCATACCACTGCTGGCTTGCTTCTGAAGCTAAGCAGAGTTGGTCCTGGTCAGTCCCTGGATGGGAGACCAGGTGCTGCTGGAAGTGGTGTTGGAGGGCCAGTAGGAGGCACTCTTTCCTCTGGTCTAAACAAAGATCCCAATGCCCCAGGGCAGTGATTGGGGACACTGCTCTGTGTAGGGTGCCGTCTTTCGGATGGGACGTTAAACGGGTGTCCTGACTCTCTGAGGTCATTAAAGATCCCATGGCACTTATCGTAAGAGTAGGGGTGTTAACCCTGGTGTCCTGGCTAAATTCCCAATCTGGCCCTCAACCATCACGGTCACCTAATAATCCCCAGTTTACAATTGGCTCATTCATCCCCCTCCTCTCCCCTGTAACTATTCCCCAGGTCGTTGCTGCAAATGAGAACGTGTTCTCAGTCAACTTACCTGGTAAAATAACGGTAAAAATAAATAAAATAAAAATAAAATCTCAGTCAGACTCTGTGATGCTTTCTTATCACAATCACCCTGATGATTTTTAAAGATATGCTTTGGCAGCTGTTTTTTTCAGGCCCGACATCCTAGATGACCTGACAAATGATGAAGTGCCTCAAAATGTCCAAGATGTAATCGCTGAGATAAACAATGGGTAGATTAATACTGATTTAATCACTGCACCCACAAACTCACCGATGCTTTCTCAACATGATAACCTTACAGAATTTGAGAGATATAGAGATATCTTACAGTAGGGTGGTTGCCAGAAAATTGAATGTTTATTTCTCTACAATAAGCCGCCTCCAATGTCATTTTAGAGAATTTGGCAGTACGTCCAACCGGCCTCACAACCGCAGACCATGTGTATGGCATGATCATCAACCAATACAAATGAAATTAAAGCCATAGATTGAATTTATTTCAATTGACTGATTTCCTCATATGAACTATAACTCAATAAAATCTTTGAAATAGTTGCATTTATATTTTTGTTCAGCATATTACAATAGCATCAGTCTGTATGAAAGTGTTTTGAAACAAATTCCTTACCAAAGACACAATTGCTTGGTCACTCCCAGATAATTACCTTGAAAGTCAGAAAACATTCCCCAACAGTTCTATACAAAGGCTTGAATATACTGTTTGTCAGCTACTGGAAATGTGTTCATACATCATGATTTGAACCATGCATGTGAGATGAAATTCAGTGCATACTATACAGATGGGTTTTGGCATGGTCACCCTGAATGACATTGTTCGACTAACATTAACCCTGTGACTAAGATTTAGTTTGGTTTAATGTACCAACAATGGTTGTCGAATGTTGAAGTTTTGAAAAAACATCACAATGTACATGTGGTGTATAGTTGGCGGTGTGAATGGAATCGCCTTAAAAGTATTTTGCTCGAGGTCCAAGCATTCTGGGAGTCCTTTGATGTACCAGAATGGTTAAACACATGAGATGCTCTTTTTGGTGGTCATACAAACGCAATTCAGCTCAAGTATACAGCTCAAGAAGGAGAGTTGATAAAATATTACAATGTTTGCAGTATTTATCGGTGTATAAATAAAACTAAGACATATCAGATAGGCCATCCTACCATCATTTTTTGTGACTTTGAACATCTGGAGCACTACTTTGGTGTTGTCAGGGCGACTGTGTATCCGCCGAAAGGTCTGTTTCACCCTGTATTACCTTACAGGGGTGGTGGTAAGCTTTTCTTTCCTCTTTGTTGGTCCTGTGCAGAGTATAAAAAACAGATAACTGACTGTTCACATAGAGATGACAGTGGTGCTCTAACAGGTACATGGGTTTCTGTTGATTTGGGGAAAGCAGTGAATTGGTGTATCGCGTCGTGAAAATATATGAAGTTTAGCATTTTCCCGACACATCTGATAGTCTACAGATCGTGTGCACACACTTCTCAAACACAAGCAGGAGGCTAGTGGTTTTCCCCCATCAGTGACAGAAGATGTCAAAAAATAACATTACATTAAAGAATATCTTGTAAAAGATCAAATAACTTGTTGAAATTATTGAAATGAATAAGGCTAAGAGATCTATGGCAAAATTGGCTCTGAATTTGCTTTGGGGTAAACTGGCTCAAAGGACGAATCTGTACAACACAGTTTTAATAAAGGATCCAGAGGAGTTTGAACGTTTGATTGTTCTTCAGTGAAATAGAGGTCAACCATATTTATTTTCTTTCAGACGACATCGCTATGATTCAATAGCGTTATAATAGTAAAACTCTTGTCAGTGGGGATGATGTTAATGTTTACATTGCAACTTTCACCAAAGCTTATGCTTTACTTGTGTTGTATTCCATGTTGGAATGATGGGGAGCATCGCTGCACAGCTATTTTCAGGTCTCTCCAGAGATATTCGATTGGGTTCAAGTCCGGGCTCTGGCTGGGCTACTCAAGGACATTCAGAGACTTGCCCCAAAGCCACTGCGTTGTCTTGGCTGTATGCTTAGGGTCACAGTCCTGTTGAAAGACGAACCTTCATCCCAGTCTGAGGTCATGAGCACTCTGGTGCAGGTTTTCATCAAGGATCTCTCAGTACATTGCTCCATTCATCTTTCCCTTGATCCTGACTAGTCTCCCAGTCCCTGCTGCTGAAAAGCATCCCCACAGCATGATGCTGCCACACCCTCCCTACAGTGAAGCATGGGCGTCAGGTTTCCTCCAGATGTGAAACATGGCATTCAGGCCAAAGAGATCAATCTTGGTTTCATCAGACCAGATACTCTTGTTTTTCATGGTCTGAGTGTCTTTAGGTGCCTTTTGGCAAACTACAAGCAGGCTGTCATGTGCCTTTTACTGAGGACTGGCTCCCGTCTGGCCTCTTTACCATAAAGGTCTGATTGGTGGCGTGTTGCAGAGATCGTTGTCCTTCTGGAAGGTTCTCCCATCTCCACAGTGGAACTCTGGAGCTCTGTCAGAGTGACCATTGGGTTGTTGGTAACCTCCCTGACCAAGGCCCTTCTCCCCCAATGCTCAGTTTGGACGGGCGGCCAGCTCTAGGAAGAGTCTTGGTGGTTCCAAACTTCTTCCATTTAAGAATGATGGAGACCACATTGTTCTTTGGGACCTTCAGTGCTGCAGAATTATTTTGTTACCCTTCCCCAGATCTGTGCCTCGACACAATCCTGTCTCCGAACTCTATGGACAATTCCTTCAACCTGATGGCTTGGTTTTTGTTCTGACATGCACTGTCAACTGTGGGACCTTAGAGAGTTGTGTGCCTTTCCAAATAATGTCCAATCAATTGAGTTTACCACAGGTGGACTCCAGTCAAGTTGTAGAAACAGGATGCACCTGAGCTCATAGCAAGGAGTCTGAATACTTATGTAAATAAGGTATTTCAGTTTTAATTAATTATACATGCACAAAAATGTCTAAGAAACTGTTTTTGCTTCATCATGATGGGGTATTGGGTGTAGATTGATGAGGAAAAACATAATTCAATCAATTTTAGAAAAAGGCTGTAACTTAACAAAATGTGGAAAAGTCAAGGGGTCTGAATAATTTCCGAATGCACTGTATGTGCAGTACCGAGGTGATGAACATAGTCTTGCTAATGCTGAGACAACTGTGAGGGATAAGATTGCTTTCACATTGAAAAACAGATCAGTTAGTAAACGTTTCAGAGTTGTGTATAACAAGCGTGTGCTTTTCCCTGATTACAGTACAATACCATATGGGTGCTAAAGGCTATAATGGTGATGTTAAAGAGTCACGTTTTTTTTTTTTTACACACTATTACGACATCCTTTCAGCTGTGTTGTGAGTGGACCTAGTATCTCTGGAAAATCATTATTTTGTGAACATATTGTTTGGATTTATTCATTTTGGCAGTCCTTGTATGATGATTTGATGAAAATAAGGGATATCACTTTTATAGGACTCCCTACATCGTTGTGTGATGACATCCTTTTACCCCAACAGAAAAAACAACCTTTTGATTATTGATGATTTAATGAAAGTGCATCGGAGAGTTGAGGTTGAGAAGGTCTTCACTTAGCATACATACCATAGAAATCTTAGTGCAATCTACTTGGTTCAAAATATTTTTGTTTAAGGTAAATCAAGTAGGACCATTAACCTAAGAGCTACAACATTGGAAGACTATTGTCTAAGAATGGGGTTGTTTTCAGGGGAGTGGCCTGTCGTGTATGTTCCTAAAAAATGTTGATACTGTCAGCTCACATTTGCAGAAACTTGCAGTTTTTGAAAATACTATTTAGGTCCACAGTAACTCAGGAGGAAAGTTATTTTACAATCAGCCTCCACAGACCTCATTCTTACAATCTGTGAAATAGCTCTTAATTTACTGTGTCGGAACATACCCTTAACACAAACACAGTTCCAGAAATTAAAGAGGCAAAAATCTAATGTTAAACCTATTGCTAAAAAGAATACTTCTATCACCAGAAAAAGGAAAACCATGAATCAGTCTGGTGGTTTTCTTCTACCACTACTAAGCATTGCTGTACTCTTTATAAGCGGCTTATTGGCTTCGGTTTGAAACGAAATGGAGCATGCAAAGAACATGTTTTTGGTACCACAACCGCAGTTGGAAAGACTAAGGGAATCCAACCCAAATACTTCTATTAGACATGCTGTTGAAAATAACTTGAATTCCTCTATACGAGGTATATTGGTTAGGAATTATATGGATATAAATGAGAAGGCTAAGAGGTACTTTGCTATCTTACAAAAATTCTTGACATTAGTTAAACAGCGTGAGCATGAGTTAAACCGTCTAAAATGATCAATGCCAAGATCAGAGGTTAATGAGGAAGCTTTAGCAGGACCCAAGAGGTATAATGTTGAAGACAAAGATGATGTTGTGATTAACATTATGAAAAACGCCCCATCAAAAGTAAAAATGCATTATATCCTAAATAGGATGATGAAATCTAAAGATGTGTCTTCATGGAGTGGAAATGGTCAATTTATTTTTAAAGAAAAATCGGTAAAGGGGTAACACATGTTAAATGTTTATGACAGAAGAGCTTTGGGTTGGGGTGAGTTTTTAGCTTCTATGGCTAGTCTTAATACACCATTTACAAAAGGTTAGACAAAATATTAAAATGTAGAAAAATTCTCAACTTGAGACACCCTCACTCCCGGCTTCACCCAAAACATTTAGTCAGGTGCGCTCCCGTGGTCGGAATTCACAATTCCCATCACCAGATTATAAAACCCATAAACCTGTGTTTTGACCACCTGCCATAGATTAATCTCAGGGGATATGTAATTTCATATTTCTAATGTATGTATAACTATGACTAGTCACTGTATGAATAATACAGAATAATACTATATACATTGATATTATTTGCTTTTTTTTCAAATAAAAGATTACATGAAAGTATATTTTTTGTGTGTGTGTATTTATTAACAGCCATGACACAATTTAAACATTTCACCAGATTGAGCATGTTGTACAGAGTTAAACATTTGACTATCACATACGTTGGGGTATATTCTACATAGAGACCATAGATACCATTGCACAATTTCTCTGTAAATCATTACTATACAGTACATTGACACTGGCAATTTTAGCATGCAAATCTTGGTGGGGCAACAACAACAACAACAGCCACTAAACAATACATTAATTGCACTATAACGGTGACAAACAGTGCCCACAAACTGTTAGGGCCTACATAAACCTGTCCCAACAGCAGTCCTATCATCTTACCACTGCTACACCTGGCTATCAGCAGTTCATTCAGCGTAATTTACTGCCTTTTAAAAAACATAGCTGATATGGCTGACTTGCTTAATTAAACAAATGTGGTTTCTAATGACAATTGAGATGTACAAACTATGGCATAAGGGGACGACAAGCGGATAAGAGGCAATCCGTAATTTCAATTAAGACATTCATGAGCGAGCTAGGACAGACGTAGTCAATATAACTATTTGTTTAGCACTTTTGAAATAGCGACAGAATTCAGAATATGGGCCATTCTTACAATGTTCTCCCTGTACACAAGTCAGAACTGTAGGATAAATAAAGGGGGTATATAAGCAGACAATGAAAGCTCTTACAAAATTAGATGATTACATTTCTCTAAAACAGGTTCTCGGCTACATGTGCACCACCAAGTCATTAACAGTAGGCAAAATTAAGAGGGGTAAATAGACTAAATTATTAGGGTGAGGCACATGGGCTACTAACAGCTTACTACACAACATACACTTAGTATTACTTTCTTAGCTACAGTATACATATCTCCCTGGCAGACTACATAATTTATGCAGCAGCATACAATAAATTGTTGGACTCACCTTGTTGGGCTGTGTCAACTTGAACAGGAAGAAGGCACAGCGGTCCTTCGTGGCCAAATTTTGTCATCAAAGTCTCGCATTCTCTGGATTTATGGTGCTTTCAAGACAACTGGGAACTCAGAAAAAAAAGTTGAATCATGATGATGTCATTGATCTTCAGGTCGTAGCTTTATAAAGAGGTCTGAGTTCTTGATTTACAATTCCGAGTTGGATGACCTTTCAAAATGTATCTTCCAGTCAGAGCTAATTTTTTCTGGAATTCCCAGTTGTCTTGAACTCACTGAAGTCAAGTTTTTGCAGTTCCTGAGTTAACAGCTGTTTTGAGCGTGGCACAAATCATGCTTCATTGACAGCATGGCCAATGTTGAATGTTTATCATTTTAAACATGGAAAAGAGACACAATCCCAGATTTGAGACCACACAGCCACTCCACTGAATATCAGGCTAGCGATTGCTTTGCAATCTGTCAGCCGCTGTCAGTGATTCCTTCCAACCCACTCATTGTTGAATTTGTGATTTCCAACTTGTTGTGTAATGTTCATGTCCAATGGCCAATGAGCACTGATGTGTTTTATCTATAATTTCTCTTCATTATTGCTCTTCATATGACAAGGATTACAAAGGATTTGCCAGTAGATTGTAAACTTGATTCATGATTATGACTGCTAGCTAAGATTTTGAAAGTATGATGTTGACATGATCAGTCCAATCAAAGCTGCTGTAGATATAACGTGACTTGATGTAATTTTATCTGTGGCAAATGACCTTGAGCCGTCTTGGATGGGCACTTCTAATGTAACTCTATGGCAGCACCCAAGGGGCTTGAATTTTTGAGGTCTACCCTTAGACTTGGTGGTGATGTACTGTCCCCACGTGTGACTGAGCTAAGCATGGCGCAACTAGAGAACATTACCAACACCTATGCTCCGTATTTTCCGCTGCCTGCCCCACCACCACAGAAAGCACTGAGCTAGGGTGAAACACCTGCCTTTTGGAGCTGCCTTACTCAAGAAAGCAAAAAAAGACCATGTTTGTATGCGGCTTTATTTACATAGTTTTTTACATAGTTTGCAAACTGATATGTGACACGTATTAATGCCAAAATAACATGCAAAATAGGTAAGCCCCTCAATACTTTTTTTATTACTATATAAAAAAAATTGTTGCAAAAAATGTGGCTCTGCCCCACCTGCCCTGAATGACGGGTCGCCACTGCATTAACGTAGTTTCTTAATAGGTTAGTCCACGGGCCATAGAGAAAGAAATAATACAAAATAGTGCCCACATGTGTTAGAGATCATGTTTTGAACTTGGTTTGAACTGTATTTCACACTCACACGTTTTCAGAAAAGTGTTGATGGATTTTATTCCCAAAACTGCCAGAAAATCTTCCTATAACATCTCTTGTGATATAAATGACCAACCAATGCTCCCAAGCCTGATTTCTCAGATGTGTATTAATAATCATTATTGTAGGTATATCTATAACAGGTTGCTTAGGTAGTTGATCGCATGCTAGTACACCATAGGAATAAGTCTTGAATGAAATTCGATCCATAACAGTATTGTTATTAGTTTTAATCTAACTTTTGTCAACAATAATCAACCATGACTTGTCTTCGATTGGACACCTCAATAATAGAGTCAAAAAGGTAATATACTACCAAATTAATTGCATGTGGAAGGCAGGGGCGCAACTTTCACTTCGGACGGGGGGACATGTCCCCCTACATTCTGAAATAGCATATATACCACCCCCCCCCCCCCCCCCCCCAGTTTTATAATTGGAATGTGATACAAAACAAGGCAACAGTGTGCTTTAGGACCATGCGGACGCCTCCGAGTGGTCGGGTAGGCCCTTTGGAGTGTTTATCCGAATGGATAGAAAAGTTATGTCCCCCCATTTCTAAAACCAAAGTTGTGCCCAAGGTGGAAGGGGTTGTCTAAACCTCAACTCAAGTCGAGCGTTCCCTGATGGGTGTTGTCCACACTCCTCGTCTGGTCAAAAGTTGAAAGCATACAAAGCATAACCATGCAAGAAGTCTGACCTATCAATAGCCAATGCTTGATCTTAAGTGTTTCCCTGAAGCCAAGGCCAATTGATAACATTTGCACACTGCGGATCCTGAACCATAATCTGGCTGGAATGGTTTGCTTGTGAACTGTTGTCTGTATACATACATAGCCAAGGATTCCAAATTATTATATTTTAAGTTAAAGGGATTCTTATTTTATGTACCTGTAAAACTATCATTGTCCACCAGACCAATAACTATACATTTTGCTAGTGGTCCTAGAAACAAATGATCTTGATTACACACGCGGTTACCTGCAGCTAAGCTAAATGTCTTCATATACACCATTTCAATTGGGTATTTAGCAGTTGCTGACAATAATGCTTGGGCATGTTCAAGTTTCACAGCTGGTTATACAGTTACCTTCTTGACAAAAAGTGACACTGATACTATGTGAATACGATACATACATCCCCAACACCCATCAGGCAAAACTCATCTTTACAGTGCACCACGCAAATCTTAATTTCCAAACCATTCAACATGAGTTTCTCTCAAAATAAAATTTCTCAGTGTATAACCCCAAACATTTCAAATATTTTACTATCCGATGAATATGCAGCCCTTTTAGTCAGTCCGCCGTTAGCCCCTGTGGGGTTGGTCACGTCCATTTGTCTAGCTGTGTCCTTGGAAAACAATCCAGATGAAAATTGATTCTCCAAAGTGTCAGCACCATAATTCAAAATTCTTTCTATAATGACTCTATATGGGTAAGTACTGCTACACTGACTGATTATAAGATCACTCAAGCGAACATCAACCTGTGAAAACAAGGTATTCAGGCGTCAAGATTTGTTCCATTTGGTTTGGTGGCTTTGACCCATAGGTATAGCAAGGTATTATTCAGATCCACATAATCTTCACCATTCCCAGCTATGAATAACTCCAAAGGTGCTGTATCCAAGATTGCTGAGAGCGGCTGTATTTCAATATATGTATTTTTCTCAATATATGTTTGTTTAAATAGAACTGTGAATACATCTGATTTGGTACACTCCCCAGACATACTATGTACACAACAGGTGGGTCAAATCCTAAATGCGGATTGGTTAAAACTGCATTCCAGCCGGTGTCATTCCACAAGTTACTACCTGCAAAATCTATGACGGTAAAATGCCTATTTGCTCTGTTCCATCTGACTGCGCAATCCACTGTCCCATCAGCCCAGCCAAGCAATTTATAAACTTGGTCTACACTATAAAAAGCATCTAGATATATCTCACATTTCTTTTAGACAACATTTCGTTTTCAACAGTGGAGATTTGTGTAAACTTTGCTGTCTGTCTTTCTGACATTTGCAACATTGTTTCAATATAAAAATTTGATCTCCAGCTGTCCAATAGTAATGAATGTGTCGGGAGTCAGGACGAGACGGACAGACAGGCAGCGTTTCTCAGCCAGTCGAAATCATGAATCAGCTGGCATCATTTTTATTGATATATACAAAGAAATGTCAAACGAAAGGAAGTGCAGATGGTTTGCTGTCTTTCCAGCTTCAGTTTGAAGTGATTGTTTTAGCTGTGTTGTTGGCTAGCTCCTCTGAACAACAGTGTCCTGATGAGTGAGCACATTTTCTATACCAGGCAAAATTGCACCTCATTAGCTCATTGTTATGAATGTATCCAAAGAAATGTCACTATAAAACTGCTTATACAAATGCAAATGCAGCTATTTTGCTGTTATTCTGACTAGACTTTTGTTTGTTGTTTTAAAAAATGTTTAGGGGTAGATCAGCTTTAATAATGCAGATAGAGTGTAGATTCCATCAATGTAATTGTCTGTATCATTTCCAATTCCCCCATATATTTTTTGGTACATATGCAGTGCATTTGGAAAGTAATCAGACCACTTGACTTTTTTCACATTTTGATACGTTGCAGCCTTATTCTAAAATTGATTAAATCGTTTTTTTCCCTCATCAATCTACACACAATAGCCCATAATGACAAAGCAAAAACAGGTTTTTAGAAATGATTGTACAATTATAAAATCTGAAAGATCATATTTTCGTAAGTATTCAGAACCTTTACTCAGTACTTTGTTGAAGCACCTTTGGCAGTGATTACAGCCTAGAGTCTTCTTAGGTATGATGCTACAAGCTTGGCACACCTGTATTTGGGGAGTATACATTTGCTACAATGTCTAAAAACCTGTTTTGGGTTTGTCATTATGGAGTGTTGTGTGTAGATTGATGAGGGGGAAAAACAGTTCAATCAATTTTAGAATAAGGCTGTAACTTAACAAAATTTGGAGAAAGTCAAGGGGTCTGAAAATGTTCTGAATGCACTGTATATATAGTACCAGTCAACAGCTTAGACACACCTACTCATTACATTATTTTTTTTATTGTAGAATAATAGTGATGACATCAAAACTATGAAATAACACAAACAATTAATTTTAGTTTCTTCAAAGTAGCCACCCTTTGCCATGATGACAGCTTTGCACATTCTTGGCATTCTCTAAACCAGCTTCATGAAGAATGCTTTTCCAACAGTTTTGTTCCCACATATGCTGAGCGATGCGGTCCAACTCATCCCAAACCGTCTCAATTGGGTTGAGATAAGTGAATGTGGAGGCCAGGTCATCTGATGCAGCACCATCATTCTCCTTCTTGGTCAAATAGCCCTTACACAGCCTGGAGGTTTGTTTTTGGTCATTGTCCTGTTGAAAAACAAATGATTGCCCCACTAAGCACAAACCTGATGGGATGGTATATCGCTGCAGAATGCTGTGGTAGCCATGCTGGTTAAGTGTGCCTTTAATTTTGAATAAATCACAGACAATGTCACCAGCAAAGTACCCCCACACCATCACACCTCCTCCTCCATGCTTCACGGTGGGAACCACACATGCAGAGATCATCCGTTCACCTACTCTGCGTCTCACAAAGTAACAGCGGTTGGAACCAAAAATCTCAAATTTGAATTTATCAGACCAAAGGAAAGATTCCACCAGTCTAATGTCCATTGCTCGTGTTTCTTGGCCCAAACAAGACTCTTCTTATTATTGGTTTACTTTAGTAGTGGTTTCTTTGCAGCAATTTGACCGTGAAGGCCTGATTCACGCAGTCTCCTCTGAACAGTTGATTTTGAGATGTGTCTGTTACTTGAACTCTGTGAAGCATTTATTTGGGCTGCAATCTGAGGTGCAGTTAACTCTAATGAACGTATCCTCTGCAGCAGAGATAACTATGGGTCTCCTTTCCTGTGGTGGTCCTCATTAGAGCCAGTTTCATCATAGCGCTTGATGGTTTTTGTGACTGCACTTGATGAAACGTTCACAGTTCTTGAACAACTGATTGTCTCAAACACATTAAGAAGGAAAATAATCCCACAAATGAACTTTTAACAAGGCACACCTGTTAATTGAAATGCATTCCATGTGACTACCTCATGAAGCTGGCTGAGAGAATTCCAAGATTGTGCAAAGCTGTCATCAAGGCAAAGGGTGGCTACTTTGATGAACTTCAAATATATTTTGATTTGTTTAACACTTCTTTGGATACTACATGTTTCCGTACTATTATTTTATAGTGTTGATGTCTTCACTATTATTCTACAGTGTAGAAAATAGTAAAAAATAAAGAAGAACCCTGGAAGGAGTAGGTGTGTTCAAGCCTTTGACTGGTACTGTGTATTGATGTTTATATTATAACGAGTAATGCTCATGAAACACTACAAAACCATGGTGCTTGTCTACGGAGTAGAGAGAGGTACTACCCTTGGGTGGGCAAATCTATGTGCTCTATTTCTTTGTTGGCTGGGTATGGTTCCCAATCAGAGGCAGCTGTCTATCGTTGTCTCTGATTGGGGATCATACTTAGGCAGCCTGTTTTCCACCTTAGTTTTTGGGATCGTGATTTTGTATAGTTACTGTGTAGCCTGCAGAACTTTACGTTCGTTTATATTTTGTTGTTTTTTGGTGTTCATCAAATAAAGAAAGATGTCACGTTCCTGACCTTATTTCCTTTGTTTAGTATTGTTTAGTTGGTCAGGACGTGAGCATTCTATGTTATGTGTTTCTATGTTGGGTTCATTCAACTAGCCTGATATGGTTCTCAATCAGGGGCAGGTGTTTTACGTTTCCTCTGATTGAGAACCATATTAAGGTAGACTGTTTCTCACTGTTTGTTGGTGGGTGATTGTTGCTGTGTCTGTTTCACCACACGGTACTGTTTCGTTTCGTTCGTTCCTGTTCGTGCGTTCATGTTTTATGTGTTCTCAAGTTCAGGTCTGTTAACGTCGTTTATTATTTTGTAGTTTGTTCAAGTGTTTTTTTCGTCTTCGTTATTATTATTAAAATTATTATGTATTCAACCCACGCTGCGTTTTGGTCCGATCCTTGCTCCTCTTCAGACGAGGAGGAAGACGAGCGTTACAGATGTACGCTTACCACGCTGCACCTTGGTCTCATTCCAACAACGGACTTGACAAGCACTCCGTTCTGCTACCTCTGTCTTGGCCCTGAAACCCTACCTCTTCAAAGAGTATCTTAAATAACCCCCACCCCCCATAAAAATAAAATAAACTTTCCTGAACCAACACTTTCATTTCTAGCTCTGACTTTGCTGATAACTACTTTATTTGGGAAAAATGTACTTACTATACCTGTGATATGTGGTTGTCTCACCTAGCTATCTTAAGATTAATACACTAACTGTAAGTCTTTCTGGATAAGAGCATCGGCTAAATGAAAAAATGTGCCTACTTCTTATTCTGTGGTGAAGGTGATTCATCAGGCAAATTCTCACACTTTCTTTGTGTTCTGCATAGAATCGATTAATGATGTGTTAAAATATACATTTTATTTAAGGTCTGTGAACTCTAATCCCTATGTGGCATGTTAAATCCTCTTATCTGCAGGAAAGTGTTGAGACACACAAACTGCTCAAAGGAGTTATAGTGAAGGTCCTTTACTAAGGGACTTAGGATTTCTGCCGTGTGCAGTCATTTATAAATGAGCAAGAGGTCATTCATGAAATGGGGTGTGTTGTTCTGTGAGTGAAAGGCTGGTCTGAGGGATAGACAGGATGATTACTCATCCTGGGTTTGATGTGACTGAGGCTTGACCAGGCGTTTACAGGGAATGTGAAACTGCTAATGCTGTTAATGCTGAGGCTGGGTTAATGTGGTTGTTGGTGGGTGTTGTGAAGCAGGGTAGCAGGGTCTCCATTGTGAATCCCTTGGTGGATTGTGTGTGTGAAAGCAAAATGACATGTGTGGGGTTGCATCAGCTGCTCCACTGCATGAGATATCAGTTCAAGATCTCACCCCCAGGGCGAAGAGCACCAGAACTTGAGCATCTCACTGGCACATTGGACGAGGGTGAAGAAGGGAGCACATATATTTACAGGGAAATGTTATTATCAGTGATTCGCCTAGGGACCCTCCTCCTTCTGAATGTGTGTACTCAAGGAGAGGTAATTTTAGTGTACCCTTCGTGGCTGAGGCAGGGAAAAAGAGGAATGTGATTTGAACCTGGGTGATATCGCTGGATCATTTATCACTCCAGTGCCTCTGTGGCCGGGGTTCAGTGCAGATGGCTGCATATTTCCACGGTTGTTCCACTTGCTCCTGTCGTACGTGTGTGTCCCCAAAAGAGGTCTGCTGAAAGGAATTGTGATTTGGCTTGTAGGAAGGGACTGGGGGCTGTGAGCTCATTCATTCTCCATAAATGGAGGGCGTGCGTGCGTGGCGGACAGGCCTAACCCTGCCAGTACCAACACCTGGTCCACTGAACTCTGTCTGCACGGATCCACGTGCACGTTTTTCATTACTCTGTTTCTGCCGCCGTCTGCCTGTGCACTGGAGGGAGAAATTCAAGAGTTTCTCGAAAAGTCTCAAGCACAGTTCAGGTCATGGAGCTTAAAACTTGTGTTTGGAGAAAATAGCTGTATTTTCCGTTTAGTTCTCATTTCCTTCTGCAAACCTTTTCCTGCTAATGGACATTTTGTAACATGAATTACAGCCCAGATGTACTTTTTGACCTTGTTCACCTCAGTCCAACTTTGAATGTTCACATTCATCTGTGTATCGTTACATATCCAGGCTGTATCACATCCGGCCGTGATTGGGAGTCCCATAGGGCGACGCACAATTGGCCCAGCGTCATCCGGGTTTGGCCGGAGTGGGCCATCCTTGTAAATAAGAATTTGTTCTTAACTGACTTGCCTATTTTTAAATAATGGCTAAATTAAAAAAATATATATATATATACTTTTTTTTGTTGAAAGCTTGTTGCCCATGGGCCTGATATTTTATCTGTAAACAATTGAATAGAACACAAGGTCAACCAGTGGGTTAATCTGTTTACTTGTGTCTAACATATATTGATTAATGGAGTGAAACAAACGCTATCAGAGCACTACGTGTATTAATCATCCATTCCATATAGAGAGAACTCTATGGACATTGGCACTGGCACAAAGCACACTCACATCCCAAAGATTACATAATGGCCAGATAGTCAATGACATAGGGAAAGCTTGCCAAGTACCTGTTCAGAGTAGAAATGTCTAAAAAGTGAATTGAGAAAAACAGACCTGAGTGGGAGCCTTTGTTGGGAATTCTTCAATGGTTCAGTCAGATGGCCAACACTTTACTTCAACCATTATGGCATAGGACCTACACAATGTTGCTCTAATGATGTCATAACAGATGTCATTAAACTGTTATGTCAGCTTATGACAACTTGCCACAATACACAGTCACAATACTAACCAAAATTCAGGTAAGCTTGTGCAATGACCTGCGTCAGAGGGTTCAAGCAAAGTTACATTTAAAAACGTTGTGTTCACCTACGCATGGTGGGTCCTTGGCACATTGTGAACTGATCCTCCAAACACAAACAATTTCCCTTTGTTTCCAGCCCTTTTACTGTAGCTTTTTAGGACATGATCAAGAATGATTTAGTTGTTCTATAGTGTTAACATGTTCCCCCACAATGCAAATCCTTAGCCCCCTCCCTTACTTGAGTGCACAGTTTCTATTCAGCTGTTGCCAGCAGTACCTCAAAACATGCATGGGCCTCTGTTTGAGTTACTGTCCCTGCCCTTAGTATTGCCCCAAAGGGCCTCTGACCCTTAAACAAATACATAGTCGGGATGACAAGTAATAATAACATTGTCTTGTACAGTATGTGTAACAGCTTCTGATTAGCAGGCACACAAACTGTGAGCGAGATCCGGATGCATTTTCCCAGGGCTGATTCATCAGTGATGCTGAAGCTGATTGCCTGGGAGAGACGGCGGCTTGTGAAAGAGAAAAGATAGGGGGAGCTACGGAGGAAAAGCGCTCAAATTAAAATGCTAACATTCACAGTTCCCTGAAGGCTTTTCTGCAATACAGAGTGACTTGATTTTCATTCAAATAGAATGCTAACGGTATCAGAGCTATATTCTTCCCCCCTCGCTCTTCTTCAATCGCAGCGAACCTGAGGTGATCAGAAGATGGTTTCAGGGATTTACAGCCATTTCCTCAGTGAGTCAGAGACAACACCATGCATCGCAATTATCTCCGTTATTCCCCTGTTTGTGCCTCCATGGGTGATTTGCTTGGAAATACGATTTTCAGACATCTGCTAAACCTGGCCCCCTGTACAAAAATATAATAGATATACTGAACAAAAATATAAACGCAACATGCAACAATTTCAATGATGTTGCTGAGTTACATTTCACATTAGGCACATTTGGGCAGTCTTGATACAACATTTTGAACAGAAATACAATGGTTCATTGGATCAGTCTAAAACTTTACACTTACACTGCTGCCATCTGGTGGCCAAAATCTAAATTTCACCTGGCCTGGAATAATACATTATGGCCTTTCTCTTGCATTTCAAAGATGATGGTACAGAAAAATTCAAAAGAACAGTTGGTTTTGTCTTTGGATTATCTTTTACCAGATCTATTGTGCTATATTCTCCTACATTCCTTTCACATTTCCACAAACTTCAAAGTGTTTCCTTTCAAATGGTACCAGGAATATGCATATCCTTGCTTCAGGGCCTGAGCTACATGCACATTAGATTTGGGTATGTCCTTTTAGGCGAAAATTGAAAAAAAAGGGGTGAATCCTTATCAACTGACTTGCCTAGTTAAATAGACAATTTATTTTATGTGACCTTCATCGCTGATGGTCCTATGCAAATGCAGCTTTTCTTAATAGTGGTGTCCAGTGTAGTCAAACCTGTAGATTAACTGGTTAATTCTACTCAATACCCATCCCGGATCCGGGATCATTCTCATCAGAAACGCTGACTAGAATAGCCTAGCCTAGCGCAACAGGGAATATCATATAATATAAATACATGAAATCACAAGTCCAATACAGCAAATGAAAGATAAACATCTTGTGAATCCAGCCAACATGTCCGATTTTTTAAATGTTTTACAGCGAAAACACAACATATATTTATGTTAGCTCACCACCATATCCCAAAACACAACGACATTTTTTCACCGCAAAGATAGCTTTAACAAAACCGACAAATAAGGATAAAATTAATCAGTAACCTTTGAACAACTCCATCAGATGACAGTCTTATGACATCATGTTATACAATACATTTATGTTTTGTTTGAAAATGTGCATATTTATAGCTACAAATTGTGGTTTTACATTGGCGCCATGGTCAGAAATGGCTCCAATACATATGGAGAAATTTGTGAGCCCTGTAATCTAACAGAAAAACTCATCATAAACTTTGATGAAAAATACATGTTGTACATATAATGAAAGATACACTGGTTCTTAATGCAACCGCTGTGTTAGATTAAAAAAAAATAACTTTA
This sequence comes from Salvelinus alpinus, assembly GCF_045679555.1. Classification (NCBI taxonomy): domain Eukaryota; kingdom Metazoa; phylum Chordata; class Actinopteri; order Salmoniformes; family Salmonidae; genus Salvelinus; species Salvelinus alpinus. Next base: position 20,170,516 of record NC_092097.1, read on the forward strand.
GTTAAAAAGCACAGCATGCAATAATCTGAGACAGCGCTCAGCCATTCTCCGCCATGTTGGAGTCAACAAAAATACGAAATAACATCATAAATATTCCCTTACCTTTGATGAACTTTCATCAGAATGCAGTGTCAGGAATCCTAGTTCCACAATAAATCGTTGTTTTGTTTTAGAATGTCCATTTCTTCTGTCGAATTAGCAACTTTGGCTAGCATGTATAGCTCACGTGTCCATGAAGATTTGACGCATTGAACGAAAACTTCTAAATGTGATAATAAAAGTCGAATAAACTGGTCAAACTCAGTTGAGAATCAATCTTCAGGGTGTTTTTCTCATATATATCCAATAACGTCCCAAACGGAGCATTTCTTCGTGTCTATCTAACGATTTGCAGACAAATCATGATAGACATGATATTATATGACATACCCAAGTGCGTGGCCAAATACTGCCAATATGGCTGACCTGTCACTCCAAAGGCTCTCATTCGGTCCCACATAAGGCTAGACACTTCATTCCACGTTCTACTGCCTGTTGACATCTAGTGGAAGGCGTATGAAGTGCATACAGATCCATAAATACAAGGCAATTGAATAGGCGATGCCTTTCACAGAGACCCATTTCAGAATTTTCACTTCCTGTTTGGAAGTTTGCCTGCCAAATTAGTTCTGTTTTACTCACAGATATAATTCAAACAGTTTTAGAAACTTCAGAGTGTTTTCTATCCAATAGTAATAATAATATGCATATCATATGATCTAGGACAGAGTACGAGGCCGTTTAATTTGGGCACCGTTTTATCCAAAAGTGAATATGGCGCCCCCTATTTCCAAGAGGTTTTAACAATAATCTAGACCTGCTTCCTTACACTATACCTCTTGGATGGAATGTAGGTGTTCTTTTTGTCCTCTGTAGCTCAGTTGGTAGAGCAGGGATGTAACGGTCGTTTTCCTCCTCGTCTGAAGAGGAGCATGGATCGGACCAAAACGCAGCGTGGGTTGAATACATATTTGTTAATTTAAGACAGACGAAGACAGAAAAACTCTTAAACAAACTACAAAACAATAAACGACGTGAACAGACCTCAACTTGTGAACATATAACATGAACACACGAACAGGAAGGAACACACGAACGAAACGAACGAAAACAGTCCCGTGTGGCACAAACACTGACACAGGAACAATCACCCACAAACAAACGGTGAGAACAGCCTACCTTAATATGTTTCTCAATCAGAGGAAACGTCAAACACCTGCCCCTGATTGAGAACCATATCAGGCTAATTGAACATGAACCCAACATAGAAACACATAACATAGAATGCCCACCCAGCTCACGTCCTGACCAACTAAACAAAGACAAAACAAAGGAAATAAGGTCAGGAACGTGACAAGGGAGCTTACAACGACAAGATAGCGGGTTTGATTCCCAGGACCACCCATACATAAAATGTATGCGTGCATGACTGTAAATTGCTTTGGATAAAATCATCTGCTAATTGGCATATATTATATTCTAACTATTTTGCTACACAGCAGACCAGCCCTCACACTCTCGAGGTGTTCTCAATCAGGTCCCCTCTGATAACTAATGCCATCCTCATTCTCAGTTAGATGAGAAGCCTGACCCAGCTCCTGATCCGCTTCTTTTAATTATCCCAAACACCATGCATTAGATACACTGGAATTAGCAACGAGTAAACAAAACTTGTTGTTATCATACCATGTAGTAAGGAAGCCCACTAGAATAATGGTGCTCCTATCTCAATTTTTTATCCCATCCTGGTAAATATGATAAATGTTTTAGTTAAAGCATTAATAGAACAGAAGGAATGTTTAATTTGCTATTTTCTCCACAAGATAATTGACCCACTCTACAATGTAAAGGTCAAAGAGAATCAAGGCATGTATGAAATATTAATCAGAGTTTTCCATTTGTATAAAGAGGATCAAATGACCTTTATGCAATATCAAATTGATTATCGCAGAGTGTTGGCCACCGCAGAAAAATAAATCCTTTTAAACAGAGAAGAAAAGACTCCAACACTGTAGTGGGTATGTGTGGCCTGTATTGTGCTGGACAATATTGGTAAACAGAGATTATAAACGAGACCTAACTTTGCAGATAAACAAAGTATTGTTCTTGTTTGCTGTACTAAAAATGGTATGGAATATGAACTGTGCCAAATACCTTTCTGTTGGTTTTGAAAACTGCTTTTGTGACAAACGTTAACATTTTGTTGACGATTATCCCTATGAGGATTGTTTAAAATCAATAGTTTAGCTAATTATTTTATGGCAGTGTTTACACTGGCAGTCAAATTCTAATATTTTTTCCACTCATTGTTTTTTTGAAGAATCAAGTCAGATTTTTTCTCATCAGATAAAACAAATTAGTGAAAAAAAAGATCAGAATTGTGCTGCTTGTGTGAACGCAGCCTAGGTGTGTAACAGTTGTAAACCTTTTTTGTGAAATGACGACATAGTTTGCCTTCTTAATGCCTTCATTCAATCATCACTACACACATGCCTGAGTTCCATGTGACTTGAACCCCACATGCTATGAGAAAGTAAGGTAAAAGAAGAGAGAGAGAGATTTTGTACTCTAGTTGCTTTTGTCATTGCATGTGTTTTTGCTTTTCTACATGCAGCAGGCAAAAAGAGAGAGGCAAGAGGTCTACACTAAAGGTGGAACTCCAGCGAGATGATTGACGTGTGACCTCAATGAAATTGATAAAAGTGCTACATTCAGCTATGTTATTCCTTCTATCCTTGACCTTTTTCTCTTTTGTATCTTATGAAATAGGTTTTTACTGCTTCCAATACAACGTTTATGCATTAGCCTCCAGCTCACAGGCCAGCTGGTCAGACAGCAAAAACAAAAACCTGTAAGCATGCTGATTCTGTTCATAAACAGCAACATTTCCACATGTTTCTTGACTTTTAAATACACTTGAGACAGGTCAAGTGTACCCCTGTTAATGGAATAAAATAGTAAGATACATTGGAAAAGGGAATTACGCAATGGAATATATATCATAATCATCTATATATGTTTATGGAAAATCTACAATCTATGAGTTTATCTCCACACTGTATGAAACCTAACCATTTAATGTGTAACAAACCACCTTTACGAGTATGTAGGCTAGCTTGCAGTGAAATCATCATTTGGAATCTATGCTTTACTTCAGCAATCTGGAGTAGAAAATAGAGATACAGTGAGGTGTCATATACACTGAACAAAAATATAAACGCAACATGTAAATTGTTGGTCCCATGTTTCATGAGCTGAAATAAAAGATCCCAGAAATGTTCCATATGCACAAAAAGCTTATTTATCTCAAATGTTGTGCACAAATGTCTTTATATCCCTGTTAGTGAGCATTTCTTCTATGCCAAGATAATCCATCCACATAAGATGTGGCATATCAAAAAGCTGATTAAGAACAAATTCTTATTTACATGACGGCCTACCCCGGCTAAAACCGTACGACGCTGGGCCAATTGTGCACCGCTCTATGGGACTCACAATCACAGCCAGATTTGTAACGGCAGCCTTCCTTCTCTTCAAGAGAAGAGGAGGTGTAGCAGGGATCGGACCAACACACAGCGTAGCCAGTGCTCAACATGTTTAATTAAACGATAAACAGAGAACACTTACAAATACAAAATAACAAAAAGTGGCAAACCGATACAGTCCTAGCTGGTGCAGAGAAAACACAGAGACAGGAAACAACCACCCACAAACCCCAACACAAAACAAGCCACCTATATATGATTCCCAATCAGAGACAACACAAAACACCTGCCTCTGATTGGGAACCATATTAGGCCAAACACAGAAACAGACAAACTAGACACACAACATAGAATGCCCACCCAGCTCACGTCCTGACCAACACTAAAACAAGCAAAACACACAAGAACTATGGTCAGAACGTGACAAGATGTGATACAGCCTGGATTCAAACCAGGAACTGTAACGCTTCCTCTTGCACTGAAATGCAGTGCATTAGACCGCTGCACCACTCAGGAATTTGATCAACACAGACAATTTGTTGCTTTTTATCATATCCACAAAATGAAACATCTTTCAACAGCCAGGTGGAAAGCTATTTTGAAAATAGCACATCCCGTACACCCAGTACCTAATCTAAAGCATCCACCCCATACTGTTTAATAAGGACTTTTACATAAAGAGCTGATAAATGTTTCATTAGTATATCCCCAGTGTGTCTGGACTAAAGCATCCCCATAATGTCCACCCCTCAGTTCTACAGCAACAAAGCAGCCCTGCCTAGGATGTCCTGGAGTAATTGTGGTTACATTGACAGAACTCCTTAGACATACCACCACACTCATTACCAAACTACTGCAGACTACTTTTGAATGATCTCTCATTATTTATGAATAGTCTGATATTCAAGCTTAACCACCATTTGATTTATGACTAAAGCTATGGTGAAATAGAAAGCCAATTAGGTGAAATCCTCATACAATCTATACACATTAATTCATCACCCAGACTCAAACATGATGGCATGCATTGGTATAATACTCATCTGTAATGGAAATCAGACACAGGAAAAATCATACAAGTAAATATTTTTGCTGAAGTACTAGGTGTGATGTGTGTGATTTATTTTCTTTAGGTGTTATTGTGATACTGTATATTTACCTCACAAGCATGTATACCTATCTAGAAATAAATCAATACAATTCAACTTCAAATTAATGTATTTCTAGCAACATTTGTCTGCCTTATATAGCAAGCTATATAATACCACCATATAACACGCTGTAACACCACCATACTGAAAGCCAACACTATTATGCAGCATTACCTATCACACTGCATTATACAAGTTGGCTTTATGTCAAGTGCTACTCTTGATACTTGTACTGCATTAATGTCATGGTAGGCTTTGGCCGCTGACATCTGTAAAACAGCAATGTATTATTCCTTTCAAGAGAGTGAACATTCTTGGCATTCAGAACTCCCGGTATTGACTAAAAGGTTAGCCCCTGGGAAAAAGTGAGTCTCAACTGTTGACAGATACCTAGGGCTCGATTCAATCTGTATTGTGGAAGTTCAGCTCTATAGTGCGATTGAAATGTAAAGGTAATTTCCGATTGAGCCGACATATGCATCGTTTACTGCGAATACAGTCTCCACGAATGCGGGAACATTGCCTTTAAATTTCAATCACACTATAGCGCAGAACTCCCGCAATACGGATTGAATCAAGTCACTAGTCATAAGTTCAAGGTAGTGTGTGCACATGCAGCAGACTTTAAAGGTGTGCAATTTTACATGACATTTTGTGAAATATCACTGCGGCCAAAGCTTTGCAGGGAAAACAACGCTGAATAATTGTGCAGGTATTCTGTTTTCTTTCTCGGCTGTAACGTCATACAGTACACTAAATTGTAATCTTGATATTATGAGTGCTCTTTATAAAATGAGAACTGTGACAGCAACAAATAAAGAATATCTGAACTAGGTTTTGACTGTCTGTTGTAAGACTTAGCCACACAGACAGTATTGATTTACCAATATATATACAGTACCAGTCAACAGACCTACTCATTCAAGCACAATTGGCCCAGCTTCGTCCGGGTTAGGGTTTGGCCGGGGTAGGCCGTTACTGTAAATAATAATTTGTTCTTAACTGGCATGCCTAGTTAAATATAGATACAATATAACATTTTGGAGGCCAAGTCATCTGATGCAGCACTCCATCACTCTCCTTCTTGGTCAAATAGCCCAACACACAGAGGTGTGTGTGCAAACCAGCTGGGATGGCGTATCGCTGCAGAATGCTGTGGAGCCATGCTGGTTAAGTGTGTCTTGAATTCTAAATAAATCACAGACAGCGTCACCAGCAAAGCACCCTTCACATCTCCTTCTACACATGCGCAGATCATCCATTTACCTACGTCTCACAAAGACACGGTGGTTGGAACCAAAAATCTCAAATTTGGACCTATCAGACCAAAGGACAGATTTCTACCAGTCTAATATCTATTGCTCGTGTTTCTTGGCCCAAGCACGTCTCTTCTTCTTATTGGTGTCCTTTAGTAGTGGTTTCTTTGCAGCAATTCGACCATGAAGGCCTGAACAGTTGATGTTGAGATGAGTCTGTTACTTGAACTCTGTGAAGAATTTATTTTGGCTGCAATTGCTGAGGCTGGTAACTCTAATGAATGTATCCTCTGCAGCAGAGGTAACTTTGGGTCTTCTTTTCCTGTGACGGTCCTTATGAGAGCCAGTTTCATCATAGCGTTTGGTGGTCTTTGCGACTGCACTTGATAAAACTTTCAAAGTTCTTGATATGTTCCGTATTGACGGACTGTCGTTTCTCTCTGCTTATTTGAGCTATTCTTGTGATAATATGGACTTGGTCTTTTACCAAATAGGGCTATCTTCTGTATATCACCCCTACCTTGTCACAACACAATTGATTGGCTCAAACGCATTAACTTCTTATGGCTGCAGGGGCAGTATTGAGTAGCTTGGATGAAAGGTGCACAGAGGTGCCCAGAGTAAACGGCCTGCTCCTCAGTCATAGTTGCTAATATATGCAAAGTATTATTCGTATTGTATAGAAAACACTCTGAAGTTTCTAAAACTGTTTGAATTATGTCTGTGAGTATAACAGAACCCATTTGGCAGGCAAAAACCTGACAAAAAATCCAAACGGGAAGTGGGAATTCTGAGGCTGGTCGATTTTCAACCAAGATTCTATTGAAATCACAGCGAGATACCGATGAGTTTGCACTTCCTACGGCTTCCACTAGATGTCAACAGTCTGTATAACCTTGTCTGATGCCTCTACTGTGAAGGGGGGCCGAATGAGAGGGGAATTAGTCAGGTCTGCCATGACCTGACCATGCTTTGACCATGCGCGTTCACATGAGAGGGAGCTCTGTTCCATCGCTCATCTGAAGTCAATGTAATTCTCCGGTTGGAACGTTATTCAAGATTTATTTTAAAAACATTCGAAAGATTGATTCAATACATCGTTTGACATGTTTCTACTGACTGTTACAGAACTTTTGGACATTTCGTCAGCTTTTAGTGAACGTGCTTCCTGACGTTGGATTTGTTTACCAAACACGCTAACAAAAATAGCTATTTGGACGTAAATGATGAACATTTCTTGTGGAAGTGGGAGTCCTGGGAGTGCATTCCGACGAAGATCAGCAAAGGTAAGTGAAGATTTCTAATGCTTTTTATGACACAGCGGTTGCATTAAGAACAAGTGTATCTTTAATTCTATGTAAAACATGTATCTTTCATCAAAGTGTATGATAAGTATTTCTGTTATTTGACGTGGCTCTCTGCAATTTCTCCGGATATTTTGGAGGCATTTCTGAACATGGCACCAATGTAAACTGAGGTTTTTGGATATAAATATGAACTTAATCGAACAAGACATTTATGTATTGTGTAACATGAAGTCCTATGAGTGTCATCTGATGAAGATCATCAAAGGTTAGTGATTAATGTTATCTCTATTTGTGCTTTTTGTGACTCATCTCTTTGACTGGAAAAATTGCAGAATTTTTCTGTGAGTTGGTGGTGACCTAACATAATCGTTTGTGGTGCTTTCGCTGAAAAGCCTATTTGAAATCGGACACTTTGGTGGGATTAACAACAAGATTACCTTTTAAAATGGTATAAGATACATGTATGTTTGAGGAATTTAATTATGAGATTTCTGTTGTTTGAATTTGGCACCCTGCACTTTCACTGGCTGTTGTCATATCGATCCCGTTAACGGGATTGCAGCCATAAGAAGTTTTAAGAAGGAAAGAAATTCCACAAATTTGCTTTTAAGAAGGCACATCTGTTAATTGAAATGCATTCCAGGTGACTACCTCATGAAGCTGGTTTTGAGAATTTTCCAAGAGTGTGCAAAGCTGTCCTCATGGTAAAGGGTGGCTACTTTGAAGAATCTCAAATATTAAATAGATTTAGATTTTTGGTTACTACATGTTTCTATATGTGTTGACATCTTCACTTTTATTCTACAATGTAGAAAATAGTAAAAATAATGAAAAAGCCTTGAATGAGTAGGTGTCCAAACTTTTGACTGGTACTGTATATATAGTAGTAGTATAATGTATGTACAGTATACCATATTTTGCATGTTTTTCAGATATTATACTTTCATGTGGACTTACTCTAAATACATTTAGTTGTACCCCCATTGTTGACAAAATACCATCTGTTCCTCTGTTTCCACAAACTGAGTGTGGCATAATCTCCTGCCAAAAATCTACGGCAGGTACAAGTGTAGAAACATATTTACCACTCTCCAGCTTCAACAGGAAAGCTAATTAGCATTCTACCAGCATGCTACAGCGGAAGAGTTCAGAAAAGAGCACCAACTCTGAGTCATGCTATTTAAAAAAACATTTGGAAAGTCACACAAACAAGAAATACAAACAGGGAAAGTACTAGAGGTAATTTCACATTTTGGTGTGCTCTTGTTTATCCTGTTATTAGATGAAAATCAGTGGCGATCGGTGCGGTTTAAGATGAGGGATGACAATATATAGTTTTTTATGAGCATGGCCTTATTTCCATTACAACATATTGGATGACTGTCATTCATATTCCATTCACCCAGCTCAATGTAACATCGATAGGTCGAATTCAACATGATACTCGAATTTGCCCATACTAATCATGAGGTTGCTACAACCTAACCTATAAATGAATGTTTACAACGTAGGTGAACCGGTTGAGATATATTTTTTAATCAAGGTGACAGACATTGACACATTCAGTACCGCCTTCCACAATCTGGCCTGCATCTAGCTGATCTAGGTGTAATCACTATTCCAAGAGTTGCAAACGAAAGTTTCTATTCAGGTATGTTTATCCCTGTTATGTTCCTTTTGCTTCTGTTTAAGAAACTTTTTTCAACAGAATTGGTGGAATGCATACACCCCTGATCACACGCAAACACAGTTCACTTTCCAAGCAGCCAGATCATTGTATAATTCTTTCTTGCATCTACATGCGCTCCTCCTCTCACCTTTTCCCTTCGCTTGTGGACTTCAGTGCACAACATATCAGCTGTCTGTGACCAGGCGAAAAAACCTTTCCAAGCCAAACCTTTATATTATAACCACTAACCACTACCCACAGCGTACATAGTTGTCACCATTATTAGCTAACGTCACGTCAACAACATAGATTCTATAATTAATGCGTTAGTAAACCTGCTACAATCATGCAGTACAGTGTACAGTTAGCAAGCAGTTTAGCAGTTACATTGGCGGGACCTAGTGGCAAATAAATTAATACAATAAAAAATGTACATTGGAAGAGTTCCGGTGTTGCATAGCCATAGCCAGTTAGGTAACATAGCATCCTTCTCTGTTTGAGCCGGGTGTTTGAATAGGCTAAACTAGCTAGCTGCATTAGCTAGCTTAGTAAGTGAAAGTGAAAAAAATACAAAATATCTCTCTCGCTCTTACTTTTCATTCATTTTTGAAGAAATGAATTTGTTCGAAACTGTTTAACTACTGTCTTTCTCTCTCTTTGAGTCAACTAATCACCACATGTTATGCACTGCAGTGCTAGCTAGCTGTAGTTTATGCTTTCAGTATTAGATTAAATATCTGACGAAATGGACATGACAGTTCATGCTGCAAGAGCTCTGATATGTTTGAGGACATCCTCCGGAAGTTCTCATAATTACTGTTTAAGTCTAGGGAAGGGGGTGAGACCAATGAGCATCTTAGGTCAATGTACCCAGTGGAGGACAGAAATTAGCTGTCCTCTCCCCCGGCTACACCATAGTGCTACCCTAAAAAGTGCTGTTGAGTGTGTTTAAATAAATTATTTGGTGACATGTGAATGTATTTGGTATAGTTTTATCTAAAAAGGATATATTTTTTATGTTTCACTATTTACATTATTCTGAAATTCACTGAGTAGGATGGTCCTCCCCTTCCTCTTCTGAGGGGCCTCAACTGATGAAAACAGAGATGCAATTAAAGAGACTGTAAAATACACGTGATTTACTGTGTGTTGCATACTAATCTAAATATGAGTCTGTGCTTTCGGGTTTACGCTGTTCTCTTTAATAACAGCCCTTAAATCATGTTTTCAGGTTCTGAGACTTTTCCGTGGCTTGTTAAGTTTGGTAATTGCTTGGGGCCATGATGGCATCTCCCATCGGGCTTCTCTGGGGCTTAGCTGGTAATTTGTCGGCCTGAATTAAAATGAGAGGACTCACAGAGTTACAGGGAGGAGTCAGTTAATGACAGCACACTGGTGCTGCACTGATTTTAGTGTGCTACTCCACTCTCTACTCTGGGATACTCAGATTCACTGTCAGTGCAAGGCAATGTATACCCCATCATAATAATAATATATTCCTCGCACCACCATGTTGAATCTGTAGCCCCAACTTTAGTGCACCTATCTGTTCACAGTATTTATGGGTAAATGTCTGTCCTATATACAACTTGGAACAGTAGATGTTAAAGCAGTCGTGGCTTATACTGCAGTTGGATGGGAGTTATGGCAGGTTGCAGTGCATCTGTATTTACAGGCCACACAGTGAGGGCAGGACCACAGGTCAGTGTATGGGGATGCTGCCAGCTACCAGACAGCCACAGGAATGATGCAGAGTGGACAAAATGACTGAGGTTTCTAGCCAACAATATCTTCTCTCGCTTCCTCTCTCTCTCCGTACCCCCTGCCAAGCAACTGACTGTGAACGCCTGCTTGCATTATGTTGGATATTTTAATTACGTTCTGCACAACTTGTTTGCTCCATCTACTGGTGGACAGTTGTCATATGCCTGAATTCCTCTACCTAAAAGGACACTACAATAAGGATTGTTATAGATAACTTAACATGAATGTTAGTTGTTTCAAAGGCTTCTGGCTGCAATAAAATAAAAACACTGAATTAATTAGACATGGTATACCTTATTGTAGTTAAATAAATGCAAAATATTTGCTGAAAGCATGTGTTTTATAGTATGAGGTCGTATATTATGGTTGTCATGACAAACATCCAGAGAGCAATGCTTTCAGAACTGATTTATTTTATGTGGACATACTTTAACAGTTCATCAGCTGAGGCACAATGATGTGTGTAATTGTAAGACATTTCTGGGTTTAGAAATATACAAGCTATTGAGATGAGACAAAAAATAGAACACGATCGATAGGCTATGTTAGAGTGACCCAGTAGATGATACAGCAATCATCGTATAAAGATTGATCGAATTCTCCAACCTATTGGACTTCTGTAATTTCACATTAAAACTGGAATCCATACTGCAACCACAACTGCTTGATTCTGTATGCAAACAATAGGTTAACCACAACATCACCTAGCAAAAAACCTCAGTTGGTTGTCATACACTTTAATTATTCCTGTATGTACTTGGAAGTCAAACTTGAAACAGTAACAGTACTGTTGTTTCATACACCTACACTTCTTCTATACGTACACTACCATTCAAAAGTTTGGGGTCTCTTAGAAATGTCCTTGTTTTTGAAAGAAAAGCTATTTTTTTTTGTCCATTAAAAATAACATAAAATTGATCAGAAATACAGTGTAGACATTGTTAATGGTTTTTATGGAATATCCACATAGGTGTACAGAGGCCCATAATCAGCAACCATCACTCCTGTGTTCCAATGGAACGTTGTGTTAGCTAATCCAAGTTTATCTTTTTAAAAGGCTAATTGATCAGTAGAAAATCCTTTTGCAATTATGTTAGCACAGCTGTAAACTGTTGCGTACTACTCCCTTCACAGAACAGCTCAAACTGGCTCTAACCAGAATAGAAAGAGGAGTGGGAGGCCCGGTGCACAACTGAGCAAGAGGACAAGTACATTAGAGTGTCTAGTTTGAGAAACAGATGCCTCACAAGTCCTAAATAGTACCCGCAAAACACCAGTCTCAACGTCAACAGTGAAGAGGAGAATTCCGGGATGCTGGCCTTCTAGGCAGAGTTGCAAAGAAAAAGCCATATCTCAGACTGGCCAATGAAAATAAAAGATTAAGACGGGCAAAAGACACTGACACTGGACAGAGGAACTCTGTATTTCTGATCAATTTGATGTTATTTTAATGGACAAAAATAAAATTTTCCTTCAAAAACAAGGACATTTCTAAGTGACCCCAAACTTTTGAGCGGTAGTGTACATCAAAGTAAAGTGTTCGTTTACACGTCACACATAGACCTTCATGTACTGTACTGTAGGTATTGATGTGCTTTATTGTATGTTATACAAAGCAAGAACGAAAGAAAGAGAGAAAGTATTTGGGGTGGTGTAACGAAAGTTGTCGGGAGAAGGAGAGGAGGACCAAAGTGCAGTGTGGTACGTATCCATAATACTTTTAATCAAAAATGAATACACGAACAAAAACAACAAAACGATCAACGAACAGTTCTGACAGGTGCAACAAACACTAACCGGAAAATAACCATCCACAAACACAAGTGGGAAAACAGGATACCTAAGTATGGCTCTCAATCAGAGACAACGATAGACAGCTGCCTCTGATTGAGAACCATACCAGGCCAAACACATAGAAACAGAAAACCTAGACCTACAACATAGAATACCCACCCACATCACACCCTGACCAAACTAAAAATAGAAGCAATCTACGGTCAGGGCGTGACAGGTGGGTTAGTTGTGAGAATACACAATGGGACCCTGCATATTCCTACTCTATGACCACTGCCATCCCTGGCTCTACCGCAGAACACTGACTTTGTGAGAGAGGATAAAGTCATACAGTTATAGTTTGTGATCTCTGTCTATGAAGAATGACTGTCAAACCTTGCAGCTCTTTTCAGAGTGAGCAGTGACTGCTGCTTATGGCTCTCTACAGCACAATCTGGAGCTTTATTCATCTGTCCTTAATGAACAAATTTTGCCTCAAAATAATAAATCCATATTGATGGCAAACTCAAGAGGAGTCAACAGCTAGGTTATTGCATCTTCTTTCAGTACGTACTAAGCAGCAGTGTACGTGTGTGTGTCTGTGTGTGTTCCGTTTCTTTTTGCAAAAGCAAATTGCCTTCTTTGAGGGGATCTGTGAGAGTTTTGGGAGTGTGGCGCGGATCACACTGCGTAAAGGGATGTGTAATGAGTTACATGCTTGTGAAATCATAAACAGCATGGAGCTGCCTGAAGTCCACAAACCCTCTCAGGCAGTTGGCGCTGCACTTTAAAGCTCCACTATCCCCCAGATGAATTGCATGCACGCCACACTAACTCCTGGCTCCTTTTGCCTGTGGAGTTTATTGTATTGTTGAGCGTGTGTGTGTGTTAGTGATGCACGTGGGTTGACTCATAACCCGCATTCCCCACGGTTATATAGAGTACGCGGGGCAGGTGGGCAGGTTAAGGGTCATGAAATATTGTGTGGATGAAGAGCGGATGGGTTGAATAAAGAGAAAACAATGCTTAAAAATGCATTAAAAAATGTATACAGTAATCCCTCGTTTATCGCGGGGGTTACGTTCCGAAAATGACCCGCGATAAGTGAAATCCGCGAAATAGAAAACTTTTTTTTTTTTTACAATTAGCAACTATTACATGTATACAAATACAGTGACTCACGTGTAGGCCGTTTCGTCGACATTATGGGTTTAGGAGATGTTCGAAATTACAAGATAATTTGGCCAACTTAATGTAAATTTGCCAAGCTGTTTTATGTACGTACACATAACTGCACGAGACGACAAAATGATAGCACAATTCGTAGCATGTTTTGATACAAGAAGCGGGAGTGAGTTTTTAGCGAATCAGAATGCAGAGCACAATGCACCAAAAAAAAAAAAAAAATGCATTATGAAAATCCGCGAAATAGCAAATCCGCGATAAGTGAACCGCGAAGTGGCGAGGGATCACTGTACATGTATAATTATTCTGCAATTCATATCTAGGGAAAGTGGGATACCTAGTCAGTTGTACAACTGAATGCCTTCAACTGACATGTGTCTTCTGCATTTAACCCAAGTGAATCAGAGAGGTGCAGGGGGCTGCCTTAAATGACATCCACGTCTTCGGCACCCGGGGAACAATGGGTTAACTGCCTTGCTCAGAATGACAGATTTGTACCAGATTTAACAGATTTAACCCACTGTTCCCTGGGCGCTGAAAACCCACTGTTGATTGAGGCAGACCCCTGCACCTATCTGATTCAGAAGGGTTGGGGTAAATGTGGAAGATACATTTCAGTTGAAGGCATTCAGTTGTACAACTGACTAGGAGTCCCCTTCCAAATGACAGTGGCCTTGCTATTCTTCCTCCACTTGAGAATAGTGACAGTTCTGGCCTGCCTTCTCCTCATCTCCCAGAAAACCAAGCTGATGACTGCCAGAGACCAAATGCACTCATGAGAGTGACCCCCCATTCTGTGAACACTGGTAAGCCTGTGAGTGATGAGACGCATAGCCCTGGTAGATTGAAGTCTGAGTTCCAGAGTGTAATATAAATAGAATACCAGCTAAATATTGTATATAGATAGGATAGTAGGCTAGACTACATTGTCTGCATAATGAGACAATCCCTAGTAAGCTATTGTTTTGACAGTTGAATTATTGTATTATTTGGCATTAATATACTGGTAGCACAAACGTTCTATCCAAGCTGCGAGAGAGCGCGAGGACGGTTAAGGTAGGCTTACAGGACAGTTGTATATAAACAAACATATAGATATTGGTTACTGATTAGTATGCTGTGGCATCGACAATTCATTTTACAATCTGCAATGTTTGAATTTCCCACTTTAATGTATCCATTAAAGCAAAGCTATAGGCTACTACAGGCATTAGTATACATAATCTGAAAGCCTATTGATAGGCAGCCATGTAGACATCTCAATTTCAAGAACCATGGACAGCAATTGGTAGTCTATAGTGGCTGACACATTAGAAGTATTTTTAGGGAGGGAAGGGGGGGTGGCCCAACTCCGATTTTGCAAAGTGCCGTGTGCTTTCTGACTCATTATATCACAAGCTTAACAAACTGTGAGGGAACAGTGCACAAACGCCTATATGCCGGAAAGCCTAGATCAGCTGTCTGGCTTATTCAGAAAGCACAACATTACCAACAGTTACAGACACTGAGGATGGTTCGCTGGTCACTTGGAATTGATAACCATGTCCATACATTGAATTACATCCCTATCATTTCCTATGGCAATATACAATATACCCCCAAGATAAGAAGATCCATAGGGTAACTCGGTCCGCATTTGGAGGGAGAGAGATACCAACGCAACCTCCATCGCTTTAGAGAAGGTCATTAACATGATAACAACATGTGTGCCATATTTTCTAATGGAGTCTCTTTAATCTTGTTATTAGTCACCCAATTAATGAGAGGAAGCAAACTAATTCGGCTTTAGTTGAAAAGGGCCTACAGCTGGGTCCCCACCCACCCAGGCCCAGGGATGAAGCAGGGCAGCCAGGGACAGCCATGGCCTAACGCCCCTCTGGGGCTCTGTGGCCTTCGCAGAGAGAGGTAAGAAGAGCTTCTTTCCTCTCTCTGGGTGACTCTGACGACTGGAGGCCTGATGGAGCGTATGAGAGATATGCTGCTCATAGTGCTACTGTCTCAATATGTCACCAAAAGGTGTCTGACAATTCATCAAAATATGGACCCTTTGTTACTGAATCTCTATGCATCCCTCCACATCTGGATTCAGACTGAAAAGTAAGGTTTTACTGTATTTTTTTGCCAGTCAAAGACACTGTTCTCATTCAAATCAAACAAACGAAGAGACACTTGGAAATGGTGTGGTAGCTTACTACATTCACAGAATATTGGAGTCCATCAGATGAAGCTCTCCCAATGTGATATTGTATACAATTTGTCTCAACCAGGTGGGAGCAAAGATCAACATTATTTTATCACCAAAACCCCATGCCTGCCTGCTCTGGTATTCCCTGGTAATGCAAGCCAATTTATGGCTATGTTAAATCTCTGTTTTATAAAGCAATCTGCAACGGTAGCTTGACAATTTTTCACACGTTACCAGAATCACAAATGTCTCAAATATGGTATTTTTCATTCTATGAGCACTCATCCATGTTCAGGCAGACTCAGTAGTGACAGGTGTCTGACACAACACATTACCGCAGTGGGGGAGAGGGGGAGGGGGGAGACTGAGGCGGCACCGATCTGCTCTTGGTTGTGCCGACACTGCCAACATGTTTATTTGTCCCTGCTTCTGATTTGCGTGCACCTGCTCATCTTCATGTGTGTAGCCTATCTGCTAAATCTCTCAAACCCCAAATTCAAACATGCAGGAGCGTTCGTTTTCCAAAATGGGGGATGTCAAAAGAACAGATCAGTACTCTTGTCATCACCTCTGGCAACATATAAAAGCTACTTTTCACCTACAATTTCTCCCCATTACGTTTTCTCCCGACATGGTGTATATCCTATTACACACTAAGGAGCTTTTTCCTTCCTTTCCGGCTCCTTCTCTGTTGTCTGAATGGTTATTTGCTAAGCTGTAAGAGAGAGTAAAAACAGCTATTCAGGTAAACCAACATCCAGAAGAGAAAAGTATTCTCAAAGCTAGCTTGGCTGGAGGGAAGCGGCTTGCCAGTGTCATTTCTGCAACGTGTTTTACCTGCAGGCATACTCTTACTCCCGTCTGTTCCTTTCAGTGGGATTCACCACTTTAAGCTTCTTGTAGAAATTCCCCCAAAACCAGGCAGCCTCCTAACTGGCTTGGCAGTGATCAATGTGAAAGCACAAAATGGTAGGCAAGTGCAGCTGCTGTTCGCAGGCCTATAATACCATCCTTGATCAAAACGAAGAATATGCATTTATGCCAGAACACGTCATCAAAGTTATGTGACTGACACTGATAAAAGACCCGATGGTAGTGTGTGTTGACATACTTACAGAAGTAGTTATGTTCATGGCAGAAAATACTGTTTTGGGCCTGTTGTCCAACTGTCTTACGGTAATTCAGATTAAATGGTTATAAATTAATAGAAACAAAGAAGAGACCTTGGGATCAGTCAACTCCCACAATGACTGACATGTTGTTACTTTGTGGCTTTCAAAAGGAAAGCCTCTCAGCATTTTCCTATTACCAATTGACTGTATGGAAAACAAAGGTTGATTGACTCTTGATTGAACTGTACTTCACACAAATGCATGACTAACAGCTGATGCCCTCACCTAGGGGAGATTTCTATTGATCTGCCCTTATCTCACTATAACTGCATCAGACTAAAGGATAGATTCAGAAGAGCAAATCCAATACATATCAGTAGTCTGTTTTGTTCTTTGCTTGTTCCTATCCACATAAAGCATTATGGAAAAAAATAAACCATGTCCCTTATCCTTTCTTCCACAGCCTTGGATGTAGAGCCTCAGACTCTTTGCTTAACACTACCTGACAATTCGGTTGACATCTCAAAGAGTTCTTTAATATATTCTTAAACCTTTTGGCATCTCTTTCCTGCACCAAATCTCATGAATAAGGCATAGGGCCCAGTCAGCAAGTGAGCGGGAGGAGAGGCGACGAGGTCCCATCCATCACTGTCACTGAGCTGCCTCTCTGGCGAGCTGCGTTCGCTCAGCCAGTGATCGCCACACACACACACACACGCTCCTGTCAGTAAACAGGTAAGAGAGCGGGTAGGGCTTGGGGAGGGTGGAGGAGTGTGTGTGTTGGGAAGAGGGGGTTACTCAGGCATTTATCTTGAGGAATCATTGAGGGATCTGAAGCAGGTCACCCACTGTTCTGCTCCACGGTTGAGAGAGACAGACCTCACAGTGCATAGGGATATGGAGATGCTTGGAGACTGCTGCTTCAGGCATCCTCCACCCTCTTGTCTCCTCTTCTCACCCTGCTTATTGTATATGGTGGGTTTTAGTGATTAGGATTAAGTGTGAGTGAAAGAGGAAGAAAGCAACCTGGTCTCATAGACTAGACGTAAATCGTGGACACTCAAATGTGTATGATATTTAAAAATATATATATATATTTCACATTTATTTAACCAGGTAGGCCAGTTGAGAACAAGTCCTCATTTACAACTGCGACCTGGCCAAGATAAAGCAATGCAGTGCGACAAAAACAACAACACGGAGTTACACATGGGATAAACAAACAAAAGTCAAGAACACAACAGAAAATCTGTATACAGTGTGTGCAAATGAAGTAAGGCAATAAATAGGCCATAGTGGCGAATGTTATGTTTGGGTCGGTTACATAAGACAGAGGGCTTTATTTTGGCTGGCTTTAAGGCGGCGCTAGTGTCAAACTCACATTAGTTGCAATTTCGTCATGTAAAAACTGTCGAACTAGAATTTTCCAGCCCTAATGCCAGGTTTGGTAATTTACCTGTCTTGGAATTGATTTTGACAGCAGAAACGCAGCCTATCGAGCTGTGATGCACACTGCCAATATGCACATGGAATAACATGTGCTTTGGTGTCTGTATACTTCGTATTTAGAAAGGTAAACACTGATATTTTTTCCCCATTTCATTTTATTTTGTTAAAAACCGAGCATAGCCTCCCCCTCTTCTCAAAGAGGTATGTTTTCTTTTTGTTCTGTCCAATATAATCAAGTAGGCTAGTCAAGACCGTCGACAAAGTGTTTGGCTCGTGAGATCGCTTGGAAATAAAACTTTCTCACCAAAGCTTTATTAAAACATTACATTTGAGAGGAGCAAAACAGTGAGCATTCCCTTTTTATCTATGTATTGTAGGCAGCCTACAATATTTTAGCCATGCTTTGGACGTGTGTAGAACCCCCTCCATGAGAGTTAAATAAAGGTTAAAAAAAAATGACATTACATTTTGTTTTTAATTATGTTATCTACATATGTCCATGCAACAAGAGATAAGAACCTCAGTGAATACTGGTGAACCTCGTATTTAGAAGTTATTTTTAGAAGATAATTAAAAGTTAATTATTTGATTCCGTTTCATATTTTTTTAACCCAAGCACTCCGTAAGCTGGGTTGTACAAAGGCTTGCGAAAGTATTCACCCCCCTTGGCATTTTTCCTATTTTATTGCCTTACAACCTGGAATTAAAATAGATTTTGGGGATTTGTACCATTTAATTTACTATATTTTTTATTGTGAAACAAACAAGAAATAAGACAAGAAAACAGAACTTGAGCATGCGTAACTATTCACCCCCCCAAAAGTCAATACTTTGTTGAGCCACCTTTTTCAGCAATTACAGCTGCAAGTCTCTTGGGGTATGTCTCTATAAGCTTGGCATAATCTAGCCACTGGGATTTTTGCCCATTCTTCAAGGCAAAACTGCTCCAGCTCCTTCAAGTTGGATGGGTTCTGCTGGTGTACAGCAATCTTTAAATCATACCACGAACATATTCTCAATTGGATTGAGGTCTGGGCTTTGACTAGGCCATTCCAAGACATTTAAATGTTTCCCCATCAACCACTTGAGTGTTGCTTTAGCAGTATGCTTAGGGTCATTGTCCTGCTGGAAGGTGAACCTCCGTCCCAGTCTAAAATCTCTGGATGACAGAAACAGTTTTCCCTCAAGAATTTTTCTGTATTTAGAGCCATCCATCATTCCTTCAATTCTGACCAGTTTCCCAGTCCCTGCCGATGAAAAACATTCCCACAGCATGATGCTGCCACCACCATGCTTCACTGTGGGGATGAGAGGTGTTGGGTTTGCGCCAGAGATAGCGTTTTCCTTGATGGCCAAAAAGCTACATTTTAGTCTTATCTGACCAGAGTATATTCTTCCATATGTTTGGGGAGTCTCCCACGTGCCTTTTGGCGACCACCAAATGTGTTTGCTTATTTTTTTCTTTAAGCACTGGATTTTTTATGGGCACTCTTCCGTAATTCCCAGCTCTGTGGAGCGTACGGCTTAAATTGGTCCTATGGACAGATACTCCAATCTCCGCTGTGGAGCTTTCAGCTCCTTCAGGGTTATCTTTGGTCTCTTTGTTGCCTCTCTGATTAATGCCCTCCTTGCCTGGTCCATGAGTTTTGGTGGGCGGCCCACTCTTGCCAGGTTTGTTGTGGTCACATATTCTTTCAATTTTTTTTATAAAGGATTTAATGGTGCTCCATAGGATGTTCAAAGTTTCTGGTATTTTTTCATAACCCAACCCTGATCTGTACTTCTCCACAACTTTGTCCCTGACCTGTTTGGAGAGCTCCTTGGTCTTCATGGTGCCACTTTCTTGGTGTTGCCCCTTCCTTAGTGGTGTTGCAGTCTCTGGGGCCTTTCAGAACAGATGTATATATTCTGAGATCATGTGACACTTTGATTGCACAGGTGTACTTTATTTAACTAATTATGTGATTTATGAAGGTAATTGGTTGCACCAAATCATATTTATGGGCTTTATAGTAAAGAATACTTTACCATTTCAATTTTTTTCCATTTTTTTTAAACAAGTTCTTTTTCATTTTACTTCACCAATTTGGACTATTTTTGTATGTCCATGACATGAAATCCAAATCAAATCAATTTAAATTACAGGTTGTAATGCAATAAAATAGGAAAAATGCCAATGGGGATGAATACTTTTGCAAGGCATTGTAGGTCTACATTTTATTATTTTCTTTCTGTAAGCTGTTTAACAAACTATAAGGGACTAACATTTGAAATGGAGTTGATTCCAAGGCAATACATAAATACACAACTTCAAGCAACCACATATTTAACCATGGAGCAGGTTCTGATTGGCCAGTGAGGAGCCAAGTCTCGACACAGCCACAACTTGTTTATTAATCAAAACCCAGCCCTTTCACACCAACGCCAGCAACTGCACCGATAAGTGTGGTTGGGAAAATATCTAAATCTTTCTGACACACCATCAAACCTATTGCGCTTACGCCAGTGCTTAGATTGACCATTGCATTGGCTTTGTTAAAATAGAGCCCAGAAGGTTACTTAAGGCAAAAAATGAAAGGAGGCTTGAGGTATTCATTGTTTGGATGATTGTGGTGGATATGAGGATTTGTTTGTGTCTCAGTGTTGTGTAAGCAACTGAAATCAGGTTTAATCCGTGCAAACAAGCTAAAACACAAGCTAAAACACAACCTTGGGCAGAAGTGAAAAAGTTCCATTCTTTCTTTTTACTGTGACATGGCCAAGGCCAGGAACCGTGACTGCTGGAACACAGAAAGCTACAGCAGTGTCATGTCACACCTTTTACCCCCTAGCTTCATCCTCTGTTCCCTTTCATCCTTCCTACCTCAACTCTATATGCACCCATCCTCTGCTGCCTTACTCCTCTCCCCCTATACTGCCACCTCCTCCCTGCCTGGCTGTCTATCTCGCCATGCCTGCTCTTGCAGTGCCTCCCTCTTCTCCCCTCTCTCCTGACCCCCTACTCCTTCCTTCACCTCTCACTTCTCTCCTGTCAGCGTACCAGTCTGTTTAACAGGTGCATTATAGGGGAGAGCTCTTGTTTCACAGAGGCTCTGCCTTAACTCAAACTTACCCAACAGCGACCCCAGAGTTGAGCTGAACACAACTGTAGATCTGAGTCACTA